>NC_047085.1:246663853-246968645 GCF_902459505.1 Geotrypetes seraphini | reverse complement strand
CCCCCCTAAAATACGGGCAGGAGGGATCCCAGGCCCTCCTGCCCTCGATGCAACCCCCCCCATGATCACCCTCTTGAACCCCCAATCAGCCCCCATGCCGACCCGTGACCCCCCATCGACCCCCACGACCCCCCCACTCCCACCCCCCTTCCCCGTACCTTAAAACTTGTTGGTCGGATGGACGGGTGCCAAGCCCATCCGTCTGACAGGCCAGCCATCTCGGGAATGGCTGGCCTTAGGGCCTGATTGGCCCAGGCAGCTCAAACCCCGCCCACAAGTGGGGCTTAAAGCGCCTGGGCCAACCGGAATAGGCCCAGTTGTCTTAGACCCCCTCCTGTCAGCAAGGGATCGCAGTTCACCAGGGCAGGAGGGCTTGGGCTCCCTCCTGCCCTGATCGTGTCACGGGGTTCAGGGGTGCCGCATGGCATGAGGGCTTGGGCTCCCTCCTTCCCAGATAGTTGTAGGGGAGGGATTCTGTAACCGGTTGTTTTTGACAGACACCGGTTACAGAATCCAGGGGAGGGATTGTATTGTGCCTGATGAGTAGAGTGAAGTTCCTCCAGGTTGGGGAAACTGATATCTAGTCATGGGCTCTGCTTGCTAGAATTACAGGGAGCTGGCATTGTGAAAAGCTTAAGTCACATACAGTTAGAGGTACTGGACTTTAGATGTAGTAGAAAGGCAACTTATGCACATGGATATGTCTTCCAAGGAGGAAGCACCCTGCCAGATGTTGAGCAGCTGTTGAGAGGTGGTGATTCCTCCAGGTGGAAAGTAGATCCAGTAGTAGAGAAATAATAGATGAACATTTGGGAAGGAGGTCTGACAGTGGAGAAACCATGGAGCTGCAGCTTCTCCAGGCAGGAGATAGGGCTGGTAGCAGAGAGATGAGAGAGTGTTGGACCTTCTAGGGAGGCCCATTAGCTGAGAGGTAGCAGAGTGGTGACCCTTTCAGGTGGATGTTGCACTCCTTCTAGAGAACTTGTGATACGGTGGAAAGGGCATTAGAGAGGACAGCTAGCAAGGGAATATGTGGTAAGATATTCCCTAACTGGTAATATTGAGTTGGGCTTGGTACCAAAATTTATCAGAATTGAGTATCAGAACATGTAGGAGATTCTTGCTATTCCCTGAATGATTATATTTTATGCACTGTTGGTACTTAAATGAATATATAGTAGAATATGGTGTTTTTTTTAAAGTATTAAATACTGTCCACAAGCCTTCTTCACATTCCCACTTGTTTTGGAATTTTTCCTGAGGGAAAGGGAGATAAATCCCACTCACTGATACTCTTCCTCCTCAAGTTGAGGGACCAGGCACTAAACATTCAGGAACTGACAGAATCTGTTTGAAGGGGACCCCTGCCGAATCAGACCTGAACCCAGAAATACCCTCAAAGGAGCATTACAAATATACTGTACAGTATATAACTAAATTATAGATATATCCTTAGGGAATCGCCACACACTGAAAATATTCACCTGCATTTTTGTACACAATATAATTCTTGTGCATAGTCCCTCTGCCCATGAGCTCTTTCTTTTCCATATAGATAGATAGATAGATAGATAGATAGATAGATAGATAGATAGATAGATAATAGATAGATAAATAAACAATATTTTATATTGTTTATAGTCCAGGAACTGCAATGTGTAAGGAAGAGAAATGGAATACTGCTGCTGCAAGGTAAATACAGTCTGCCAAAACTTAAAAGGGCATAGGAAATGTGTAACTATGAATAGCACAGCAGGCTGAATGGAAAATACCACGGAATGATTGCCAGTATAATGTAACCTCCGGTGTCAGTAACATTTCAAGGAATGAAAATCTAGAATGATAATTATGTTAAAAGTTCTAGAAGATGACTCTGCCATTCTTTTAACAGTGAAAGACAACGAAGCACATTGATTTTGTAATGCTCATTTCCAGATAGGTAGCAAGCTAAAAGAAGATGCCTAAATAAAGATTATGTGGAGACCAAAAAAAAAACATGATATAATTCTGTCTGTCTGGGTCTGAGAAGGATCAGTTAATGCCTGTAAGCACTTGTCTGATAAACAGAATAGTTTTTTGTTTTGTTTTTCTCCCCTTGGCAGGAAAATTTTGCAGACATAACTGAACATGCTGTCTTTCTGGATACATTTTCATCAGAAGGAATCATAAAGGTTATAAGCTATTTGGGGGGAGCAGCAATGACATCAAGATATTGAGATTACTGTGGATGTGCATAGTATCATTAAGAAGAATGTGCCCCTCCCCCACACTTTTACACATAGTACACACTCTTTTGAAAACAATGGAAAAAAAGAACATTTTTCGCTGCCCATTTTTAGGTTTTTTTTTAAATTTATATTTATTACCTATACCTAGTACAAAGATATGAATTAAAAATAGTTTTATGATGTGTCTTGGTTGGAATATTATAGTAGCTTCAGGGATGATGACACAGCATTCCAAAAGGTCCCTACTTATTAATTCTTGGAGCATAACAGTGTTATCATGTAATATCTTGCCACTAAGCCATTTCCAGAAAGGTATGAAGCTAAAAGATAGGCATAAACAGGTAAATTCTATAAATTCATGTACTAGGAAACCACCTATTTGAAGCCTTTTCTGTACAGAGAATTAGCATAAGTGGCTGAAAAATGGGTCTAAATTTAAGGCAAGACACTTCTACAAGTCATACTGGTGTAAATGTTCACACCTAGATTTCAAAAGACCACCCATCCTCTATAATAAAACCCTAAGCGCGCATGCGCTCTTAGGGTTTTGTGATAGCTGATGCCGTGCTGTGTCCCTCTGTGCCGAATTCCATTTTGGAACATGGAGGCAGGGAACACGCCGGAGACTCTCCCGTCCCACCCTCACTCACCAACCACTGCCGACGGTGATGTTCCTCTTCAAAGCAGCCTGCTAAGGATCACGGCCGGCTGTAGGGAACCCCGCAGGCCACTCTGCATCTCGGTAGCACATTTCCTCTGACGTACGCGATCACGTCAGAGGGAATGTGCTACCAAGGTGCAGAGCGGCCTGCGAGGTTCGCTACAGCCGGCCACGATCCTCAGCAAGCTGCTTTGAAGAGGAGCATCAGCGGTTCAAAGACACCAGGAAGCCGGTGCAGGGGGAGAAGGGAAGAGGGACAGGGGGAGCAGGTAAAGAGTGCTGCTGGACAGGGGGAGCAGGGAAGAGGGACAGGGGGAGCAGGTAAAGAGTGCTGCTGGACAAGGGGAGCAGGGAAGAGAGACAGGGAGAGAAGGTAAGGAGTGCTGCTGGACAGGGTGAGCAGGGAAGAGGTGCTGCTGTACAGGGGGGAGGTAAAATGAAGGGAGAAGGGCTGCTGCTGGACAAGGGGAGCAGGGAAAGGGTGCTGCTGGATATGGGGGAGGTAAAAGTAAAGGAGAAGGGCTACTGCTAGACAGGGGGAGCAGGCAAGGGGTGGTGGTGGACAGCCGCGGAAAGAGAAAGACAGAAAGAAAGAAAGAAAGAAAAACAGACAGAAAGCGGCCAAGGAGAGAGAGAGAGAGAAAGAAAGAAAGAAAGACAGATACACACATCTATTCTAGCACCCATTAATGTAACAGGCTTAAAGACTAGTGGATTATAAAATGTTATAAGCTATACCTGTACAAGGAATTACAGAACTCAATCACACACCATTCAAGCTTCAGCCATGTGAATGCCTACTCTCAAAGTCTGCATCATTTCATCTAAGCACATACGTATAGAATATCACATGGCTAGAAACTCCTTGTTTACACCTATAGGTGTTTACATGCACCCATAAATGACAGGAATGCTTCCATGTGTGCATGTTAAGTGATTAGTAGTAATAGTGAACCCTTCAGAAACCGAATAAAACTTAACTGTACAAGGAATTACAGAACCTTTACAATTGCCTTCCTCCCTGTAGGTGTCTCCTATATTTAGCTAAAGTAGGTAATTTTGTGGTAATGGAGGGATCAGTTTCCACCACAAATGTACTAGGGAGAGTGGGATTTGGACATGGATTCACTAGGTTGCTTCTGCAGCTGCTTGCTGATCTATTGGGTATGCCCATAATGCCTGCAAGTGTCATACATAGGGTTACCAGATTATACTATTGTAAAATCCAGCCCCATTGCCCCGCCCCTAGACCTGCCCAGTTTCACACAACCTTGCCCCGTTCTGCCCAAGTCATGCCCCATTCGACCCCATCTTCGCCCTTCCAGCCCCATCCCCTCAACCTGTTCTCATGCTCAGAGTTGCTTCAAGAGGGCATCTGCACATGCGCAGGGGTAATGCAATTACATAACACGCATGCACGTGGGTTTTGAAAAGCCATCCCCATGCCCAGACATGTCCTCTAAAGAGTGGACATGTCGGGGTAAATCAAGACCTCTGGTAACCCTAGTCATACAACCTGGCATTCACTTTCAGTTTCACTTCTTATGAGACTAAGGAGGGGGGGTGGGCAGCAGTCACTGGGGCACTAAGGGTAAAGCCTTAGGGCCTCTTTTACAAAATTGCGCTAAGCGTTTTAGTGTGGATTTAGTGCGCACTGAATCAACCTGTGCGCTAATCGCTAATGCATCCATAGGATAACATGTGCGTGTTAGCGTTTAGAATGTGTTTAATCGAATCTAATCTTCTATTTGTGCATCGCTCATACCTATACAGGCTCAAGGCAACTGTAAAGAGAGGCAAAAGGGGAGAAAGGGAGGAGATGAGGAGAGAGGGGAGGTGGGTAGGTAGGAGAGAGGAAGGGTAAAGGAGATTAGGTGTCAAACAGATGAGTTTTCAGTTTTCTTCGGAAGATGATGTGGCAAGGTTCAGTTCTTGCGTGCTAAAAAGCATAGCACACCTTTGTAAAAGAGGGGGTTAATCTATCCAGTGGTCAGCTGATTAGTCAGCATACCTTTTTGTAACTTAGATGTGTTTGAAACAGGTCTAAATAAATACGTCTTTTTTTTTTTTGCCTTGCGCATATCTTCCTGTTCCATTATCACTGAAAGGTGTTCAAATTTTAAGTCTTATCTTACCCAAAACACATACCCCCTTACTACTTGAAAGAAATGCAGAAAAACACATTTTAATTTTGCATTTTGAATATCATGGGTTATACATTTTCGGTAGATGGATAATTTTGGCTATTTTGAGACAGCTACTGTATATGCTTCAAAAGTCCATTGTTTATATAAAACATCTGTATTTACCATGTATTTTGTGCACAGTCACTTAGATCACTTTACAGAGAACCTTGGTGAGTTAAGCAAAAGATTTCACCAAGACATAAAAACAATGGAAGGAAGATTGGATGCACACATGATGGCAGACTATTGCTGGAATCGTATGCAGATTTCGCTTCTCAGAAGCCATCCAAAGGAGCTTCTTGTGTGTTGAATGACTGCATCATAAACTTGTGCTTTTGGTATGAAATAAGTAGATTTTCATGTTGTACACTTTTCTTTTAATTTTTAATATGTTTCCTTCATGCTTAAAAGATATTAATTTAAACACTACATTAAAATGTCCTGATTTTTATAATGGGTGAGCAGAGTGAAGAGTGATATATGGCACATGCTCTATATCTCAAAAACTAGAGCTGATTGGAGAAAACTGATGCCATTTTTTTTAAATCAGCAGGTCAAACATACCTAGAAACATGTCTAACATCTGAGGCACCAAAAAGAGTGTTGGCCAGTGTTATAGTAAACTTTGTTTTTGCTAATAATTGCCCCCCTCTTATAATTGTCCATGTTTCCTCTTCTTCAGGACTTAAAAATTCTAAAACTTAAGTCTAAAATCCAAATCTAGTTTCCCCTAATAATTTTCCACCTCAGAATTTGACCATCAGACATCATTGGAAAAATTTTCTCCTCTACCGTTCCTCTCCACAGTAATCAGCATTGCTCTCCTCCATACTCAACCCCTCATAATCTCTCTTCTTATCTCTTCTCCTGACTGACGATGACATCAAGAGTGTTTACCTGGGCCGGTGCAGAACCTTAAGCATGCACAAAGGAGTGCCTGTATGCTAATAAAAGCCCAAACAGCAGAGAACAGATTGTCAATAAAAACTAACAAACTCTTAAATAATGGTGGAAAACCCTCAGACACCCACTTCTGACCCCACTCATCAGTATATTTACTGCATATAGCTTCTTACCAATGGGTAGATGTCAATCATAAACGTTAAACAACCACCATCATCAATTCTGCAAACTAAACAATGACCTAATTACTAAGACCTCAAAGGCACTTAAATGATACAATTAGCGCCCTCGTTGATAACATCCTCCCTATGTTTAGCCTAACCTATGACTTAGCACACAGAAATGATTTAAAAGCAGTAATATTTTAATTTCATAAGATTTTATCGAAAAAAAGATTTTTCCAAGATAACACAACAAGCAAAAACAAATACAGTAGAGGTCAATATGTGAATACATGTCAATGCAGAGCTAAATCCAAACTACAAAGAGACAATGTGAGAAAGTATAAACATATATGGCAACTCCATTAAGAACAAACATGTAACCTGGAGAGAGACAAAGTATGATAGCATTTTATATCTGCACATTGGGAAAGGATTGGTAATAAAATATAGATAGGTTTTACACCCACAATTGAGAAATGTAAAATATAATGAACAACCAGTGAACAGAAGTTGGTACTGAAAAAAATAAGATGTGTCAACAGTTATGTAGTGTGTGTTTAAAAATTCATATTATCAGAAATGTATGAAATGAACTGAAAACTTATGATCAGATTAAAAAAAAAAAGCCAACTGGGAAATATTTTGCTTATGTACATTCCTAGACCAAGCAGTTGTCATTATATGTGACTTGCTAGTACCCATACAATTCAAATTTCAAGCACTCTAATACAAAGATACAAAGTAATAAGGAAGAATACTTAATGAGAAAGTTATGCTTGTGACTTTGTTTTAGCAGCAAAACATATCCTTTGGCTGTGTATGCTCCTTTGTCTCATTTTCTTCTGTTTGAGGTTGACCTTAGTCTCCATTGACTATGGAGCAGAATATATCAACCTTTGCAGGAGAGAGAGTGGGTGGTAGCCAGAGTACGGTGGATGTGTCTGCTTCTGAGTAGACAGATTGGATGCTGGGTGACAGCAGTGGATAATAGATCCGCTGCTAGAAAATGAAGAGTATTTTTGAGGTTACAATTAAAAGTGACAAATATACTCTAGCATGCCACTCTCACATCCATACAGCAAAATAGAAATAGACCATTTAAACTTGTAATTCTTTTATTTGTTTTGCACCCAGATTCTATAAATGGTGCTGTTGTTAGTTGCCGCCTTAAAAGCAGCCTCCAATCACATGTCAATCACTTGATGGCACTGTTTACAGAATGCCAATGCCATGGTGACTGAAGGAATGCTCTTTATCATTTTCTGATGTTGAATCCTTATTCCTGAGGCAGCGTGAGTGCGCGAAACAAGGCTCTTGTAGAAGAAGGGTATGGTATGTTCTACCATTGGCCAGGAGTATGACCTGTGGAAGTTGTAGAGCAAAATGGAGAGCTAGGACGGGACCGAAAGGAACTAGTGCCCTGTTCCTGCCATGCTTCCACTGTGGCCCAGCAGAAGTTGGAGGGTGTGGAGTGCCCGTGATAAGATCGTCTGTGATTAACCAGCTAAGAAAAAAGGAGTCCTAGTGGATTTGTGGGACTTAAAGCGTCAAACACTGTACAAAATGCCAGCTCTGCAGTGCCAGATGGCAGGCTTCTCTGAGTAATGCTCCAATGGTTCTCAACTAAGTACTTGGCTTTTTTGTAACTTTCATTAATTATGGTGGTATGTTTTTTTTCTTTTTTTTCTTTTCATGCCTCCATGTTTTTGACACTGCTTTGTGTTGTAGCACTGTGGTGAATTTGCTCTGTATCCAGGCGGAACACAGGTTTTTCTCAGATTTTCTGAGTTTTTTACTGTGCTCCTCCCAGGGGCAAGAGGTGCCTATGATTATTGAACGTTAGCCATTCTGGCTACGGAATGTCTGGTCTGGATGGCCCTGCCTATACTTCTGAGGCTCATTTTGATTAAGTTAAAACTTAAAGGCCAGTAGTGCAACACAACTCAGTGTTCTTTAGTTTTGTCTGGTTATTACAGTTATTACATGCCTCCCACCTTATTCGTGGTTTCTGCACCTGCAGTTTTGATTATTTACGTTTTTTGGTGCCAGGACCCACCTAGTGAATCAACCTTACCTGGTGGTTGGGGCAGGAGCGATCTTCCTACACTCCTGCCCCGTGCAGAGCCATCATAGAAAATGGCTGCTGTGAGTTCCCATGGTCTCACGAGACTGCAACGGGAACTCACGGCAGCCATTTTCGATGATGTCTCTGCAAAGGGCAGGAGTGTAGGAAGATCGCTCCTGCCTCGCGTCACCGCTAGACCACCAGGTAAGGTCCGGGAGGCAGGAGGGCGGCGGGGATGGGTCAGAGTTGGCCCAAAAGTTATTCACAAATTTTCCATATTCGCGGGCCAGCTCTGCCCCTAACCCCTGCGAATATGGAGGGAGGAGTGTATTCGTAATAAAGCTTTCTGACAAAATTACCTTGAAGAATTTGTGCAAGTGAACCATTTACAGAATCACACCTGCAGGAAACGTTGGCGCTGGAAATTCAAGTCCTACATTTATGGCGCCTAACTTTGATGTGAATTGTGCCAATGGAGGCACTTTATGGTGCCTAATGTCACTTCTGGCATTAGCCACAC
The DNA here is from genome assembly GCF_902459505.1 of Geotrypetes seraphini. NCBI lineage: Eukaryota > Metazoa > Chordata > Amphibia > Gymnophiona > Dermophiidae > Geotrypetes > Geotrypetes seraphini. The sequence goes on along the minus strand of NC_047085.1, from coordinate 246,959,918 downwards.
CTATGGTGGCATTAGGCATCGTAAAGCACCTCAGGCACAATTCCGGTACCTTAAAAATTGTTTTAAAAGTGCTTTTAAATCATAGGGCGCCATTTATAGAATATGGGCCTAAGTACCTGCTGTATGTTCAATCAACCAGTTAACAGTTAACTAGGGGGTCCTGCAAACTTTGTTGAGCTGCGGCACACTAAAAATAGTGGTCGCAGCTCGAGGCATCTGAAAGTACGCGGACATTGCTGTGATGACATTACCCCAATGTTCTTGCATGCGCAAAGGCCCTCCAGACAGGCCCTGAGTCACCAGTGGGGGGTGCCATCAGGGAAGAGAGCCAGAGAAAAGGAGAGGCACTGGCGCTGGTACCTCTCCTCCTCCCCAGTGTGCCATGGCACAAATCTCAGGAGGCACACAGTTTTGATACACTGAGTTAACTAATAGTGTTATTCCATTGGCCTGGTACTTTAGAGAAAATGACTCAATAAAATAAGAACACATCATAAATGGAGCTAATGTTCTTAGGAAGGATATTTGGCTTTTGAAGTCTTTGATAAAGAATGAAATGCATGTTCATTTCTCCTTCAAAATCACAATCTTCTAGCCCATCAACTTCCTTTTCATGAAAGCTTTCACACGTCAGGCTTTCTAGGTTGATGGAAGTGAATTGCACCCTGTATTAGATGGCAGTGCCGGTCTTTTAACATTACATTTTCTCTAGTACAGAAAATAAGTTCTAAGAAAACATCTACAGTTTCTTTAGTACTCAATCATCCAAGGGACAAGTAGCCGAAAGCCTGTTTCATTTATATCTATATCTATATAAAAAGTAATGGTCATAAATGTCCCTGCAGCATGATTTAGCAAGTTGTCTGTTATAATAGATTTAGCCTGAAACATCTGCTTCTGAGCATAAATAGACACCTGGGATGACAAACTAGCGAAAGGATGGACCGGGAGACTCAGCTTGCATTTAAAGGAAGAGGGGGAGGGGACAACCAAATAGACTAAATGCAGTCTAGTGACTTGGGGACATCGTACTTTTTTCGTTTTCTTTCATATAGTACATCAAAAGGCAATCACAGGGGGGAGGGGAACCATACATGAAACATTTTGCTAGCAGTGATTTATTCTGTCTTTTTCTAATATCCGATATCAACCTGTTGTTAATCAATATGGAGTTATGATGCAAAAAAAAAAAAAAGTCAGTATGCTGTTAATGTTTTTATCATTCATTGAATGCTCTGCAACAAAAATAAATACAACAATGCCATCGCTAGTTATTTGGCCAGCATAAAGTGCAGGGTATATATATATATATATATATATATATATATAATACTGTAATAATAATAATAATAAATAAAAAATGCCACCCTAGATAACAACCACAAATTATGCATTGCTAATGGGATGGAAAGTGGGATACTCCAATGATAGGGGCCTAAAGTTATACAGAAAGCGGACAAATTAAGATATTTGAATAATTCGCACTGGCTCCCAGTACAAGCACGCATATAATACAAATTCTATTGCACCCTATACAAAGCCCTGAATGGAGACGGACCAAGCTATCTAAACAACCGCCTAATCAGGAACAACACATCTAGAACGAGGAGAACAAGGAGAACAAAGGCACACTTTACCCCTCCCCCCTCCCGTCAAAGGCATTCAAAGCAAAAAACTATATGAAGGCCTATTAGCAACCCAAGCAGCAAGACTAGACCACCACCTCTCCAATCTGATGACCACAAAGCCCAACTACAAAACCTTCAGGAAATAATTGAAAACCATGCTATCCAATAAATTTGTCAATTGACCTAACTAAACCTTCCCGACTCCCCAGATCCTAATGCATTTTCCAACTATCAACTGCATCATTTCAATACGAGGGAGTACTGAAAATTCTCAGCCCAACCAAGAAGAGAATGATGTGGCGCCATGACACTTACACGTTATTCCACACTTTTCATTTCATTTCATTTCACATCACCCTAACCCCGAGCACCTCTCACTCTCGCTACACCACTGATAACATGTACATTTCCTGGATCCACATCATTCTCTTCGTGGTCGGGCTGAGAATTTTTCAGCAGCCCCTAGTACATTGTGTGTGAGTGGTATGTATGTAGGTGGTGCAGAGAATATTATTAGAAGAACACTTTCACAAGAAAATGCACAATGTCTAGTGGATGAAGACAGCACAGCTCAGGCTTAGATTTAATTACAAAATGCAATTGAAAAACAGGAGGAAAAAGCCTCAGACTGGGGCCCTCCCACCGCAACAAGAGGTGGTTAGAGGTGGTTAGGCATTAACCTCTTTGGCAAAAAACTCCAGTTCAATGCAAAGAATAAAAGCCTTATGCAGTGCCGTTCTGTGCTTAAAAGATAGAAGAAAAAACTTTCAACTTATCTTCTTTCTGGTTGATCGGTACACCAACGGTGGCCAGCGTTTCACAAGTCTGCTGCCTCAGGGTGTAACGTATCCGATCAAACTGGAACCAAAACAAAACAAGAACCTTGTAATTGAACTGGACCAGTCCACATATTCCAAAGATTAAAGTAATATCCAACAAGACATACCTTCAAATGGGAGCGAGGAAATATGATAGAGATGCTTAAATACCTACGTAATGTAAATGTGCATGAGTCGAATCTCTTTTTTATTTGAAAGGAAGCTCTGGAATGAGAGGGCATAGGATGAAATTAAGAGGTGATAGGCTCTGGAGTAATCTAAGGCAATACATTTTTAAAAAAGGGTGGTAGATGCATGGAACAGTCTCCCAGAAGAGATGGTGGAGATAGAGACTGTGTTTGAATTCAAGAGGGCCTGGGATAGGCACGTGGGATCTCTCAGAGAGATAGTGGATGCTGCGAATGGGCAGACTAGATAGGCCATTTGGCCTTTATCTGCCATCATGTTTCTATATTTTAACATAATAGACGGTAATATAACCCTAGGCTGCTGCCTGCTGTGCTGATAATGCCACAATAGCTGATTAACACAGTTTAGTAAAAGCGCCCCAAAATTGGCAATATACATCCTTTCAATATCAGACCCCATGTTTTTAATTTGAGTTTCTTTTCAGTCAAACAGCGCATTCTAATCATGGGCATTCTATTTTGGAATCAAAATCTTTGTCCTACTTTCCTCTGTTTTCTGTAAGATTGCCAGTGCACTGATTGACCATGCTGCAAGCGCTCTGAAGTACCAGCTGGCTAAATGTCATATAAAAAAGTTGCTTCTGGGTATTTTCAGCTCTTTAAAGGAAAGTCACATCTGTAGATGAGGTAGAGGAACTGTACGCCAAAATAGTTCTTTTTTTTTTTCAAAATAGACAAAATGTTGGATAATCATTGGCAGACCACAAGTGGTTATTCATACCAACTACATTAATTTATTAGAAATGGGAAATTCTAGAAAATATAGGTTCAGTCCTATGGAATGTGCAAGAACAAAAGGGAAAATGAATGTGCATATGCATTTATTTTCTCTTTATTTTTAGCAGCAATATGAATCTATTTGATTACATTCAGTTCACTTGGGAAGAGATTGTGGTGCAGTGGTTAGAGCTAAAGCCTCAGCACCCTGAGATTGTAGGTTCAAACCCTGTGCTGTTTCTTGTGACCCTAGGCAAGTCACTCAATCCTCAATTCCTCTAGGTACATTAGATAGATTATGAGCCCACTGGGACAGATAGGGAAAATACTTGAGAACCTAAATGTAAAACATTTTGAATGTGGTTGTGTGACTACAAAAGGCAGTATACAAGTCCCTATCCCTTACAAATATTTGGAGCCCTATTACTACCCCTACCTCCCCCCCCCCCCCCCGCGCCTTTTATAAAGCCATGGCAGAGGTTTCTACCGTGGCCCAGAGCGTTAAATGCTCCAATGCTGATCTCATAGAATTCCTATGAACTGTATCCACAATTTTTTTAAAAATCAATATAAAAATTAAACATAATCATTAAAAATATAAACATGTATATAAAATCTTAATCATTTAACCTTCTTATGAATTTTGAATTTTAAATTGAATTTTAAAAAATGAAACACATTATTACTTTTTACCTTTAGAGTTGAACAGTCCCTTCTTGCTTCTAATTAGAAATATCTCACATCCAAAACATGCCCCTCAACATGTCCCCTTAAAATTTAGAGAAACTGAGGAGAAAAACTTCTTAAAAAGGGTTTCAAAACTAGCAATTTGTATGTTTTTGCAAAAAAAAAAAAAAATCAAAAAAGTCTATTTGCTGCTTTGTGTTGTTTTTTGAGACATTTTTCTGTTTCAAAAATGAACCCCATAAACTCATTACTTTATACCCCCCTGTATTATAACATTATGGGCTCCTTTTACAAAGCCGCGCTAGGGCCTTAACAGTGCTCGCTAAATTACCGCGTACGCTAGCCGCTACTGCCTCCTTTTGAGCAAGCGGTAGATTTTCAGCTAGTGCATTCTATAGCGCGTGCTAATCCGGTACGTGCGCTAAAATGCTTAGCGCACCTTCGTAAAAGGAGCCCTATGTTTATTAATCAAGTAACTAGTAGCTGTAATATACAAGTATCTTACTTTTCACAGTAACTTAACATTACTTATATTAACCTTTAGACACATTTACTAGAAGGAATAGAGATCTATGTTTCACATTTAAACTCTGGCATATCCATATCCACTTTATGTCACCAGTAAAAGATAAACTTATTATCTACAGTACTTATTGAGACATGTTCCACTAGTGGAATGTTGGCAGACAGAACTGCATACAATTTCAAGAAGAACATATATTCAAATTGTTATATCTCAGGATCTATTGCATCAATATGGTTTAAACTTTGCAAATAAGAAGAGGCAGACATGCTGTCTCTACAAATTAAAAAAAAATTGAACTAATTTAAGCACTTACAACTAGAGGACGGACTATAATTCATTGTTTTTCCACATGCAGTATATGCTCTGATAGGGGATGGGACTTGTTATACTGCCTTTCTGTGGTTACAATCAAGGTGGTTACATGTTATATGCAGGTATTTATTTTGAATATTTTGTTAATTGCCAATAAAGCTATTTCCGGACCACTCAGAAAGATGAAAATGGAGGCAGCCAGAGACCAGGGGGGAAAGGAAAGAGACTGTACTTTGTTCTCCTGTTCCCTAAGATGCAAGACATTTGTTTGTTCGACGAAATCTGAGAATTGACGAAAAACAATTTTCTCCGTAAATTTAGCTAAGAACAGTATATTAGCAATTGGACGATAATTCGAGACGTCAAGTGTACTGATTTTACGATCTTTGATTATTGGATATATAGTTGCTTCTTTCCATATTTTAGGGGCAGTTCCTGTTGTCAAGCTGGTATGGACCAGGCCTAAAAGGTCTGGACCGAAGAATGAGAAATAGCGCTTCAATAAGAATGGTGGAATTATTTCTGATTTTGCCCCTTTTATATTTAGAGAATTCAAGACTCTCTAAAGATCTTGAAGAGACGGTAAGGTAAACCTAGAACATTTAGATACAGAAAAAGTCAAGGATGTGGGCAAATTATTTGATTCCCTACTCATGTGCTATTTTTATTTTTATTTTTTAAGTGAAGGGGTGTCTGGAAGAGGAGAGTCAATAAACAGTATAGCGGCATTTACACAGAGCTGCTCTACATGTTCCATATAAGAAATGTGCTTGCATGGTATATTTCTAGCCTTGTATGTCCAAAAATAGAAATTGTATCCAGAGGATGCCATTCATTGAATACATATTTGATGTGGTCATCCCTATTTTCAGCTGTGCGTCTTTCTTTAACATGCAGAGGGGCATAATCAAAAGAAACATCTAAGTATGATTTGGACATAGGGCACTAGTCGAAAGTTGCTAGTCGGCAGCTTCAAAATATCCATTCTCAAAAAGTATGTCCAATTTTTTTTTAATCGTCTATCTGTATGTCCAGGCGTTTGATCGTCCAGATCTCCACTATGTCTATCTTTATATCCTCAACCAAAAACAAAACCTTTTAGACATGGGAGGGGCCAGCATTGTGATGGACTGACCACCCAGACATAGCAACAGAGCAGAGGGGCACCTTACGGGGCACTGCTGTTAACTTCACAAAAAGGGTGCCAGATAAACATGTCACCAGAACTTCCTTATAGGCAGTGGTATACCTAGCATATGTGACACCCGGGGCCCATTATTTTTTGACACCCCCCCATCTGTATGAAAAACATGATTTTTAGTAACAATCCACAAGTCACACTAGAGGGTACCTAGGAAAAGGCAGCATCTTACATATTGCAGTGAGTAGTACATCAATACATCCATTGTAAAATCAAACAAGCCAGACTAGTACAGATCAATCCTGCACAGTCAATCCTAACATGAAACCATGTCTTTTCGAACACACAGAACACAGAAAACACCTTCGCCTAATATGGAATATGTAATCACAAACTAGCCTCTCCCCCTTTTACAAAACTGTAGTGTGGTTTTTAGCCACGGTGGTAACAGCTCAGATGCCAATGCTAAAAAGCGCTCTACAGTTTTGTAAATGGGGAGATAGAATAAAAATACGTAGATAAAGGTTAAACTGAAGCATCAAGAAGCTGGACTCCTCATACAATGCAACACCACAGAAATAGCGATGCACCTCCCCTAAAGCAAAAATAAATAAATAAATATAATTAGTTTCTACCTTGTCTTCTCTGGTTTCTGCTTTCCTCATCTTCTTGCCACTCTTTTCCTTTCATCCATTGTCTACCCTTTCTCTGCCTCTTCTATATGGCATCTTCTCTCTTTCTATTCCCCTTCCAGAAACTTTATGCCTCCTCCTTCCATCTCTCCCTTCACCCCCATTGGTCTGGCATTGGTCCATCTTCTTCCCTTCCCTCCTCCAATATTCTGGCATCTCTTTCCTCTCCTTCCCTCTCCCACACCCCCATGCTCTGGCATTTTACTCCTCTCCCTTACCCCACTTCCATCAGTATCTGCCCCCTTTCTCTCCCTCCAACCCAATTCCATGCAGTATCCTTCCCCCCTTATGTCTCTTTCCCCTTTCCCTGAAATTCCATCAGCATCTGCCCCATTTCTCTCCCTCCACCATGCTTCTATACCATCCTGACCTCCTTTCTCACCCTCCACATCCTTCCTTAACACCCTGACCCCCTTTCTCAGCCTCCACACCCTTCTTTGCCACCCTGACCTCCTTTCTCTCCCTTCACCACCCTTCCATACCACCCTGATCCCTGCTATGCTCCTTTCTCTCTCCATCCAAATCAGCAAGGTCCCACAATGACTACTTGTGCTGCCTCTGCTCCGGAAGAGGTAAGTGACGTCGGAGGGGGGCTGGGCAGGCAGATGCAGGGATTTGCGCCAAGGTCCTGCGATGACTGTGGCTGCCGGTTCACTCCCCCCCCCACGACGTCACTTACCTCTTCCAAAGCAGAGGCAGCATAAGTAGTCATTGCAGGATCTTCCTCCACTCCAGCACGGCTGCCGACTCTGCTCTGGAATAAGTACAGCAGCCGTGCTGAGGTGCCGTTTGAGCAGCGTGTGACGTTCCGGATCCGTGCGGCTGTGCACCCCCTTGAAACATGCACCTGGGGTGGACCGCCCCCCCCCCCCTTGGTACGCCACTGCTTATAGGTCTTGGTGAGCCCCCTCCCCCAAAACTCATTATACCCACCTGTCTTCAACCCCAATAACCCTTATGTAAATCACTGAGGCCCAGATTCACAAAGTAAACCGATCATGTACTGATCAGTTTGCGATCCCTTTGTGACCAGATTTCCCTCCGGCCCCATTCACTAACCTCTCCAGTGATCCGCTTCAAATCCGTGCATGCAAATGAGGGGAAACGCATGCAAAGTAGGCAGGGACGCGATTCATCAAACAAATTTGGGACACCGATTGGGCTGGCTGATCAAGAATAGAAGCGACTGCTGGGGGTAGGAAGAGGCTTTGGTTGAATATCAGTACAAAGTTGGGTTTGGCTGTCTACTGAGGGTATTGAGCTTTGGAGTTAAAATGTTGTCTTAGCTTTCCTCGTTTTTTAAAATGGAGGTTTCATGTGATATTGGTGGACAAGCAGTATTCTCATTTACTTCATTTTTGGCTCTTTTACAAAGCCATGGTAATAAGTACCGGCACAGCAAATATGATACAGCCTGTAGGATTTGAATGGGCTGCATCACATTTGCCACACTGGTACTCACTATCACGGCTTTATAAAAGGAGCCCTTTATTTGGTGATGCACAAGAAGAATTCCTACTATTGCTATTTAATCTTCTTTTTTTTTCTGGGTTCTGCAGTGGAAGCTTTTAAAGAACTAGGGTCTAATACTTTATATATGTAGATGATATCCAGTTTTTGGTTTCTCTTGATACAGATCATTCAGCTGGGATGCATAAATTGAATGTGGAGGGAATCAGTAGAGAACTGGTTAACTTTACATAAGTTTCAGTGAATGAAAATGTTCACTGAAACTTATGTAAAGGTATCCAGTTCCCTACTGACTCCAGGCACACATTCAATTTATGTATCCCAGCTGAATGATCTGTATCTAACGTCTGGGAAAAAAGCCCCATTCTGGTGCCAGCAGATTACATCATTCACCTATGTGCCCAACTTAATCCTGCTTGTCAACGGTAAAAATAAATAAATAAGAGGCACAAAATCTCTGCAGAATTTTGTGCCCATGTAATCAAGAAAGTTTCAAAGAAAGACTATATGCACTGATTTTTAAAAATTTGCCTGCTAGATTTTGGGTATAAAACTGCATATGGATTTTTGCAAATAAGGGGCCTATTGAAAATCTCTCCTGTTATTTACATTTCTCTATTGATTATACAAGCCATGCATCACTATAATTTAATATCTATCAGTTTATCATCTTTTTCATTACACAAGCTATTTTCAGCCCCACAGATCTTTGACATATTCTTAATTGCATGGGCTCTTTCTTATGATTAGGTTGCTTACTGTTCCCTCATTATCCAATATTTTTCGAATGAAATCCTTAAGCAAAGTAAATTGTTGAGTTTATTACTACTTACAGTGGTATGGATGATATTGGCACAAAAGCAAACTGATGGATAGATTTATTAAAGTATGTTTTATGTAGGGTGACCAGGTTACCCATTCCAAAAGGGAGATTTTTTGGTCAGTCCTGGATTTCTGCCAATCTCATCTTGGTCCATTATGGGACCTGCAGAACTGATTTCAATGGATAGAATCATGGACTACAAATACTACACTGCTTTGGGATGTAATTTTAAAATCAGTTTCATGTTAGCATAATCTTATGCAGTTTGCATGCATTATTAGTAAAAAGGTCCTATTACAAATAGGGCATGAAGTAAATAATTTCTGTTAATGCATATTAATTTGCAGTAATGATGTGGATTTTATAAAGGGCACCCAAAATTTGGAGGACAACCAAGTCAAAAAGTTACAAATGGATGTCCATCTCAAGTATTTTAGAACATCCAGCATAAACATCCATTTTACAAATGGAAATGTCCAAATTATGAATGGGGAAAAAAGGTACATTAACAGCTTTGTGGTAGTATAGGAACTTGGAACGTCCATCTTATAAAATGGCCACACAGATTTCCATGCAGAGCTGAGGGTTAGCCTTTGGTTAGAGCAGTGGATTGAGATTAAGGGGACATAGGTTTAAATCCCACATCAACTGTTTGTGATTTTATTTTATTTATTTTAATTCTGAGCCCTCTAGAAACAGAAAAATACGTGGATGGCATAATAAAAAAAATGTCTAAGTCCCCTTTTGGCCTAAGGCTCTAAACGCTGAAAGTAGCAGCAGGGAAAATGTCCATTCTAAAAAAAAACCCATCCAAAATGAGGGTTTTTTTGCGAATGGCCTACCTCTACGTTCAGCAGTTTAAACACCCAGACCACCACTACGTCTAAACTTATAACACATTATCAACCAAAAACTATCTTAAGTCCCAAACGCCCAAAACAAGACCTTTTAGGCAAAGGAACAGCCAGTCCTTCACCTAAAAGCTGAATTCTGTAACCGGCATCTGTTAAAAACAACACCGGTTACAGAATCCACCCCCCCCCCACCCGCCGCAATGATCACAGCAGGAGATGGCTCGTCTCCCCTGCCGCGATCTCCCCCACCCCGAACTGCCATGGCAGGAGGCAGCCCAACCCCTCCTGTTGAGATGCGAGCTCCGCGACCCCCCACCCCCCTTAAAATATGGGCAGGAGGGAGCCCAACCACTCCTGCCCACGATGACCCCCCACCCCCCTAAAATACAGACAGGAGAGAGCCCAACCCATCCTGCCCATGGTGACCCCCCACACCCCCTAAAATATGGGCAGGAGGGAACCCAACCACTCCTGCCCACGGTGACCCCACAACCCCCCTAAAATACAGGCAGGAGAGATCACAACCCCTCCTGCCCATGGTGACCCCCCCTAAAATATGAGCAGGAGGTATCCCAATCCCAATGCACCCCCCACGACCGCCCCCTCTGAACCCCCAATCAGCCCCTGATCACCCCCGAACCTTGCGACTACCCCCCCCCACCCCCAACACCATCCCTTGACTTACGAGAAGTTGGCTGCCCTGTGGGCAGGGCCTTAGCCGTCTGGCCCAATCAAGCCCAAAGGCACGCCGTTCATAGAATGGCGGGCCTGCCAGGCGGACGGGCTTAGGACCCATCCACCCAGCCAACTAACTGTAAGTGGAGGGGGGTGAGGGAGTGAGGGGTGGTCGGGGGGTCACGGGGTGTGGGAAGCCGATCAGGGGTTCAGGGGGTGGTCATGGGGGGTTCATCGTGGGTAGAAAGGCTTGGGATCCCTCCTGCCCATATTGTAAGGGGGTGGGAAGGGGTTGCAGCAGGAGAGATTGGCTATTTCTCCTGCCGCGATCGCAATTTCCCGAACTTGCCAAACCGCATCTCCCCTGCTGCGATCATTGAAGTGGGGGGTGGGCAGGTTGCCGGGCCGCTGAGCTGATTGCGGCAGATGCGATCAGCGTAGCGGCCCCTTTTCGGCACTTATACCTGTTTTGACTTGGCAACCTGTAAAGGTTTTGGTTATACTTGCTGTACGACTATGTCTAGGTAGGGCCACTTCCCGCCCTTTCACCTCCTCTAAAAATGCCTCTTTTCGCTCTAGGTGTTTAGAGGCAGGGGAAATGCCTAAGCTGGTTTTAGATACATCTAAAACCAGCTTTGATTATCGTTACTTGGACGATCTGGCTTTTTGATCGTCCAAGTACTGATTTAGGCCACTTTTTGGATTTTTTGGGGGGGATTATTAGCCCCTTACTGTACTTGAATGTACACCACTTAAATAGCCTTTATGCTTGCAGGTGTATTTTTCTGTCCATAGAAAGCTCACAATTCAAAACAACGCCCCCCCCCCCAATTCTATATACAGCATATTCATTAGGCACCTCTAGGTCCCCTAATTGCAGCCGCCTAGCAATACCTAAGTTCAGAAGCCGCACTAAAAGTACCTCCTTTTACAAAGCTGCAGAAGAAGGTTTTATCGCTGGACAGCATGCTGAATGCTCTAGTTCTAATGTTCAGAGCATTCAGTACGCTGGCCGGCACTAAAAAGCAGTTTTGTAGAAGGTGGGGGGGTTGGGGGAATCATTTTTTAATTGGCCTAATCAACGTGGTAATTAAGCATGCTGGTTTTCAGGCAATAATTTAAAAAAGCAATTTATGAGTTTGGCACCGAACTCTTAGGAGCCTAGCAATGCCTAAGTGGAGGCACCATCTAACATAAAGGGACACCTAGCAACTCTTATGTTAAAAAGTAAGCACAGTTATGGGCGGAAAATAGGCATGGTTGACTTAGGAATCATTAGTCATCTGACATAGGTGCTGACAAATTAGGCGAGTGAAAAGCTGGTCTAATGGAGCAGTGCCTATGTCTATGACAGCTAAAGATGCCTAAGTCTGCATAGGCGCTGCTAGGATTCCATAAATGGCGCTGATTTTTTGATTAAGTCAATGAATCTTAATAATAATAATAATTTTATTTTTATATACCGCCTTAATCAAGGCGAAGAAGATGAGATGAAACACATGAAATATCAATAATGCATAAATCATAGCATGTGTTCAGATAATTCAATATAACTATTAATTGCACCAAAAATAGTTTTCAGTCTTACATATGCTCAGAAGAGTGTAGCCCAATCGCGTTGGGACCCGGGACCCCCTAAAATATTTTAGAGATAAGTTCCTTAAATTATTATAAGTCAAGAAGTGTTGAACTCACAGCTCATTTACATGTTTAAAGCAGCGTTGAAAATCATTTAGGGCTCTTTTTACGAAGGCACGTTAGGGCCTTAACACATGGAATAGCGTGTGCTAAAATTGCCCCGCGCGCTAGCCGCTACTGTTTCCTTTTGAGCAGGCGGTAGATTTTCAGCTATCACGCGCTATAGCACATGCTAATCCGGTACGTGCACTAAAACGCTTAGCTCACCTTCTTTGTAAAAGGAGCCCTTAAGCTTTCAATCATTGACACATATGCAGTGATTAGGCGGTGGGTTTTCCTATAGGTCTTTTCCCTGGAAGGGCTACACTCTGCTGATTTTTGAGTGACAACCATGCTGAGCGGCACCTACAATATAGGTGCCGCTCAGCACTGTTGATAGAATCTTGCCCAAAATGCTGAAGTCGGATTTGAACCTGGGTCCCATGGTTCTCAGTCCATTACAGCTACTCCTCATATATCCATGATGCTCTGTTAAGAAGGTCCATAATACCTGATGCTTTTATAGAACTGGTATCCCCTTCCAGTTTCACTTTCAGGAAAGAGGGAGGAAGACAGGAACCACTGGGGGATTATGCAAATGTCGTGCCTTAATCCCTCCATGTCCAGCATTTAGATGCAGTTTAATAGAATACTTGCATTTGTGAACCTAAATGCCAGGAGAAGTCAAGGTCCATAAGTTTGGTATTTTATGTACCTTGGAGTGCCGCTTCTGATGGCTCTATACAATTGAAGTATTTTCAGTGGAATTGTGAGGACTAGATTGCAATATTCTTTCCTCTGAAAATGGGATTTATATAATATTACTGGTCTGGATTCATGAGTTGTTATATGTGATACACCAAACCTTTTGAATCGTCTTCAACTGGTTTAGGAGACAGGCACAAGCATTTTGTAAAAGCTCACGTCTAAAGTTAGGTGCAAAAATGTTAGTATTCTACAATGGTAGTTATGTGCAGAACTGCCTTTATGTAATAAATAAATTAGTGCCCTGTATTAGAGAATGACACGGTGAAAAAATTGGTCCCCGTCACCGCCCCGTCCCCGTCTCACCATCCCCGTCACCGCCCCGTCCCCGTCTCACCATCCCCGTCACCGCCCCGTCCCCGTCTCACCATCCTCTTCACCGCCCCGTCACCGCCACTGCCACCCCATTCACCGCCCCGTCACCGCCACTGCAATCCCATTCACTTTTCTTTATTTACGTATAAAGGAAACATTCTTTAAAACTTTAAAACTTTAAAACTTAGTTAAATATTAGTTAATAACTATTAGAGAATGACACGGTGACGGTTTACCCGCGGGCACCGCATTTAAGCCGCGGGTCACCGCCGAAAACGGGGAAGAAAACTAGCAGTCGCTGCGGTGACGGGGACAAGGCCATTCACCGACCGCGGAAACGGTGAACAGGATTGTCCCCGCGGGCCAATGTACCCCCTTCTAGGAACCGCTATTTACCCGTGTTTCACCGTGCTCCTCATTTGTCAGATCAACCCTTCCTGCCAATCGCAGCAGAAGGGTACCCAACCCCTCCTGCCGGTCCTCCCAATGGCCTCCCCTAAGATCGCCGGCAGGAGGGTACCCAACCCCTCCTGCTGGACCCCCCCCCCAACGAACCCTCCCACCCCGGAACCCCCTTAGTCTTACTTTCCAAGTTGGACCGGACAGCTCCTCGCTCGTCTGGCCAGCAGGCCTGCCTCCGTCCAAATGGCCTCCCCTAAGATCGCCGGCAGGAGGGTACCCAACCCCTCCTGCTGGACCCCCCCCCAACGAACCCTCCCACCCCGGAACCCCCTTAGTCTTACTTTCCAAGTTGGACCGGACAGCTCCTCGCTCGTCTGGCCAGCAGGCCTGCCTCCGTCCAAATGAGGCGGGCCCGCCCCTCCCCTCCCCTGCCTAACCCACAGGATCCTAGGGCCTGATTGGCCCAAGCACCTAAGGCCCCTCCTATAGCGGGAGTGGCTTTAGGTGCCTAGACCAATCAGGCCCTAGGATCCTGTGGGTTGGGCAGGGTAGGGGCGGGCCCGCCTCATTTGGACGGAGGCAAGCCTGCTGGCCATACGTGTGAGGAGCCGTCCGGTCCAACTTGGAAAGTAAGACTAAGGGGGTTCCGGGGTGGGAGGGGTCGTTGGGGGGGGGGTCCAGCAGGAGGGGTTGGGTACCCTCCTGCCGGCGATCTTAGGGGAGGCCATTGGGAGGACCGGCAGGAGGGGTTGGGTACCCTTCTGCTGCGATTGTCGGGAGGGCCGTTGGGGGGGTCTACAGGAGGGGTTGGGTGCCCTCCTGCCGTGATCGCTGGGGGGAGGGGAGACTTGCAGCCGTAGCCGCGGTCACTATGCTAATCACGGCAGGGAGATCTTTGCCGCGATTAGGTACAGCGGCCGCGTCTAATTACCATATAGGCTAACATTGTAAGCATTTAAAGTACATGTCGTGTTTGTTTTTGCATTGCTAGCCCCAGGGGTGGTGGAAGATTAGTGATTGAAAAACTGTATGAAAAATAACTATTTTAAATTTAGTGATCAAAATGTGTCAGTTTTGAGAATTTATATTAATTAATTTTTTCTCTGCGTGTTTTGTTTTTGTATAGTTATTAACTAATATTTAACTAAGTTTTAAAGTTTTAAAGAATGTTTCCTTTATACGTAAATAAAGAAAAGTGAATGGGATTGCAGTGGCGGTGACGGGGCGGTGAATGGGGTGGCAGTGGCGGTGACGGGGCGGTGAAGAGGATGGTGAGACGGGGACGGGGCGGTGATGGGGATGGTGAGACGGGGACGGGGCGGTGACGGGGATGGTGAGACGGGGACGGGG
The DNA here is from genome assembly GCF_902459505.1 of Geotrypetes seraphini. NCBI lineage: Eukaryota > Metazoa > Chordata > Amphibia > Gymnophiona > Dermophiidae > Geotrypetes > Geotrypetes seraphini. Next base: position 246,944,857 of record NC_047085.1, on the reverse strand, counting down.
CGGTGACGGGGACCAATTTTTTCACCGTGTCATTCTCTAATAACTATACAAAAACAAAACACGCAGAGAAAAAATTAATTAATATAAATTCTCAAAACTGACACATTTTGATCACTAAATTTAAAATAGTTATTTTTCATACAGTTTTTCAATCACTAATCTTCCACCACCCCTGGGGCTAGCAATGCAAAAACAAACACGACATGTACTTTAAATGCTTACAATGTTAGCCTATATGGTAATTAGACGCGGCCGCTGTACCTAATCGCGGCAAAGATCTCCCTGCCGTGATTAGCATAGTGACCGCGGCTACAGCTGCAAGTCTCCCCTCCCCCCAGCGATCACGGCAGGAGGGCACCCAACCCCTCCTGTAGACCCCCCCAACGGCCCTCCCGACAATCGCAGCAGAAGGGTACCCAACCCCTCCTGCCGGTCCTCCCAATGGCCTCCCCTAAGATCGCCGGCAGGAGGGTACCCAACCCCTCCTGCTGGACCCCCCCCCCCAACGAACCCTCCCACCCCGGAACCCCCTTAGTCTTACTTTCCAAGTTGGACCGGACGGCTCCTCACACGTATGGCCAGCAGGCTTGCCTCCGTCCAAATGAGGCGGGCCCGCCCCTACCCTGCCCAACCCACAGGATCCTAGGGCCTGATTGGTCTAGGCACCTAAAGCCACTCCCGCTATAGGAGGGGCCTTAGGTGCTTGGGCCAATCAGGCCCTAGGATCCTGTGGGTTAGGCAGGGGAGGGGAGGGGCGGGCCCGCCTCATTTGGACGGAGGCAGGCCTGCTGGCCAGACGAGCGAGGAGCTGTCCGGTCCAACTTGGAAAGTAAGTCTAAGGGGGTTCCGGGGTGGGAGGGTTCGTTGGGGGGGGGGGGGTCCAGCAGGAGGGGTTGGGTACCCTCCTGCCGGCGATCTTAGGGGAGGCCATTTGGACGGAGGCAGGCCTGCTGGCCAGACGAGCGAGGAGCTGTCCGGTCCAACTTGGAAAGTAAGACTAAGGGGGTTCCGGGGTGGGAGGGTTCGTTGGGGGGGGGGGTCCAGCAGGAGGGGTTGGGTACCCTCCTGCCGGCGATCTTAGGGGAGGCCATTGGGAGGACCGGCAGGAGGGGTTGGGTACCCTTCTGCTGCGATTGGCAGGAAGGGTTGATCTGACAAATGAGGAGCACGGTGAAACACGGGTAAATAGCGGTTCCTAGAAGGGGGTACATTGGCCCGCGGGGACAAACCTGTTCACCGTTTCCGCGGTCAGTGAATGGCCTTGTCCCCGTCACCGCAGCGACTGCTAGTTTTCTTCCCCGTTTTCGGCGGTGACCCGCGGCTTAAATGCGGTGCCCGCGGGTAAACCGTCACCGTGTCATTCTCTACCCTGTATCTCATTGACTGTCTTTAAGCACCATTTATTGAATCCATCCTTACATGCACAAAGATCAGCTAGAGTTTAAAATGGATGCACTTGCCAAATCAACTGCAGGTTGCAAAATGCTTTCTATGAGTTAACAGTTCATTCTTAGAATAAAAAAATAACCCCCAATCTGTAACTTCATTGAGGAGAGAATTAATGTTCCTTCTCACATAACAGCACAAGTAAAAACCCTAAATGGATAATAGCCAATAGTATCCTAGAAAATAATACAAACAATGCAAAATTGGCTAACACACCTAGTCCTTGGGGGAAAAAAGTCTAAGGAAATGGGGTAAATTTGTAGGTTGATAAACAATGGACATCAGTATGAGCCCTTCATAAGTGAATAAACGTGGACCTCTAGTTCAGGCAATATCTCAAAAGGTGACCAGCACCAGACCGTAGTCTAAATGAGAATAGCCTCATACATCATATAGTCCATAATATGCCAAATAAATACAAAATACTACACACTCCCAGAACCAAATAGACTTTTTTTACACAAAGGAGAAGGGGTTAAGTGGGCATAACACATACATTCTCTCCCTGAAAACACACCTTGTGAATAAAAGCTTTCCTAATACATAAGACAATAAATATGATAAATACTATAAATATAATAAAGTGTCTGTGTGTAAAGTGCAAGAAAGAAAAATAAATAAGTACCTAACAATTGATTCTTAGGAAAATGCAAAGTGCAGTGTGCTTCATAAGACACAAAATATATGGCAAGAATAAGACATAAGGTGCAGATGCGAAATTTATGGCAAGAATGAGACACAAAGTGCAAAAGCAAAAAAAACCCACTACGGGTACCTAAAGAAGGTCATATCATATTGAAAGTGGGAGAGCAACCTGTAACACCGTAAAAAACGGTATAAATATAAGTATAAATATAAATATAAATAAAAATATAAATATAAAGTATCACATAGGACATCAATCTGAAAGGAGAGGGAGATTAATCCACCCCATAGCAACACAATTCATTTTTTATGATTTCATTTATGACATTTAGCTTTCTTCTAATTGTTGATCACAGGAAATATGTTACTGACCTCTTTGTTAGTGGTATTGATAGGCAGCCTCACTGGGATTACCATCTGGATGTTTTCAGTGTAAGTGTAGTGCTCAAAATGTAGCTGTCTAATAACTTAATTCAAAGGTTGAAAAATTCAGATGATAGCTAAGATTCTCATTTCACTCTTTATTGATGATCTTTTAGAAAGAGGAAAACTATTCTAGGCCTTTTTTTCCTTGCTCCCTGATCCCCTAATCTCTTACTACTACTACTACTATCACTTATATAGCGCTGAAAGGGGTACGCAGTGCTGTATATTTTGGCATTTATAGATAAAGTCAGTTGCACGAATGCAAACCCTTTTCTTCTCTCTCACTAATCTCAAATAATCTAACATGCTTTAAGTACTGCAACCCTTTCTGCAGTGGCTTACCTAGCATATGTAACACACGGGGCCATTATTTTTTTACACCCCCCCCCATCTATATGAAAAATATGATTTTTAGTAACAATCCACATATCGCACAACAAGAGTGTACCTAGGAAAAGGCAGTATCTTAAACACTGCAGTGAACACCAACACATACATTGTAAAACTAAACAAGCCAGATCCCGCACAGTCAATTGATCCTGCAGTCAATGCCAACTGAAAACTATGTTCTTTTCATACACACAGAACAGAGTTACACCCTTGCCCAATATGGAATAATCACAAACTAAAAATAGAAATATGTAGACAAAAGTTAAACTGAACCGCCAAGAAACCAGACTCTACATACAAAGCAACACCACAACACCACAAAAACAGCAACACGTCTTCTAATACTGTGCAAAATATAAAAACAGTAGATGTAAATTTGAAAAAAACTGATACATAACAATCACCACTTTACAAATTAACAAATAAAAATAAAACAAATAATGAGAAATAAGAAAATACCATTTTATTGGACTAATCCCCGTAAGCTCGGTCCCCATCCCCGCAAACCACCTGATTCCATCCACACAAGCCTTGAATTGTTTTATATTGAACTTATTATATTAAAGTATAAAAAGAAACAATATTCTGTACAATTGTCATTTTATAAATCAGCGTCTTCTCCCCACTCTCTCTTCCCCATTTCCTTTCAGCGTCCTCAGCCCACTCTCTCTCCACTTTACTTCAGCGCACACACATAAAAACAAGCAAGTAATTTTATATCATTTTCATTCTATTCATTCATAGAAATTAAAGTCTAAATAATGCCAGTCACATAACAAAACATGATTTTACAAAAATAATTCCCTGCACAGTCAAGCCTGCAAGGATTACTAGATGTCTTTCAGCAACTCCCCTCCCTCCCTCCCTCTTACCTTTGTGGCCAAGTCAAAATGATCTACCAACAATAAAATTTTAAAAACACAAAGCACACTGTACGCAGAGAAAATGTCATTTATATTCTGCGGGTTTTCAAAGAGGTCAAGGCAGATGACTTTATACAATGTCACCTCAGTAACAACTATACAAAAATAGACAAATATACCCCCTCCTTTTTTACTAAATCGCAATAGTGGTTTTTAGCACAGGGAGCTGCGCTGAATGCCCCACGCTGCTCTCGATGCTCATAGGCTCCCTGCGTTAAAAACCGCTATTGCAGTTTAGTAAAAGGGGGCCATAGTGCAAAATATAGACAGCATATATAAATTCTGAAAACGGACACATTTTGATCACTAAATTTAAAATAAAATGATTTTTCCTACATTTGTTTGGTAATTTCATCAGTCTCTGGTTGCACTTTATTCTTCTGACTGTGCATCCAATATTTCTTCCCTTCTTTCAGGCTCCTGTATGCTTCCTCTCCTCCAGACCTCATTCCCTCCCCCAACATTTTCTTTGTTTCATCCTGCCCCCTTATTTCTTTCTCTCTCTGTGCCCCCTTTCTGTCTGTCTGTCTTTCTCTCTCTCTCTCTCTCTCTCTCTCTCTGTGCCCCATTTCTTTCTTTCTCTCTCCATGCCCTCTTTCTTTCTCTATGTCTGTCTTTCTCTCTCTCCGTGCCCCATTTTTTTCTTTCTTTCTTTGTTTCACCCTGCCCCCTTGCTTTCTTTCTTTCTTTTTCCCTGCCCTCCCCATGCCACCACCATTGGGAAACATGCTGCTGCCACCGCCGTCGGGGAAAGGCTGCCACTGTCCCCATTGGGAACAGGCCGGCGCCGAGTTCTCCCTCCCTCTTTTCTTTCCCGTGGGGCCGACCAACTCTCGACGCCCGACGTCAATTCTAACATCAGAGAGGACGTTCCTGGCCAGCCAGGCAGCGATTGGCTGGCCCAGAACGTCCTCTCCAACGTCAGAATTGCCATTGGGTGGCGAGAGTTAGTCGGCCCCATGGGGAAGAAAAGCAGGGAGGGAGAACTCGGCGCCGGCCTGTTCCCGATGGCGGTGGCAGCAGCATGTTTCCCAATGGCGGTGGCATGGGGGAGGGCAGGCTTGTTCCCGATGGCAGCAGTGGCAGCCTATTCCCCGGTGGGTGGCCAGATGTGCACCCCCTTGGGGCATGCACCCGGGGCGGACCACCCCCCGCTCCCCCCCTTGGTACACCACTGCCTTTCTGTACCCAGACTGCATCTGCTCCAGTAGAGACTACATCTCAAGGTATAGTGTGAGTTGTTTAATAACCACTGACACTTCTAAATTTACTGGGAAACAGTACATTGGAAATTGGATGGCTAACTCATATTATCAGATAGTGCAGAATCTTCACCCTTTTCTTTTTTATCAAGTGGGTTAAATGCCCTTGTGTGGGGTAATCATTCTGTTTCAATATCAGGTTGATAAAATCTACAATCTGTAATGTTAGTTTATAATCCACAGAGCAAATATCCAAAGTACAATTGCCTTTGCTAAACCTCGACATCAAGATTTTGACCTTTAGCAAAGTCATCCTGGAAAAGTATTTCCTGAAGTAGACAGAGCTCCATTTGAGGTATAATTATTAACATCTCCTCATAGGCTCATAGATATACAGTGCCTACTTTCATTCAGGGCTATGATAATCTGTCTTCCTTGCTACTTCATGATTGTAGACTATTAAAAGGAAGATCTTAGAGTTTCCATGCAGTATTTTTTTTTTTAAACATTGAGCCAAATGCCTATTCCTAGGAACAAGTGTATAAGGATTTAAAGGACATTGTTCCCTTTTACAGGTTCATAGCTATTGAATAAAGCTCCTTATAGCTAATCTTTTGCTATAAATTTGGTACTGTATGCTTCTTTTTTAATTCAATTACCTCTCTTCCACCCCAATTTGTCCACTAAAGAAAGTGTGAAAGGGAAAATACTTCAATATCACAATAGATAGGGCAATTTAGAAAAGCTTCCAACATATCCTGGAGATTATAAAATGATGGTAGAGGCCATTGCATCAGAGGGTGATGTCTACATATTTATGTAAAAAAGTACTTATGGCCCAGCTTCCTCTCATCTGTGCTATGCAGAAAGAGTCTCTATTATGTAATGTAATGTAATTTATTTCTTATATACCGCTACATCCGTTAGGTTCTAAGCGGTTTACAGAAAATATACATTAAGATTAGAAATAAGAAAGGTACTTGAAAAATTCCCTTATGGTGTCCTTATCTCCTCTGCAGGGAACTGCCAGTCAGTTCAGTGCAGAAGAGTGTGCTGGAAACTACAGAGTTCATGCATATACCAGGAGTGTTTAATTGGAAGAAGATTGGGGTTGCAATGACCAGTTGTGGCTACATTCATTTCCCTTAGTGATGCTGTTCAATATTTGAAGCTTTCATTAAATATTCCAAGAGTAAATCCATTGACTTTTTTTTTTTTTTTTTTTTTTGGGGGGGGGTGGAGAGGTCCAAGGCCAGGTGAAAGAGCAGGAGTGCACCATTGGTCAGCATGCTAACTCTGAATGTAATACAGATTTAGGAGAAAGAATTGCATTGAAAATTAGAAATCTAGAGATCTAGACATGGAAAAATAATCTCAGATTTAATAACTTCCCAAGGCCTCTTTTTTTTTTTTTAATCACTAGTTGATATGCTGTAGAAATACTGTCTAGAAGTGTTAAAAATTCTATCAGAGGCATTCCCAACTATAGTTAGGCTGCAATATAGTAAATTATGAACGTTGGGGGCAGCATGGGCCATTCAGCGTGGCTCACTGCGCTACAAACTGCTAGCACAGTTTGATAGAAGAGGCCCTAAATGAGCTGCCTGTAGAGGAAACACCTGGAAGAATCTGTTCTGATACTTTGAATTTGATTGGCTTTTGGAAATTTCATTGGAAGTTGAAACAAGATCTACTCGTCTAGTGACCTTTATGCTGGAACTAGATCATTAAATATATTGCAATTATATTTCAATCATGAAATGGTTGACATCTGGAATACTCTCCCAGGGGAGATTATTGCGGAATCGACAGTCCTAGGCTTCAAAAGCAAACTAGATGCATATCTCCTTGAGAGAGGCATATAGAGATATGGTTGGCTGTAAAATAAACCAGGTGTATACCTGGCAGGGCCTCCGCATGTGCGGATCGCCGGACTTGATGGACCGAAGGTCTGATCCGGAGATGGCGCTTCTTATGTTCTTAAGATAGGAAACTAACTGGGTTGACAGTCAGTTTAGAAGAGGTATGCAGGCAGATTGACAGGCTTCAAAATGACAAATCCCCTGGACCGGATGGCATCCATCTGAGGGTAATCAAGGAACTGAAAGGGGTTATTGCTGAACTGCTTAACTAATAACCAATCTGTCGATCAAATTGGGAAGGATTCCGGAAGACTGGAAAGTGGCGAATGTTATGCCGATCTTCAAAAAAGGTTTGAGGGGAGATCTGGGAAACTACAGGCCGGTGAGTCTGACCTCAGTACCAGGAAAGATGGTAGAGGCACTGATAAAGGACCACATCATTGACCATCTTGATGGACACAATCTGATAAGGACCAGCCAGCACGGCTTCAGCAAAGGAAGATCTTGCTTGACAAACTCGCTGCACTTTTTTGAGGGAGTTAACAGACAGATAGACAAAGGTGACCCAGTCAACATTGTATATCTGGATTTTCAGAAGGCGTTTGACAAGGTTCCGCATGAACGACTACTTTGAAAAATTGCGAACCATGGGATTGAGGGTGAAATACTCACGTGGATAAAAAAACAGGTTGGCGGATAGAAAACAGAGAGTGGGGGGTAAATGGACAATACTCGAACTGGAAAAGCATCACCAGTGGACAGTGGAGTGCTGCAGGGTTCGTTGCTTGGGCCTGTGCTCTTCAACATATTTATAACCGACCTGGAAATTGGAACGACGAGCGAGGTGATTACATTTGCAGATGATACGAAGTTATTCGGAGTAGTGAAGATGCAGGAGGATTGCAAAGACCTGCAACAGAACATAAACATGCTCGAGAAATGGGCCGCGACATGGCAAATGAAGATTAACATGGATAAGTATAAGGTGATGCATGTCGGTAACAAAAATCTTGTACACAAATACAGGATGTCTGGTGCAGTACTCAGAGAAACCCCCCCAGGAAAGAGACTTGGGAGTACCGGTCGACAAGTCGATGATACCGTTTGCGCAATGGGTGGCAGCGGTGAAAAGGGCGAACAGAATGCTTGGAATGATTAAGAAGGGGATCACTTACAGATCGAAGAAGGTTATCATGCCGTTGTACTGGGCCATGGTGCAACCCCACCTGGAATACTGCGTACAGCACTGGTCGCCGTATTTGAAAAAGGACATGGTACTATTAAAAAGGGTCCAGAGAAGAGTGACTAAAACAGTTAAGGGGCTGGAGGAGTTGTCGTACAGCGAAAGATTTAAAAAACTGGGCCTCTTCTCCCTTGAAAAGAGGGGACATGATCAGTGGCGTACCTAGGGTATGTGGCACCCGGGGCCCATCATTTTTTGACATACACCCCCCCATGTAAAAAAATATTTTTTGTAATGACCATGAAACGGAATAAATGGTCAGAATAGAAACAGGCAGTGAAAATTTTCTTATATTCCAAACATAACATAACATAAATTATGTCTGAATTGTCATGACATCAGAAGTACATATGGAGTAGTTGCAGGTGATTCTTGGGACAGTTCTGATTGTGTTAGTTCGGTTTTATGTGTTTTTTGAATAGAAGGGTTTTTATTTCTTTTTGAAGGTTTTACAGTCTGTGGTCGATGTCAATTGGTTGTAGAGTTGGGGGTCGAGTGTTGCAGCTCGAATGGCTAGGAGGTTGTTGAACAGTTTTTTTCTTTTGACATTTTTGGCTGGAGGGTGTGTGAATGGTGCGTGAGTTCTCCTATGTCTGTTTGAAGTGGATTGAATTATTTAGCTGAAGAAATTAGTTACCCCCTCATCTCACACACATTAATTCTCTTCCATTTTTGTTCCCATTATAAAAAACATTGATAAGTTCCCAGAAAAAAAATACATTAAAATAAGAAGTGAAAACAAAGGCCTCTACAGATGAGAACATAACATAAGAATAGCCTAACTGGGTCAGACCAATGGTCCATCATGCCCAGTAGCCCATTCACATGGTAGCCAATCCAGGACACTAATACCTGGTCAAAACCCAAAGAGTAGCAACATTCCATGCTACCGATCCAGGGCAAGCAGACACTTCCCCCATGTCTTAATAACAGATTATGGACTTTTCCTCCAGGAATTTGTCCAAATCTTTCTTAAAACCAGCTACACTATCTGCTTTTACTATAACTTCTGGCCACTTCATTTTTAAGTTTAGATCTTTCCTTTCAAACAGAGACCTTGCTAGATGTCAAATACAGCACAAGGTAACTTCACATGGACTTAGCTGTGCAGGAAATGTGAATCTCCTCATACACCCACCATATAGTGCAAAAATGTGCAAAGGTCTGTTTTTTTCTTTCGATCACTACATAGCCTAATGCCACACAAGCAGCGCTGTTACAAACATATTCTGTAGATCAATGCTAAGGATAACAAAGTTTCCTTCCTTGGACCAGAAGGAGATATTGATAAACCACTGGAAGAGATCCCAAAACAACACCCAAAGACCCACTCAGTGTGTGAACCAGTTGAGTGGAGTGGACTAACTGGGGGGTGGAAATGGGCCCGGAGTTCGCTCAGCAGAATTTCCCAGACCACCTCTTCCTCTCAACACATTGACATGCTGCCACCATCACCACTAGGAACACCTCACTGGGTAGGCCAGCTATGCTATAAACTTTATAAAACACATTATTATATTTTCTTATAAAGCACATATTTTAACTGAACTCTCTGACATCCTCAGCCTTTCCATTCACAAAAATAGAAGGAAGAAAAGTTCCCATTTCCTGCTGTCTCATGTCCCCGGCCTATACAATATTTTTTTTCTGCAGACCTTTCAAAAGTCTGACCAAATCCTTGTTTCACTTGCATTATAAAGTACTGAGGATGCCATCTCTCCCCAATCCCAGGTCCTAAAGTCTAAGACAGTAGCGCAAACTAATGCTGCCAGATTCAGGAAAAAAAATTTTGATTCGATTCAGCCTATTGAATTGGTTTTTCAATTCGATTTTCCTGCCTAGTTGGGTGATTTTTTTTCAAAACTCCTGGTGGGTTTTATAGCTTTTCACCCCCTTTGGCTTCTCCTAACCACACTGGCGCTGTGGTGTAAATAAAATAAAGAAACAAAAAGGACTTTTCCTCTCTCTGTTAAATCCTAGCTCACGTTTGCAGTCCAACACCAGCTCTGGCAGGATACACATTTCAAATCTAACATATTATAATCACAAAACAGAAAATAAAATTAATTTTTCTACCTTTTGTTGTCTGGTTATATTTCAAATCTTGTTGGTCCAAGGCTCTGGTTTTCTTCTGATAACTTGCTTGCCAGGGTCTCCTTCTTTCTTCTTTCTGCATGCTAACCATCCATCTACCAACTCTGTCCTCCCTTTCCATTTCCCTTCCCTCCCCAGGAAGTCTGGTAACTTTCCTTTTTTCATCTCCCTCCACAGATCCACCTTTTCTTAACTACCCTTTCATCCGGCATCTCTCCCTCCTTCCCCACCACCCCAGAGTCCACCATCTCTCCCTTTCTTTTCCCAATTACCCTCCTATCCAATATCTCTATCCCTCCTCCACACCATCCCTTGTGTCCAATTTCTCTCCCTTTCTGTTCCTTCCCTCCCTAAATCCCATGGTCCATCATCTCTCTCCCTCTCCTCTATTTTCAGACCCATTATTTCTTCCTCCCCCCCCCAAAGTTTGGCATATGCATGTCTCTTTGAACACCCCCTTCTCTCCGTGTACTTCTAAACCAGGGTCCCGCCCCAAAGGCCTGTTCCCCCTTGAAGGCCTGCACCCCCCTTGAAAGCCTGTCCCACCCCCTTGTAGGCCTGTCCCCCTCTTGAAGGCCTGTCCCCCCCTTGAAGGTCTGCACCCTCCCTGAAGGCCTGCACCCCCACGAAAGCCTGTTCCCCCCCTTGAAGGCCTGTCCCACCCTCTTGTAGGCCTGTCTCCCCCTCGTAGGCCTGTCCCCCCCTTGTAGGCCTGCCTTCCTGTCCCCCCCTTGAAGGCCTGTCCCTCCCCTTGAAGGCCTGCCTCCCCCCTTGAAGGCCTGCCTGTCCCCCCCTTGAAGGCCTGTCCCCCCTTGAAGGCCTGCCTGCCTGCCTGTCACCCCCATCCCCTTGAAAGCCTGCCTGCCTGCCCGCCTGCCCCACCCCAAAGGCCCGCATGCCCCACCCCAAAGGACCGCCTCTGATGTCAGAGGAGGGGCGGGACTGCGGCGCAGGAAGCAGCGCCCAAGCAGCTCAGGGATCGCTGACGTCGCGATCCTGGTGCAGGCTGCTTCACAGGTGGTGCAGGAAGGTCAGTGGGGCGAGCGGTCCTTCGGGGGTGGGGGGGGACTGAACGGCAAGGCCGGGAGCACCCCCCTCAGGGCTGGCACCCGGGGCGGACCGCCCCTCCCGCCCCCCCCTTGGTACGCCACTGGACATGATTGAAATGTTCAAGATAATGAAGGGAATAGACTTAGTAGATAAAGACAGGTTGTTCACCCTCTCCAAGGTAGGGAGAACAAGTGGGCACTCTCTAAAGTTAAAAGGGGATAGATTCCATACAAATGTAAGGAATTTTTTTTTCACCCAGAGAGTGGTGGAAAACTGGAACCCTCATCCGGAGGCTGTCGTAAGGGGAAAACACCCTCCAGGGATTCAAGACAAAGTTAGACAAGTTCCTGCTAGACCAGAATGTACGCAGGTAAGGTTAGACTCAGTTAGGGTTCAGGTCCTTGACCTAGAGGCCACCGAGGGAGCAGACTGCTAGGCACGATGGACCATTGGTGTGACCCAGCAGCGGCAATTCTTATGTTCTTATGATGTCTAATAATATTTGTAGTTTTCCTGCCTTATGAGGAATAGCGTTATACATAAAAGAACCCATACCTTCAACCAGGATGGAAACAACAGTAAGGGCGGGCGACTTCGAATCACTATGGGTTAAGCTACCAGGAGGAACTGGAGCAAACACAAAATTGGGTCTGTACTATCGCCCACCTGGACAAACGGAAGAAATCGACCAGGATCTGGAGGCTGAACTGAGGCAGGTATGCAAAAGCGGAAGTGTGGTGGTGATGGGTGACTTCAACTACCCGGGAATAAACTGGAGTATTGGGCACTCAAATTGCATGAGGGAGACCAAATTCCTGGAGGTCACGAGGGATTGTTTCATGGAACAGCTGGTCACGGAACCAACACGGGGTGATGCCACTCTTGACCTAATCCTCAACGGACTAGGGGGACCCGCTAAGGAGGTGGCGGTACTAGCCCCACTAGGAAACAGTGATCACAACATGATCCAGTACAGGCTAGAGATTGGATCATCAAAGGTAAAAAGAACTACAATGACTGCACTTAACTTCAAAAAAGGGAATTATGATGCCATGAGGAAAATGGTGAGAAAGAAACTCAACGACAGCGCAAGGAAGATGGACTCCGTAGAAAATGCCTGGGCCCTACTCAAGGGCACAGTGCACGAAGCACAGAACCTGTGCATCCCCAAGTACAGGAAAGGGTGCAAAAAAAAAATAGAACAAAAAATCCAGTGTGGATAACAAATGCAGTAAAAAAGGCGATAAGTGACAAGAAAGCATCATTCAAAAAATGGAAAAAGGACAAAACAGAGGAGAACCAAAAGGAGCATAAAAAACACCAAAAGGAGTGTCACCGAGTGGTTAGGAAAGCAAAAAGAGAATATGAAGAGAGACTGGCGGGGGAAGCAACAAACTTCAAATCATTCTTCAGGTACGTTAAGGGGAAGCAACCAGCAAGGGAGGAAGTGGGACCTTTGGATGATGGGGACAGAAAGGGAGTGGTAAAAGAAGAAAAGGAGATAGCTGGCAGGCTAAATAAGTTCTTCACGTCAGTCTTCACGAGGGAGGACACAACCAACATTCCAGAATCTGAGGAGATCGTAAAGGGGGAGCAGGATGAAAATCTGGTCCAACTAGAGGTAAGCAAGGTGGATGTCCTCCGGCACATAGACAGGCTAAAGAGCGACAAATCGCCAGGTCCGGATGGCATTCACCCAAGGGTACTCAAGGAACTAAGGAACGAAATAGCTGAACCACTTCGACAAATATGCAACCTATCCTTAAAAACTGGAGAGATTCCGGAAGACTGGAAAATAGCAAATGTCACGCCCATCTTCAAGAAAGGCTCAAGGGGAGACCCAGGAAACTACAGGCCGGTGAGCTTGACCTCGGTCCCAGGAAAGATGATGGAAGCACTGATTAAAGACAGCATCTGGGAACACATCGACAACTATGGGCAGCTAAAGTCGAGCCAGCATGGCTTCTGCAAGGGCAGGTCATGCCTCACGAACTTATTATACTTCTTTGAGGGGGTAACCAGCCAGGTGGATAAAGGGGAATCCATAGATATCATTTACCTTGACTTCCAAAAAGCTTTCGACAAGGTGCCACATGAAAGACTACTAAGGAAGCTATGGAACCACGGGGTGCAAGGGGAGGTCCACCGATGGATCAAAAACTGGTTGGCGGACAGGAAAAAGAGGGTTGGAGTAAAGGGCCATTACTCAGACTGGCAATGGGTCACGAGCGGAGTTCCACAGGGGTCGGTGCTGGGACCGCTACTTTTCAACATATTCATTAATGACCTAGAGGCAGGAACAAAATGTGAGGTTATTAAATTTGCGGATGACACCAAACTATATCGCAAGGTAAATAACATGGAGGACTGCGAATATCTCCAAAAAGATCTGACAACACTGGAAGAATGGGCCAAAAAATGGCAAATGAGTTTCAACATAGGGAAGTGCAAAGTCGTACATATAGGGAAAAAAACCCCGATGTTCACTTACAAAATGGGGGGATCAGCGCTAGGGGTGAGCGACCTTGAAAGAGACCTGGGAGTGATGGTAGACACAACATTGAAGGCGTCGGCACAGTGTGCAACAGCCTCAAGAAAAGCAAACAAAATGTTGGGTATCATTAAGAAGGGTATCACGACCAGAAAGAAGGAAGTCATCCTGCCACTGTATCGTGCTATGGTACGCCCGCACCTGGAGTACTGTGTTCAATTCTGGTCGCCGTACCTCAAGAAGGACATGGAGGTACTTGAGAGAGTTCAAAGAAGAGCAACTAAGCTAATAAAGGGTATGGAGGACCTCTCATATACTGACAGACTGAAAAGGCTAGGGCTTTTCTCCCTGGAAAAGCGGAGACTTAGAGGAGACATGATAGAAACCTTCAAGATCATGAAGGGCATAGAAAAAATAGACAGGGACAGATTTTTCAAATTAAGGGGATCAACAAGTACAAGGGGGCACTCAGAGAAATTGAAAGGGGAGAAGTTTAGAACAAACGCTAGGAAGTTCTTTTTCACACAGAGGGTGGTGGATACATGGAACACGCTACCAGAGGATGTGATAAACAGGAGCATACTACAGGGGTTCAAAGAAGCTTTGGATAGGTACTTGGAAGACAAAGGGATTGAGGGGTACAGATAAGAGTAGAGGTATATTATAGGGATGGGATTAGAGGTAAATTAATCAGGGATCACTGTTCAGGCACTAGGCCTGATGGGCCGCCGCGGGAGCGGACCGCTGGGCAGGATGGACCTCTGGTCTGACTCAGCGGGGGCAACTTCTTATGTTCTTATGTTCTTATGACTAGCTGTGCTAAAGAGGAGGCAAACCTTTTAGGTTTTTACCCTAGACCAGTGGTTCCCAACCCTGTCTTGGAAGACCACTAGACAGTCAGGTTTTCAGGATAACCCTAATGAATATGCATAAGAAAGATCTGCTTATCATGGAGGTGGCAGGCATGCAAATCTGTCCCATGCACATTCATTAGGGCTAGCCTGAAAACCTGACTGGCTGGTGGTCCTCTAGGACAGGTTTTGGGAACCAATGCCCTAGAGTATCAGCAACATTGGACCCCAAATATTATATAGTTGGATTTTCAACAGGCATTTGACAAAGTACTGCTTGAATGACTTTTGAGGAAATTAGAAAGTCTTGGGATAGAAGACAGTGTTGTACTGTGGATTAAGATCTGGTTAAAAGAGAAAACAGAGAGAGGGGTAAGTAATGGGGGCTAAAACAGTGCTAGTTCAAGTTCAATTTATTTGATATACCGCAAATATAAAACCAGGGTTAAAATCTAAGTGGTTTACAATCTCTTAAAAAAAAAGGCGGTGAAACAAACTAAGACCATTAACAAGAACAAGGTCTACAAGCATCAATAGGAACATGAGGAAAGAACAAAAAGGGTAGTTACAATAAAATCTAAGGTATGGGGAAAAAGATAATACATTAGGTGACTCACTCAGGAGTCACACGCTAACAGAGTGCTCAATGCGCACCTCCCATGTGCAAAAGAATACATTATACTTTTTAGCGCAGGAGGCATGTTTGGGGTAGAGAGTTAGTGCCTGGGAATTAGCGTGCGCTGACTGATTAGGGCAGGATTAGTGCGGAATCCCTTAACGTCTACTAACTAGGTGGCATTGAGAGCTCACAAGGTAATGTCGGAATAGAAATCCCCTAATGTAATGTCATTCTAATTTTGCAATTTTCATGTAGCCATTAATAAGAAAACGGCACTGCCAGCCATTTTAGACTCCTGCTGAAAAGAGGCTTCAGCAAACAGCACTGGCCACTTTATAGCACAGCTTTGTTAAAAAGACTCCTCAATTTCTAAACATAACTTTTAAGCTACTAAGATCCCCTTTTGCTAAATGCTCAGACGCTGCTCTGATGCTCAGAGGAATTCTATGAGTGTTGGAGCATTTAGCACTCCAGGCCGCTGTAGAAACCTCTACCATGGCTTAGTAAAAAAAAAAAAAAAAGGGGGGGGGGCATAAGTTAAGAAGAATTTTCACATGAAAATATATGTACCTAAACACCCCCCCTTTTTTACAAAACTGTGCAAGAGGTTTTTAGCGCCGGTCAGTGTGCTGATTGCTCTGCACAGCCCTAAGAGTCATGGAGTTCCTGTGAGCATTGGAGCATTGCAGAGCATTTAACGTGCCGGCTAGCTCTAAAAACCTCTTCCACGGTTTTGTAAAAGGGGAGGGAGGGGGGATAAGTTTGGCTAACAATAGGGCACAGATTTAGGAGCATAACTTGAGAGCATAAATTTAAGCACTCAGCTTTGTCGGAATATCGGGCCCAGACCTATTCAGTTTTAATTTATTGCATGCCAAGCAAAAACCGACTATCTTGGGAGTCCGTGCATTCCATCCACAGCCCTTCAATTGCTATGATAGTGCAGGCCAGTTTGATTGAGCTATTACAGTGACTTGTTGCACATCATCTTAAACAGGCTGTAGCTTTGCATTACTGACCTCGCTTTAAGATATGCTCCTCCGACCCCTGGGGAAACAGGCAGTTCCGCACACCAATATGGCAAGGGAACGCAGACGCTGCGCAGACCTCTGCTCATTAAAAACCTGATGATCAATCACATTTCCATCCCCTGTGATTAAAAGTGGCAAATTGAAATGTTAGACGGAGCTGTGAATTCTTACAGCCGGTTATTGTCCTGCTATAAAATATAAGCTAGCGTGCTACAATATCTGCAAATGGCATTCTAAGTTACTCAATATTCTTAAGTTCAATAAGTTTTTTTTATTGTGATTTGAATAATACATAATCCAATAATACAAGGAAAAGAGGGGATCACCAAAACAAGAAAAAAAACAACTTAATCATCTTACACAATTCCTTTTTAAGCCCACTAACAGGGGAGACGTAATACAATTTCAAACAAAAAAAAATATAAGAAAAGATAAAGGAAATAATTCTCAGTCCATGTTACTGGATATTCTTATGGCTCTTACTCTGCAAATGATTCTCTCACACTGGAAGTCAGCTCAGTTATTAAACACCTCTTTTTGGTGGGCTATGGTCATGATGATTCATAAATATGAATGCAAAGCGAATTCCCTTACTAAAAGGAGCTTTACAACTAACAAAAAATGGTTTCCAATAACAAATGTCTCTTCTCAGTTTTGAGGTAATTGTTACATTTCAGCTGCTAACTTTGAGTATAATTTCTTGTCCTAATGTTTTACTTATTGCTTGTGATGCTTAATTTACTAAAATGAGTTCTAATTGAATCTCATCTAATCGTTGGTCTTGTAATTACACTGTATATTGAAATTTTCACTATATTTTTCTGTAATTCATGACCTTTTCCTAACAGGCCCTCTTGGAATTTCGCTGTATATTGAGATTGTCGCTGTATTTTTTTGTAATTCGCAACCTTTTCCTAACAGGTCCTCTCGGAAATTTCCTAGCAAACTGTATATTTTATATATTCGCTTACCAAACTGTACAGCTTACATTTCCGCTTTCTCAAAGTTTCTGTACTCTATATTTCCTCTGACTATCTGCATATTGTAACTCGCTGAAATGTCCAGCTCTCTTGAATGTAAACCGCCTAGAAGTCGCAAGATTGTGGCGGTATAGAAGAATAAAGTTATTATTATTATTACTACCTAATCGTATGGTTACATATGTATATTTAAAGTTGTCTACATAGATGCTTTTAGCCTTCTCTGCATCTATGTTTTACTTTTATAAATCATTTGTTCTGTAAAATTTAATTGTATTTTATTTAATCACTTATATGTAACACAGCCTGATCAAAAACAAGCCCTGAAAGAACTGAGAAAACTAGTCATTCCAATAGTGAACATTTTGAAAGAAGGCTAGGATGGTTAGAAATAGGGCTTGATGAACTACTGTACTTCACTGCACCATATAAACAGAAACTACCGTAGATACCCACAGGCTGTAAATAGTAATTATTTTAAGAAGATAAATGGCATCCTCCTCCTTTTCTCTTCTGAAACAGACAGGCCGTTAACTAGTACTTCCATCTCTGAATGTGTGCACTTTCTTGAACAAAAGAGCTCAATGTGTAAAAGCAGGATAAACAAACAGCAGTCCTGGAAGCAAAAAAAAGGGGGGGAAGATAAAGGTCATATCCTTCTTTATTAAACTAAAGCACATACAGATATCGTTAGACTCTTGTCACGCACCGAGTGAGAGGTGGCTGCATTAAAACAGACTACATCCATATTTATAACAGTGAAAGCACAATTGCACCATGACAGACGCAGTACTTAGGTCATGAGAAACACCCTTTAATCTGCGGGATGGAAGGGAAATTGTATCTGCCAGCTATGACAAAACGTGTTGCGTGCCGCCCGAGCCGGTTGGGTGCTTTCCTTCTTAGTACATATTGAATTTAGTGCTCTTTCACTCGGTGACCTTTCTACTGGTCGGAGAACACATTTCACTGTTGTAACTGCCATATAACTCCTGCAAGCTTCCCTAATCTATCAATTCTTTAGCATGTAACCTGGAGGGCAAACCAGAAAGCAAAAGCAATGGTATTTTAAAAGGCTCTTGCTAGGCACTTGTAAAACCAAGTTGATAAAATGATTAGAATTCTATGTTTATTAATTCTTAACACAGACATTTATTATCAATAGCAAAAATAATTAATTTTTAAAAAACCCTCTCTGACTGATATTCAAAATAATTTAACTGGCCAATAATGGCTGTTGATCAGTTGAATCGCTTGTTTGGAGCAAACTGCTAATTTTCAGCAGTGATAACTGGCTACACCCCCCCCCCCTTTTTTTTTTTTTTACTGAGCCATGGTAGAGGTTTCTATCGTGGCCCACTCTGATGCTGCTCTGACACAGAATTGCTATGGAAAGAACAAACCAGGGGAAAACAAAACCACAGATGTAATTACAACAAAAACAGAATGGAATTGTCCAGATCAGAATGATGTGCACTAAAAAAGTGTCCTCCAATTCATCTGATAATATGAAGATCTTTATTTCTCCAATGTCACAATGGTACATTCAAATGATTCTATGACTCAATGACTCGACATACTCACATAGGTCTGTCCCAATAGGGAATGTTTCAGCTTTCAAATTCAACTGTATACTGACTTCAGTTTTGACTGTTTTTATTTTATTTTCACTTCTTTTTAGTTTATGATATATTTGTAATCTCATTTATTGTTTTACCACTTATTTTATTTTATCATTCAAATTTCATTTAAATTTCCCCAGAATTCTATTGCCTCAACGGTTCTCCCTCTGCATCTATTCTTATCTCCCCTCTTTTTAACCTTTCAAATTCCTTTAGATCATTGTAATCTTATTAGTAAGTTTATTTTCTTATTTTTCTCCTCTATCTCTATTTTCTATCTTTATTACTCTTCTATTTGTCATTTTTCCTGGTACTTTAGTTCGATTGTGAGCCTTCGGGACAGTAAGGGAATTTCTAAGTACCTATCTTACTTATAATTTTAATGCACCAATATATTCATTGTAACCCGTTCTGGGCTTTTTTGGGAGGACGAGCTAAAAAATTGAATAAATAAATAAATAATGCAGAGCATCTCGCTTTTGTAGCAGCGAGATGCTCTGCATTAGTCGGTATACAGTTGAATTCGAAAGCTAAAATATTTCCTATTGGGACAGACCTATGTGAGTGGTAACATTCTTTGTATGCCATCATTCGTGATTTTCAAGACTCCTGAGGCAGGCCTTTTGGCCGAAACATGTACATATCGAGTCATTGAGTCATAGAATCGTTCGAATGTACCATTGTGACATTGGAGAAATAAAGACCTTCATATTATCAGATGAATTGGAGGACACTTTTTTAGTGCACATCATTCTGATCTGGACAATTCCATTCTGTTTATACAGAATTGCTATGAGCATCAGAGAAACGGAGCATTTAGCACCCTGGGCTGTGGTTGAAACCTCTACCTTGGCTTAGTAAAAGAGGGCCTAAGTACTACTGAAAATTAGCAGTTAGCCTCTCAGTAAAAAAAGAAGGCTATTTTGGGGGCATTTTAGTGTCGGAGTGGGCACTTGGTCCAGTTAAGTGCTGATATTCAGCACTTAACTGGCCAGAGTAACCACATAAATGAGACTACATAAAACACACTCCTACCATTATGCGGCAACTCATGGCCAGTTATGTTCTGAACACCAACTTAGCCACCCATGTGTTAGCCAACACTATATAAATTGAATATTCAGTGCCGAAATCTGGACCTGGCCGGAATTAAATAAACACCATGAGATCTTCGAGCATGAGAACAACTCATATGTATAAGCTCTCTTTTCCGTCCATTAGTAAAATTTCACACTCCTTTCCAAACTTACTAACTGCTACATGGAATGGACTACCTCTTCAAATTAGATCATGTTTATCTCTTCAGATCTTTCACAAAACCTTAAAGCCCCATTATGTTTCATCATTTTTTAGGCTATAGCTCCAGTGAATGTTAATGGATCTGTCTTTGTGATCTAATTATGTAAACTAAATCGAGCTCCTATTTTTAGGAGATGATTCAGTATATAAGACTAAGAATTAGATTCAATTCGATTAGATATAAAATATTTCTTGGATGTACATCTACAATAATTGATCCAATAATTCAATACAGAGTGGAAGAGTGGTCTAGTGGTTAGAGCAGCTGCCTCAGCACCCTGAGGTTATGAGTTCAATTAACAACTGAAAAAAAATAAATAGTCCCAACAAGGATCCCTGTTTCAGCGTATAGATGACGCCTTCCTCAGGGAACACTTGATAAGTAGCAGAGTGCAAAACTCAATGCTGGGAAAGCTCTTGATTTGGAAAGCGGCAACACTATGGGGCTCATAATCAAAAGAAAAAAACATCTATAAAGTGGCCTAAATGGCTACTTGGACGATCAAAAAGCCTGATCGTCCAAGTATCCATAATCAAAGCTGGTTTTAGATGTATCTAAAACCAGCTTAGGCCTTTCCCCTGCCTCTAAATGCACAGAGAGAAAAGAGGCGTTTTTAGAGGAGGGGAAAGGGCGGGCAGTGGGCCAACCTAGACCTAGGTGTGCAGCAGCTAAAACCAAAACATTTGACAGGTTGCCTAGTCGGCACTTATACGTTTTGACATAGACCAAGTCAAAAGCACATGGACCCAACCCGGCCCATGTGCTTAAGGCCCGCCCACAGGAGAAGCCTAAGGCTCCCGGGCCTATTCTGGTTGGCCCAGGAGCCTCAGGCCCCACCTGTGGGCGGGGTTTCACCCGCCTGGGCCAATCTGGCCCCATTCCGGAGCCGGCTGGCCTGCCGGACGGGCAGGCTTGGCACCCATCCATCCAGCCAACCTTTTGAGGTACGGGGAAGGGAGGTGGGGATGGGGGTGTCATGGGGGTCGGTGGGGGGGATCGCGGGTCAGCGGGGGGAGCTGATCGGGGGTTTGGGGGGCAGTCATTGGGGGGGTTGTGTCGAGGACAGGAGGGCCTGGGATCCCTCCTGGCCTTATTGTAGTGGGGGGTGGGGGTAGGGGGTCCGCCTGGGCAGGAGGGGTTGAGCTCCCTCCTGCCCGATCTTGTAGGGGGTGGGGGGTGAGAGGCCAGGAGGGCTTGGGCTCCCTCCTGCCCCGATCGTAATCAGGGGGGTTGGGGATCACGGGGCAGGAGGGCTTGGGCTTCCTCCTGCCCTGATGTCGTCGGGGAGTTTGGGGGTGCCCGGGGCAGGAGAGCTTGGGCTCCCTCTTGCCCCTATGTCGGGGGGGGGGGGGGGGGTTGGGGTGGATTCTGTAACCGGTGTTGTTTTTGACAGACACCGTTTACAGAATCCAGCTTTTAGGCAAAGGACTGGCTCCTCCTTCGCCTAAAAGCTCTTGTTTTGGACGTTTGGGGCTTAGGCTTTTTTTAGGTTGATTATAGGGTATAAGTTTAGACGTAGTGGTGGTCTGGGTGTTTAAACAGCTGAAAGTAGAGGCAGGCCATTATAAAAAAAAACCTCCTTTTGGACGGTTTTTTTTTTTATTATGGACACTTTCCCTGCTTCTACTTTCAACGTTTAAGGCCTTAGGCCAAAAGGGGACTTAGACGTTTTTTTTTATTATGCCCCTCCAAGCTGCTACTTATCAAGTGTCCCCTGAGGAAGACGTCATCTGGGATCCTTGTTGGGACTATTTGTTTCTGAACAAAGATTGAATCATTGATTTATTTTGATCTTCCACATCAGATAACTCGTTTCTTTGATAAAGCCCGGTTACTAGGGACCCGTCGAGCATAATAATTGAGCTTGACTGCATCAAGCACTTTAGGAGTGCAGGGGAACACTGGGGCTAACTAACATTTTGAGATAAGTGTTCGTTTTTTCCTGCACTTTATTTTGTATAGTTTTGAATGAAGTTATCCGCTGAATATTTCAGGTAGCACTTTTGCTTAAGCTAGTAGATTCATTCAACCTGTATGCTAATATGAAACGTAAAAAATTACCAAAAAAAGTAAATTAATATTAATATTGGATAGGTTGGAGGTTTTTTGATCAATGATGGATGTTTACCACCTTTACACTTTGGGGTGAATTTTACATGATCCCCAAATAGATGTATCTGAGATCTTTTCCTCCAATTAGACTTTTTCCCTATAATATCAACCCGGTCCAGATAGAAAAACATCAAGAATTAGACCTTCTTTAAAAATGTTTAGGTCAAGCCCAAACCTTTCTTTGGACCCAGTAGTGAATTTTACTGAGCTGGAATTGCTGGTCTGTGAAAAAGAGTGGAAAGTTACTTATGGGTCTTTTAGCTTTGTTTCTCTGCCCCTGTCTAAACCTTTGGATGCCAGTTTTTAGAAAGAGTTCTTGAGATGATGAGGGGATTTATAGACGGGTGCTGGGCAAAATGGTAAAGACTATTTATAAGTTTAAATATTTTTTCTAAAAAATTTTCCCTTATAAACAATTAGACAGTAGAATACATTTTTCTAAATATTTCCACATAACAATTCCCAACGTAAGCAAGAGATATATAAAAGATTTAAATAAACACCTCCTCCCCACCCTTCCCCCCTCATACAGAGAATGTAATATCATACTCATTCATACACATGCATACTATTCATCCCTAACTCTTTTCTCATATAACACAATTAGACAATAGAATACATATTTTAAATTACCCAACAATTAACTTATCATAGACAAGGGATACATACCAGTTTAAAATAAACAATCCCCCCTATCCCCCCCCCCCCACTTAGAGAGAGTGTGATATCATATTCAAATATAAGCATCCTATTCATTTCTAATCATGTTTTTTTTCCACAAATTCTGTAACAGGTAACCATATTTTGTCAAATTTTGATTTTTTGTAAGATGTC
The DNA here is from genome assembly GCF_902459505.1 of Geotrypetes seraphini. Lineage (NCBI taxonomy): Eukaryota > Metazoa > Chordata > Amphibia > Gymnophiona > Dermophiidae > Geotrypetes > Geotrypetes seraphini. Next base: position 246,921,736 of record NC_047085.1, on the reverse strand, counting down.
TGAAATGTCTGTGAAGTACTATTATGTGTGTGCTGTTGTACTTCACCTTGAAAAAGGTCAATTATAAATAAACAAACCATAAACCATTCTTTAAATGATGCCTAGTGATTGACAACCTTACCGAACAGTGCCTAGGAATCAGGCATCATTAGGCATCATTTATAAAATCAGGCCCTGTTTAGTGCCACTGAATATACTTCTTGCCAGCACTTAACTAGTTACCAGAGTCTGCTAATCAGACAACTGCTTTTGATGATCAGCCCCTAAGCAAATCAGACCTACCTCACTCTTAAGTGTTTGTTGGCACGTCAGCACCTGATGCACTTTCTTCATCCCATGCTGGCTCTTCTACTTGTTCTTGTAGTTGTGCATATTCCTTAAATATATGAGCTGGGATTTTACAGTGAAAAGACCTCATCGTCACAGCAAACACCATGTAATCATATTCATCAGTTTTGATTTTATCAGGAGTCAATCACTGTCACATTTACACTGTTTAAAACCATGAATCTAGCAAATGACACTGTATATTTAACGTCGGGTGATTTGCACCCAAAGCAAATCATTGTAACAGGACTAGTCAAATTTCCGTAATGAGCCAGGTCTCTTGCAAATGAAAGATATTACACTGGAAATAATAACATTTACTGCCAGCGCGGAGAGAGGCAGAATTGAATGCAAAGCATCCAAAGCAACAATCCTCTCTGTCATAATTCTATTCAGGTTCAGCAGCTTTGTTTATGTGAGAGGCGTACTGATTCTTTGCTTCACGTGTTTGTAAGTTGCACTCCCTGAATTTGAAAAGTTACACGTTCTCCTCCTGAACTAGTCTTGCTCACCTCTGTTTGATAACAACGGCAACAACAACAAAAAAAAGAATCAAAACACTCAATTCAAAAATACTCCACGTCTCTAACTAAACACAAGGACACTCGTGAGTATAAATGTATACCTGGCCATGCACGTAAACTTCTATCGTCTGTGTCCCACAAACGGCAAGAGACTGGAGGAAGGTTAGCCAAGCCCAGCATGGGAGAACTGAAGCCCATGCTGGACAGACTTCTGCAGTCTGTGTCCCGTAAATGGCAAGGGCAGGTGAAGTTTCAGGGAAAGAGGTAAAACGCGGACCTCACGGACCTTACAGACCTCACGGATCTAAAACCGCACATCCTTAAAAATCCAAAGTCCGCACCACTTTTGAGGTCCGTGCCACTTTTAGTCTCTGGCTCTGACAGAGCTCTATGACAATTTAACTCTGACGGATCCTAGCATAGGGAGGGAAAAGCATTAGGATCCGTCAGAGTTAAATTGTCATAGAGCTCTGTCAGAGCCAGAGACTAAAAGTGGCACGGACCTCAAAAGTGGTGCGGACCTCAGATTTTTAAGGATGTGACGTGCAGTTGGGAAGGGGTAAAACGCGGACCTGGCAGACCTGACGGATCTAAACCCGCACGTCCTTAAAAATCTGAGGTCCGTGCCGCTTGTAGTTAGTTTCTGGCTCTGACCGACCTCGGTGATAATTTAGCGTTGACGGATCCGTCTCAGCATAGGGAGGGGAAAGTATTAGGATCCGTCAGTGCTACAATGTCACCGAGGTCTGTCAGAGCCAGAGACTAGTGCTAGTGCTGGAGCGGCTCTTTAACGAATCCTTTAAACTGGTTTCCTGCAGCCCCAGTAAATCGGCTCTGACAGACCTCAGTGACATTGTAGTGCTGACGGATCCTAATACTTTCCCCTCCCTACGCAGAGACGGATCCGTCAGCGCTAAATTGTCACCGAGGTCTGTCAGAGCCAGAAACTAACTACAAGCGGCACGGACCTCAGATTTTTAAGGACGTGCGGGTTTAGATCCGTCAGGTCCGCCAGGGGGTGGGGGGGTTGTAGGGGTGGTCGGTTGTTGAGGAGGGTTGAGGTGGGCATCCATCCTGCCTATTGCGTTTGGGTGTGGGGGAGGGGTGTTTTGAGGGGGTTCCAGCAGGAGGAATTGGGCACTCCTCCTGCTGGGGATTGCTCGGGAAGTTCTGGTAGGAGAAACTGGGCATTCCTTCTGCCAGGGGATGCTTTTTGGGGAGTGGGGGCAGAAGGGAGTGGGCATCGTTCCTGCCACCTGACTTAATGGGGGGGGGGTGAGTTCCCTGCTGTGGGCACTCAGTGAGATATATTTGCCGCAATTGGCATAGTAGCCACTGAAAGGACACACATCTACATTTCAGGCAACTATTGCGGCCCTAGGCAGATACATAGGGCCAACTAAGCTCTCCCAAGGTCACTTCTTGGCAAAACCATGCCCACGCCTAGCCTTGGGTGACCTTAAGCATCCCTATGAATCTCCCTCCATTGCGACAGCCACCTACAGTGTAGGCGGCCTGCCTCAAGGCGTTTTTTTTTTTTGTAACACATGCATCCCAACTGGCTGGTTAGACAGCAGTAGGATGCCTACTGCTACCTACAATCAGGACGCCATTTTTAGAATATGCCCCTTTAGACATATTGTAAAATGGCTAGAAGCAGAAACACAGGGGGCAAGCAGGAGATCCTATGATGGTTCGGGTGTCTTCCAATTTCTAGGATTCATCTGATGAACTATCATCTTCTTCCTCCTCTGTGGCCATTCTACTTGTTATGGTGGTGGCAGAATGCCCACAGCTTATAGGGTACGGGTGTGGTGACTAGTTATTGGCTGCCACCAATTGTGGCAGAAAGAAAAGTGGGTTAAAGGAGATGTTAGACTCAGATGTAGCCTGAAAAATTTGAAAAAAAAGGAGACATAATGGGGATATGGGGTCAAGCAGAGGAAGAGGATAAAAATTTTGCAGATATGCACAGAGGCTCATTTTTAACTGACTAGCTGTACAGGGTGGGGAGCAGGCTGTACTAGAAAAGGAATGCAGAGGGGGTGTGAAGGAGATGTTTTGAAGTTAAGTGCTTTTGTAATTGTTAAATACACTTGTGTTGCATAATAATTCTTTGGCCAATTCTTCTACGAAACCACGCTAGAGAGCGCAGAGAGCCACGCTGAAATGCCCGCGCTGCTCCCGATGCTCATTGAGTTCCCATGAGCGTTGGGAGCAGCGCAAGCCATTCAGTGCAGCTCCCTGCGCTAGAAACTGCTAGCGCAGTTTCGTAGAAGAGGGGAGCTAATCTTGGGTTGATTGCAAGGAAGAGGAATTTATGTATCTGTAAATGTCAAAGGATCAGTGTGAGCCTGCCAGGACAGATAAGGAAAAATGCTTGATACCTGAATGTACACCACTTAGGTTATAATTGGTATATATATGCTATAAATAAAAATGCTGATGTTAAGAAATGTAGGTGACCACTGTTAATAGAATAGGCTCTAAATAAGCACATTCTAAGGGTTTTTTGTATTGTTTGGAGTGGTATTATTTTGTTTTCCTTGCAAGTATCTTATTCTTATGTTGTACACCACTGTTGTTCTTTTTCTTTGGTTATATTACTTCAAAAAATTTCAATAAAGAAATTAAAACAACAAAAAACTAAGCATCCTTTTTTAGAATTACCCCCCACCTATTTTCTGTACCCCTGGAATGCCGGATCACAGAGTCTGGTTCTCTGGAAGAATTCTACACTTTTTTTTTTTCCATAGCCACAGCTCTTTATTTTTGACTCTGCCATTGGCGATTGGGTCTCCAGTGATAGCAAAGTTCACATTTCTTTATCATGGCCATGCAAAAAAACAATAAGATGAGGCAATGGAGATGTCACAGCCAACTGATGGATACAAGTCTTTTATTTGAAGTGAAACGGCTGATATGTGTAAAAACAAAGTCCTGACTAGAATCCAAGTTTCGGCGACTACTTCGCCTTCTTCAGGGGACAATATCAAGCTGGGAAGGGTCAAGGGAGCGGGTGGGGAGAGGAGGCAGCAGCAGCCCAGATGTTAGCTGAGAAGCAGCTTAGCTGCTGTCACACACACAGTGGAGGGTCTGCTTCTCGGCTAATATCTGGGTTCTGCAGCCTCCTCTCCCCACCCGCTCCCTTGACCCTTCCCAGCTTGATATTGTCCCCTGAGGAAGGCGATGTAGTCACCGAAGCTTGGATCCTAGTCAGGACTTTGTTATTATATATATCAGTCGTTTCACTTCAAATAAAAGACTTGTATCCATAAGTTGGCTGTGACATGTCCATTGCCTCTTCTTGTTGTTTTCTTGCACCACAGTCCAAGGCTTGGTCTCTTCTTTTCTTTTCTCCTTTATCATGGCCATGACCAACAGAATTAGGTCTTTGCATCAGATTGAACCTGCGCAACTTTGGATTTCTCTGTTTCTTTTTTTTTTTTCTTTTCCTGCCACAATCGTTGAGACCCCTATGGCACCACCTATCTTCTTTCCCAAGTTTCCCTATCAGCTGATTGACTTCTCCAATGAGCTTTTCTGAATTTAACCTTATGCATAAGTTTGGTTTCATAAGCACAACCTTATATATATGAACAGATGGCAGAAAAGGCAGATAGGCCTTACCCAACAGGTATTATCACATGAATAAAATGTGTCAGGCATCATGACAAAATATATTATACTTACTTTTAAGAATTACAGTAAACAAGAAAATACAGGCAAAGAGATGTATGCTGCTTTTGCAGCTTTTTTCCATTTAGAGATAAAAACTCTAATTTCTGTCATAATTTGTATACCATCCTCAGGCTTTAGAAATGGAATGAATCAATAGATTGTGAAAATAATATGCAAATTTGAATTTCAAAAAGCTTAACTCCTTCTGGCACTACAAAATAATAAGGTTCTGGATTATTTTGGTGATTTTTTTTATGTTTCCAATTTATTTTATTACCTACTATGTATTTAATTTTCCTTATTCTAAAACTCTCAGCACAGTCCTTAAGATAACATTCAAACATCCTAGAATGTAGGAGTTGACATGGCGGAATCACTGTTACCTCTTCTACACTGATCTAAAGCTCTGTGTCTATTTACTCTCCAGGAAGGGAGCTTTAGGCTATTTGGCTTAAAACTGGTGATAAAAAGGTTTGGCTAAGTCTGTCTACTCCTCTCACTGAAAGATAACTTCATGAGCTTCAGGCTCCACTAAAAGAAGCAATAGCTTCTTGAAGCTCCAGAAAACACATGTTAAAGACAAAAGCTGATGTGACGGCAGATGCTGCCTTCAGGCTTTATTGAGCAAAGGACTGAAACAGAATCATTTATTTATTTATTTTGCTGGGACACCGCTGTAATTTTCTTATGCAAACAACAAACAGATATCGCATATCTTTGGGATCAGTGACAATTAATTATGTTGAAGGACACTTTGAACTGAGTGAGCAGAACAAACAAGATTCCCCCTCAGACCAGCAGATTGTGTTGGAACGCTAAATGATTTGTAAAATAAATTCAGCTGCAATGAATGCAGTGCCTAAACACTTCCATTTTTTTTTTTTAGCCAAGCCATGTTATAGGACTTATTGTGAGAAACACTTTTATTAGAGGAACAAACAAGAAATATTGTTCTGGCACTATGAGCCTGATTCTGTATAGAATGCCCGGTCTCAGCAGCCGCCTAAGTGGCTTTTGAGAATCGCGCACGGGCATCCTATATAGAATCGCATCTGTCTTAACGGATAGACATCTAATCTCACCTAACCACTCTGATTCTCTAACCGGCATCTATGTCACAAGCATCGTTTAGTGAATCACGTTGCCACTGAGTTCATCACGGCATGGGAATCTCCCTGCCATGATCAGCTCAGTGGAAACTGCATCAGCAGGGAACCCTCGAACCCCTACCCCCCCTGAAGTCAAGTGGCAGGAGGGATGCCCACTTCCTCCCATAGGAGGGATTTTAAGTATTTGGCTAATAAGAGTCCTATGAGAGGAGCCTTAAGCAACTGAGCCAATCAGGGTCTTATGTTCCTCCCTGGTGGATCCCAGAATGCACCAGGAAGTAGAAAGCCTGCAATTTTCCAGTGGTGGGCCCGCTAACTGGAGGGTGTATGCCTTCCAGCCAGATCTTCTGTTTACAAGGTATGGGGGGAGGGTTGTGGGGTGGTGGTCTCCCATTTAGGGAGATCACTGGGTGGGTGGGGGGTCAGTAGGTGGAGGGGTAGTCACCGGGTGGGTTGGTCACCGGAGGGGGTGTTTCAGACTGGTGTTCTGGAAGGAGGGACTGGACATCCCTCTTGTCTATTGCAGTTGGGTAGGGGTGTTCTGGCAGGAGGGAGTAGACATTTCTCCTGCCAATCGTGGTTGGGTGGGGGTAGTTTCAGGGGGCTCTAGCAGGAAGAATTGGGCTCTCCTCCTGCCGGGGGATGCTTTGGGGGGATGCTTAAGGGTGGGGGTGGCAGAAGGGATTGGGCCTCCTCCTGCCACCTGACTTCATGGGGGAGGGGGAGGGAGATGAGTTCCCTGCTGCAGGCACTCAGCTGATCATGGCAGTGAGATTTCTTTGCCGTGATTAGCATAGTGGCCACATCTATTTGAAATGTAGTCAAGATTTTTCTTGGCCTACAGTTCAGGCACCTATTGTGGCCCTAGGGAGATGCACAGGGCCGCCTAAGCTTGCCCAAGGCCAATTCCAGGCAAAACCATGCCCACCCCTGCCCTTGGGCGAGCTTAAGTATCCCTATGTATATCGCTCAACAGCAACATATGCCTACAGTGTAGGCAGCCTGACTCAGGGTGTTTTTTTAAAATGTGTGTCCCAATTGGGTGGTTAGACAGTGGTAGGACACCTACCACCACCGACAATCAGGACGTCATTTATAGAATATGTTCCTATGAGTTTATGGGTCAATATTTAAACAGGGTGGTTGACATGTTAATGTCATTTGCAGAATTTAAGCACATATCTATTTAGTACCAGCTGGATATCAATGCTGAATAACTGATACAGTAACTTAGGAAAACTTTCTTCTGCCCAAGGTTACCAGCCTTGAATACTTCCAGTTTCCAGATAACTCCCAGCTTGCCTCAGCGTACCCTGTTGCTGTCTAGATAGCAATAATTTGTGTCTTAAGTGCATTGTGTGTTATGAGGCATAGTTTCAAGTTTATTATAAAATTTGATTAATCGCCTATTCCAAATTCTAAGCGATGAACAAATCAATAAAATTACAAAGTTAGGGGAAACAAACATAACTAACAAAAAGACTAAATCTACAAAACATAATAAAAACCAACTTTACAAACATAATAAAATACAAGGAAAGAATAGGAAAGAAATACAATCTGATTAATAAAAAAAAAGACAATTAAGGTCAAAAACAATAGGAAGGGGAAGGAGAAAAATTCTCAAAAAATATAAAGATAAAATGAAACTCCTAAGCAATTCATTTAGTGATTGAATGCATCTTTAAAAAGAAAGCCCTTGAGTTTGCTCTTAAATTTTTCCAATTTTTTTTCTTCTCTTAAGTAAATTGGTAGGGAATTCCATGTTTGATGAGCTATAACGTGGGTGAGAATGGATACAGAGGGTGAGAATGGATACAGAGAGTATACTGTAATTAGGCCCTCTTTTACTAAGTCACGGTAAAGGTTCTTATATTCTTAACATGGCCCAGGGAGCTAAATGCTCCAATGCTCGTAGGAATTCTATGAGCCATGGAGCAGCTTTTGAGCATTTAGTGCTCCAGGCCATGTTAAGAGCATAAGAGCAAAAAAATTGCCATAGTGAGACAGACCGAAGGTCCATCAAACCCAGTATCCTGTTTACACAGTAGACAACCCAGGTCCCAAGTACCTAGCTAGATCCCAAATGGTGAACCAGATTTTATGCTGCTTATACTAGAAATAGATCTCTATCATATCACCCCTGAGCTATTTCTTCTCCACTCTGATGAGACCTAGCCACTTTAGCCTTTCCTCATAGGGAAGTCGACCCATCCCTTTTATAATTTTTGTCACCCTTCTCTGTAACTTTTCTAATTCCGCTATATGTTTTTTGAGATATGGCGACCAGTACTGTACACAGTATTTGAGATGTGGTTGTATCATAGAGAATTCAAGGGCATTATAACATTTTCATCTTTGCTTTTCATTCCTTTCCTGATATTTCCTAACATTCTATTTGCTTTCTTAGCTACTGCTGCATATTGAACTGAGGGATTCAAGGTATCCTCAATGATAACACCTAGATCCTTTTCCTGGACAGTGATTTCTAACATACAAACCAGTATCACATAGCTTTAGTTTAGGTTCCTTTTTCCCACATGGATCACTTTGCACTTACTCACATTAAATGTCATCCTTCATTTTGACACCTAGTCTCCCAGTCTCACAAGGTCCTCTTGCAATTTTTCACAATCCTCTTGCGATTTGAGAATTTTCAACAACTTTGTGTCAACAGCAAATTTAATTATCTCACTCGTTATTCCCATCTCTAGAGATAATTGATAAATATGTTAAACAGCAGCAGTCCCAGCACAGACCCCTGGAGAACTGCATTATTTATAAAAGCTTCTAAACCCTCTCAAGTTAGTGGAGGGTTTCCTCTTTAAAAGGGTTCAGAGGCATTTCATCCAAATATAAGCACACAGCAGTTTTGTTGAAAGGTTTATAAATAGTGGGATCTATGAGCAAAAATTTTCTATAACTGAGCTATGTGCCAGTGCTTTCTTAATATGATGACAACCCCCCCCCCCCCACACACACACACCATCATAATCAGGGCCGGATTTAGATGAAAAGAGGCCCTAGGCTATTCCACTTATGAGGCCCTTTCACCTCCCATTTTTAAGTTTGTAAATTACATGAGAGATAATAAAATACATCATTACTGTGATATATATCAATATTTTAAATGAAACATGTTGTTATTGGTACTAAAGATATATAGAAAACTAATCACTGGTTCCTCAGTTTGCCACACAATGATCGAGTATGGTAGCTGTCCTCATAGGAACTTTATAGCGTGTATAGTTTTCATTAATTTTGTACTTTTCTTTTCCTTTTGTTTACTTTGATATATTCAATAATTTATAACTCTGAGATACTTATGCCTAGTAAGTTATCATTTTTAGCAAAAGTGGCGATAGTAACAGTCACTTAGCTTTGGTCTAGTAGTAATGTCACCTAAAGTTATGCACGTACATCGGTGCATATTTTTGATGTACATGCACAGCTTAATTTATTAATAGGCCTAATCTATAGCGCTGAAAAGCGTACACAGCGCTGTACATTCAATATGCAACAGATGGTCCCTGCTCAGAAGAGCTTACAATCTAATTGTTTCTCCCAGAGAATGATAGGATGGACATAGGTAATTTTATGGTGAGTGGGAGTTAGGAGTTGAAGGCGGCATCATATATACAGAATTTGGCACATATTAACTCTTTGAAGCTTACAGTATCTGAACATATATCTATAGTTCTTCTGTGTGATATTTTGGCACTCAGGAAAAATTCAGATTGCTGTGCAGGGCTGTCACAAGGTTGAGCAAGTAGGATGAAGCCCCTAAGTGCCAACCAGGGAGAACACCACACAGTAGTGCTGCCCGATTCAGGAAAAAAAATTTGATTTGATTCAGCCTATTGAATCGATTATTCGATTCGATTTTCCTTCCCAGTTGGATGGTTTTCTGTAAACATCCTGGTGGGTTTATTTTATAGCCTATACACGCTATAAAGTTCCTATGAGGACAGCTACCATACTCGATCATTGTGTGGCAAACTGAGGAACCAGTGATTAGTTTTCTATATATCTTTATTTGGTGGCTAATTCACTTTATTGACTAGTTTTTGAATCCAGGTGCACTATTTTTTGGTTATTGGTACTAACCTTTATAAAAAATGTGACACGGATAATAAATAAAAAAAGTCGAGAACACTTATTTGGACATTTATTCTCAGCACCATATATAGTACTTGTAACAATAACTAATCAAACATAACACACAACATTTAAAAAGAAACAAAATTCAAATAATGAAAATCTTTGACTACGAAAATAAAATACACAATAAAAATTATCATATTTTCTATCAAATTAAATTAAATATATTCAATACATTGAAGATTAAACCAAATTCAATTCAGATAAATTTATTTCATAATAATTCACATTTAAAGTTTAAGTATGAATTATTATGAATTTTAAGTCTTAAACTAAACCAAAAATGGAACTTTATTCAAACAAAATCCAGATCACAAAAAAGAAAATATCAAATTGTATATAATATTAAATTTTATGTTAATAGTTATTTTATTTAAGAACTGATTCAATCCAAGTATACATTTAAAACGAAATAGTAGATTACAAGAATTTCTTTCATAGTAACATAGTAACATAGTAGATGACGGCAGATAAAGACCCTTTGAATTCAGCCACAGTTTTACTCTCCACCACCTCTCTCGGGAGCGCATTCCAGGCATCCACTACCCTCTCCATAAAGTAGAATTTCCTAACATTGCCCCTGAATCTACCACCCCTCAACTTCAAATTATGTCCTCTGGTTTTACCATTTTCCTTTCTCTGGAAAAGATTTTGTTCTACGTTAATACCCTTCAAGTATTTGAACGTCTGAATCATATCTCCCCTGTCTCTCCTTTCCTCTAGGGTATACATATTCAGGGCTTCCAATCTCTCCTCATACGTCTTCTGGCACAAGCCTCCTATCATTTTCGTCGCCCTCCTCTGGACCGCCTCAAGTCTTCTTACGTCTTTCGCCAGATACGGTCTCCAAAACTGAACACAATACTCCAATGACCTGTTCAGGGGCGTCAACACCTTCTTCCTTCTACTGACTACGCCTCTCTTTATACAGCCCAGCATCCTTCTGGCAGCAGCCACTGCCTTGTCACACTGTTTTTTCGCCTTTAGATCTTCGGACACTATAACCCCAAGGTCCTTCTCCCCATCCATGCATATCAGCTTCTCTCCTCCAAGCATATACGGTTCCTTCCTATTATTAATCTCCAAATGCATTACTCTGCATTTCTTTGCATTGAATTTTAGTTGCCAGGCATTAGACCATTCCTCTAACTTTTGCAGATCCTTTTTCATATTTTCCACTCCCTCTTCGGTGTCTACTCTGTTACAAATCTTGGTATCATCTGCAGAAAGGCACACTTTTCCTTCTAACCCTTCAGCAATGTCACTCACAAACATATTGAACAGGATTGGCCCCAGCACCGAACCCTGAGGGACTCCACTAGTCACCTTTCCTTCCTTTGAGCGACTTCCATTAACCACCACTCTCTGGCGTCTGTCCGACAGCCAGTTTCTGACCCAGTTCACTACTTTGGGTCCTAACTTCAACCCTTCAAGTTTGTTCAACAGCCTCCTATGAGGAACTGTATCAAAGGCTTTGCTGAAATCCAAGTAAATTACATCTAGCATATGTCCTCGATCCAGCTCTCTGGTCACCCAATCAAAAAATTCAATCAGGTACGTTTGGCACGATTTACCTTTTGTAAAGCCATGTTGCCTCGGATCCTGTAACCCATTAGATTCAAGGAAGTACACTATCCTTTCTTTCAGCAACACTTCCATTATTTTTCCAACAACTGAAGTGAGGCTCACCGGCCTGTAATTTCCTGCTTCATCCCTGTGACCACTTTTATGAATAGGGACCACATCCGCTCTCCTCCAATCCCCAGGAATCACTCCCGTCTCCAGAGATTTTTTGAACAAGTCTTTAATAGAGTTCGCCAGAACCTCTCTGAGCTCCCTTAGTATCATGGGATGGATCCCGTCTGGTCCCATCGCTTTGTCCACCTTCAGTTTTTCAAATTGCTCATAAACACCCTCCTCCGTGTACGGCGCAGAATCTACTCCATTTTCTCGTGTAACTTTGCCAGATAATCTCGGATTTTCTTCTGTGAACACAGAACAGAAGTATTTGTTTAGCACATTTGCTTTCTCCTCATCACTCTCCACATATTTGTTCCCAGCATCTTTTAGCCTAGCAATTCCATTTTTTATCTTCCTCCTTTCACTAATATATCAGAAAAAATTTTTATCTCCCTTTTTTACATTTTTAGCCATTTGTTCTTCCGCCTGTGCCTTCGCCTCTTGGCTTCTTTCAGTTTCACCCTGTAGTCCTTTCTGCTCTCCTCTTCTTGGGTTTTTTTTATATTTCATGAACGCCAACTCTTTCGCCTTTATTTTCTCAGCCACTAGGTTGGAGAACCATATCGGCTTCCTTTTTCTCTTGTTTTTATTGATTTTCTTCACATAAAGGTCCGTAGCCATTTTTATCGCTCCTTTCAGCTTAGACCACTGTCTTTCCACTTCTCTTATGTCCTCCCATCCTAACAGCTCTTTCTTCAGGTACTTTCCCATTGCATTAAAGTCCGTACGTTTGAAATCTAGGACTTTAAGTATCATGCGGCCGCTCTCCACTTTAGCCGTTATATCAAACCAAACCGTTTGATGATCGCTACTTCCCAGGTGAGCACCCACTCGAACATTAGAGATACTCTCTCCATTTGTGAGGACCAGATCCAATATCGCTTTTTCCCTTGTGGGTTCCGTCACCATTTATCTGAGCAGAGCCTCTTGAAAGGCATCCACAATTTCCCTACTTCTTTCCGATTCCGCAGACGGAACATTCCAGTCCGTATCCAGCAGGTTGAAATCTCCCAACAGCAGAACCTTCTCTTTCCTTCCAAACTTTTGGATATCCACAATCAGATCCTTATCAATTTGCTGCGATTGAGTCGGAGGTCTGTAGACTATACCCACGTAGATAGAAGTTCCATCTTCTCTTTTCAGAGCAATCCATATCGCTTTTTCCTCTCCCCAGGTCCCTTGCAGTTCGGTCGCTTGGATATTGATCTTTACATAGAGAGCTACTCCTCCACCTTTATGACCATCTTTGTCCTTCCTAAAAAGATTACCGTATTTGCCGGCGTATAGGACGACTGGGCGTATAAGACGACCCCCCAACTTTCAGTTAAAAAATAGAGTTTTGTGTTATACTCGCCGTATAAGACGACCCCTTCTTCCGCACACCTTCTCTACTGCCCCGGGTGCAGCACAGCCGGCCAGGTTCCCTTACTTTTGTGGCACTTCCCCGACCGACCGACAACAGCCCCGGTCCGACAAACCTCCCTGCCCTTAACCGCGAATCTAAATTACCTTCTTACAGCTGCTGTAAGAAGGTATTTAGATTCGCGGCTACAGGGCAGGGAGGATTGTCGGACCCGGGCTGTTATCAGTCGGTCGGGGAAGTGCCACAAAAGTAAGGGAACCTGGCCGGCTGTGCTGCAACCGGGGCGGGGCGGCCGCCCCTCGAACCGCGAGGCTACTCTCCTTCTCCTTACCTTCTCTGCTTGCAGCACAGAGCCGAACGGAAGTCTTCCCGACGTCAGCGCTGACGTCGGAGGGAGGGAGGGCTTTGTTTAAGCCCTCCCTCCCCTCCGACGTCAGCGCTGACGTCGGGAAGACTTCCGTTCGGCTCTGTGCTGCAAGCAGAGAAGGTAGGGAGAAGAAGAGCCGCGCGACTGAGTACATCCAGCCCCGCAAGTAAGGGCATGTAAACTGTACCCGGCGTATAAGACGACCCCCGACTTTGGGGATGATTTTAAGGTACTAAAAAGTCGTCTTATACGCCGGCAAATACGGTATGTCCCGGTATGTTTGCATCCCATCCATGTGATTCAGTGAACCATGTCTCTGTGATAGCAACAATATCTAAATCTGCCTCTAACATCAGGGCTTGCAGATCATGAACTTTGTTGCTTAGACTGTGAGCATTTGTGGTCATCGCTTTCCAGCTATTTTTCAGCGATAATCTCCTTTTTCGTATGGATTTTTGTGTCGTTTCACTTTCCGTTGCAATACTAAGAAATGAGTTGCTGATATTGCTTATGTTGCAGCCTTTACTACTATCACATCTTTTCTTTTGCCGGGGGTGGTCTCTATAATTGTCCTTCGTACATACACCACCCCAACCTTCTAGTTTAAATGCCTAGAAAAATATTGTCTAAATTTCTCTGCAAGGTTTCTTTTTCCTGCTGTAGTAATAAGTAGCCCATCAGTGCAATATAGCTTCTTGTCCTTCCATGTATTTCCCCATCCTCCTATGTACCTGAAGCCTTCTTGATGACCCCAGGCTCTGAGCCATCTATTAAAGTCCTCTGTGTTTTTCACTCTTTGCTCTCCCTTTCCATATGCAGGCAGTATTTCAGAAAAAGCTAAAGTCTTTACAAAAGGTTTCACGCCCTCACCAAGCTCCCGAAAAGCTTTCTGTGCTGCATGTGTGGAGTTGTTGGCCAGGTCATTTGTTCCCAGATGGATAACAACATTAGTGTTAAAATCCTTAGTTTCTTCCTTAATTATAGTCAGTATTTGCCTGGAACTCCTGGTAGCTGAGGATCCTGGAAGACATTTCACTATTTTGGTCTCCTCGCCCTGTGTTCCAAGGTTAATGCCTCTGATGATGGAATCCCCCAACAGTAATAGTTTTCTGTTTTTGGCTTTTTTATTTGTACTTAGGGTGCGCTTGTTCTCTTGAGTTACCTTTATTGGTTCCAGTCCCACCTCCCTTCTGTTTTCTTGAGTATCATAATGCACTAGTGGAGCGAAGGAATTCTGTAGAGGTAATATTAGTGAAGGTGGATGTTTCTGTGTTACATGTCGCAGTCTTCCTGAGCCTACTGTGACCCATTTATTCCTGGGCTGTTTTATTCTTTGAGGTAGAGGTGGTAAGTTGCTATGATTTTGTGGAATGATGGAAGCTGCTTTAATTGTATTCAATTCCTGTTTAAGTTTGCAGAGCTCCTCCTTAATACTGGCAAGTTGAAGACAGATGGGGCAAGCCTTAAGCCTCCAAATAGTATGTCTTGGAATTAAAGCACCACAGTGATTGCATAGAATAAAGGTCATCTTTATTGGTTGTAAAGTGACTTGATTTGAGTAGTCCTGATTATATGGGTCTCTATATATGAATAGTGGTCCCTGGGGTTGGTGGGACTATAAGTCTTACCCTTATTCCTATAAAGGGAAAGGAAAAGAGGAAATAAGATTTAACAGAGGAAAGAAAAGGGTTTTTTGTTGTTTGTTTATTTTTTAGTAAGAAACAGGGATGAGAAGAGAAATTAAGCAGATATAATGCTGAAAACCAGTGAAAAGAGCAGAATATGAAATGCTGAGTAACTTAGCTTTTAGATGTTTACAGGGCAGCCTTGTTCACAGCAATGTCCCAAAGATAATGCAATTAACCTTAGAAGTAAAACAGAGCCCCTCCCTTCTCCACCTAATCAGCAGAAAACTATGGCTGAATACTAGTAAGACAGAAATATAGGCTCTATACCACCTAAAACACAGTATTTTAAACAAAAATGCAGGTTCTATCAGTGCTACCCTAAAACACAGGATTTATAACAGGATTTTCCCTACTTTAGTCACCCTGAGCCACAGGCACCAGGATTTAATTAGAGTTAACAAAGTCTTACCCTTTTTCCTATGAAGAGGAAGAGGAAATAAGATTTAACAGAGGAAAGAGAAGGTTTTATTTTTTTTGTGCTTTTTTTTTTTTTAGTAAGAAACAGGGATGAGAAGAGAAATTAAGCAGATATAATGCTGAAAACCAGTGAAAAGAGCAGAATATGAAATGCAGAGCAACTTATTTTATTGAAGTGCCAGGGCAGCCTTGTTCACAGCTTTTTCACACAGAATTCTTCTATAAGTTCATCAAAATCTATTTTTCTGAAGGTCTCATTTTCGATGCACAAAATACTCAATGAAGACAACCTCGTCTGGGTCATTGTGCTTCTTAATTGATTTTTGATATTTTTAAGTCTTAAAAATGACCTTTCTCCAGTACAATTAGTGACTATTAAACTGAGAAACAGCTGTAAGATTGATTCCACATTGGGGAATGCCACTTGAACATTTTCTTTGAATATTATTTGATACAAGTCTGTATGTGACAATGTGGATTCCCCATCCCCGGCTGAATTTTGATGAGTCACTGGCACAGGCGCCGTGAGGAGTGACACAGAAGCACACCTCACACCACCAGGACTCACGATATTTCAACAGCGCATGCGCGCTCTAGGATTTTATTATTTATGATATAATCATGAAAATATAAAATAAAGCACGTAATATACATTTTAAAATATGCAAATTAAAACATGTTAAGAACTTACTTAGAATTCCACGAAATGAAGATATTGTCAGAAAATTTTTTTTCAATAGTCTATAAACACTTCACTAAAGTATTGAACCTACTGAACTCAAAAGGCGAGAATCAAATGATTGTGTACGCAATCTTTTTTATGCTTTTGCTGTAAAGGGGTTTTTAAACCCCACTATTTACACCTTCTCCATTGAGTATATTGACCATTTAAACCCACTCTCTGCTTTCTTTCAACCAGTTCTTAATCCATAATAGGACATTACCTCCTATCCCATGACTTTCTAATTTCCACAGAAGTCTTTCATGAGATACTTTATCAAATGTCTTATCCCAGGACAAGCAGGCAGCATATTCTCACATGTGGGTGACGTCATCCACGAAGCCCGGATGCGGACAGCCTCGCAAGCAGACTTGCTTGTAAAACTTTAAGAAAGTTTGTGACTGCCGCACCGCGCATGCGCGAATGCCTTCCCGCCCGAGGTAGGACGCGTGCCTCCTCAGTGTCTCTTCAGTTCTCAGTTTTCCATGGAGCCGACAAGCCACTCATTTTGACGCTATGCGCTAGACTTAGTTCTACTCATGCCTTCTCTCACTGCAGCTCATGTATTTTTCTTTGCAGGGTTGCTGTGTTTATTTGCGTGTTTCTTTAAAAAATATATATATATATATTCTTTCTTTTACTTTCTACTGGTCTCAGGGTTACAAAGTGTAGCCTGACCCTCGGTTGGAGTTGGGCGCCCACTGTGCTACCAATGTTGTTGAGTCCGTAAACCTCGAATCCAACTCAGTTTTCTTCGGGGTCAAAATCTTCAACCTCGACCTCGATCAACTAATTTTTCCACTGGGACGCCGTTATCCTTGGTGTCTCCATCAGCTTTGATAGCTCAGCCAACCCTTACGGACTTGCCACCTCTAGAACCAGTGGGTCCGGTGGGTCTGGGGATCTTCAGGACATGTGTCTCAAAATCGATACAAGACTCTCCCTCAAGGTCGTCTTCCTCGGAGTCTATAGCCACACCAATTGTACCAGCTTCAGTGGTCTCAGTGCTGGTTTTGCAGAGTATGTTGGAAGTTATTCTGCATCAGGAGCTTGGTAATATGCTTGCCAAATTAACTACTGTCTCAACCCTGCTTCCTGCAGGCCAGCCTGAGCACTCAGCAGTAATACAAGGAGTCGAGTCCTTGAGAGTGCCTCAAGAAACACCACCACACGCTATCCTAGGAGTCGAGTCATTGCGAGTGTCTTGAGAAAAACCAACACACGCTATACAAGAAGTTGAGTCCTTGAGAGTGTCTCGAGGAACACTACCACACTCTGTCCAAGGAGTCGAGTCCAAGGTTGTCTCAAGAACAACCAATACACTCTATACAAGTAGTTGAATCCTTCAGAGTGCTTCGAGATCAATCTAAACACTATGCAAGGAGTTGAGTCTTTGCGAGTGTCTCGAGATATGTCTGCACAAGGAGCTGAGTCATTTTAAGTGTCTCGACTTCGATCTCTACCTTCCAGCCCTATCTCCAAGCATAAGGCATTGCCTTCTTCGAGGCACAGGATGATGACTCCTCAACATTCCTCATTGAGACTGCATTCAAGATCACTACCTTGTTCTCCGAGGCACAGTTCATCTCCACACCATCTGTCAAGGTATTCATTGAGACCCAGGTCCTCTTCCCGAGACAGACCTTGTCTCTTAAGGTATAGGCAATCCTCGAGTCAGCCAGCTTCCTTCTCGAGGAAATCTACAGCAGAACCACTTTCGTCAGTTGAGTCCTTCTGTGATTTTTCACCAGCTGTTTCTTTTTTGCCCATGGACTGGTATCATTATTCCACAAAGGCGTCACTCTCTTTCTCTGCCATGAAAGGTACTTCGAGGCAGACTTTGACTCAACAGGATCTCCCCTCTTCTGCTTCGATGTCCTTTACTCCATTTTTATGCCAACTGAGTAAAGATCTTAACATCATGTTACAGTCTGATTCAACATACTTTAAGGCAGGGGTCCACAAAGTCCCTCCTTGAGGGCCAAATCCAGTCGGGTTTTCAGGATTTCCCCAATTAATATACATGAGATCTATTTGCATGCACTGCTTTCAATGCATATTCATTGGGGAAATCCTGAAAACCCAACTGGATTCGGCCCTCAAGGAGGGACTTTGGGGATCCCTGCTCTAAGGAGGATTTGGAAGAACTGGGTATATCTCATCCTCCTACGGATTCATTAAAATTACCCATGAATGGCATTCTTACTCAAACTTTTAAAAGAAATCTTGCTACACCTTATTCCGTTCCTGCTGTGCCAGCGAGGCTGGAATCTCAATATCAAATGGTTCACTGTATGGGATTTGAAAAGTCTCAACTATCCCATCAATCTCTTCTTGTTGGGTCTTCCTTGAAAACAACCAATCCGGCAGTCGTACCTGGCCGACCCCCGTGAATAAATTTGGCCAGCACCTGTATCAAAATTCTATGATGACAAATAGAATTTTAAATTACAACTTTGTCTTTACATCATATCTCAAATATTGAGTCAATGCTATGCCCACTTTTTTCACTTCCAGAGCATTGCCTGACAGAGTTGCAGCATATGCATTCCACTCTGGCACAACTTCGCATACATATGGCCCAGGCTGCATATGATGCTTTTGAGATGTCCTGCAGGGCATCTCGCCTCGATCCATCCCATGGATATGGACCCAAATCTACAAGATCGTCTGGCCAACATCCCATACCAAGTCAGTGAATTGTTTGCTGACTCCATTGAGGCAATTACAAAGCCCTTGTCCGAGCAAGAGAAGTCATCTATCTCCATCATCAGATCAAACTCGAACCCTTCCACAGATAAGGGTTATACACCTTCTCCATCTTCTCAAAAGCATTTTCCTCAAAAGGCAGTACCTGGTTCAAGGCCACCTCTTAAGAAACAACATCAGTAATGGCAGCAGCATAAACCTCAGACTTCTGCTGCACCTAAGCTTTCTCAGTCTTTTTTAACCAACTCAAAAAGAGAGCATAACCTTATTCGTTCTGCCTCTTTCATCTCTTTTTTCATTAGGGGTCATTTCCATTTTTTTTTTTTTTTTTTTTACCAAGGATGGGACCTCACTCTCATCGGGGAAGGTTTTTCTCTGCACTTTCTTCTGATGGCAACAGAGTATCCTTTCAATCTTTTTAGATCTTTGTCCCAAAAAAGACAAGGAATCTGCAACCTATCCTGGACACCTTCCTTGTCACAGATTAATTTTGAATGCTGTCTGTAGCATCATTGTCTCCTCTTCTGGATCAACCCGATTGTTTATGCTACCTGGATCTCAGAGGTTTACACATTTCAACTCCTCCAGCCTCTGACTCAATCCGTGGATTTCGGGTGGGAAATCTTCATTTTCGGTACACAGTACTGTTTTTTGGCCTAGATCTTCTTCCCGGTTGTTTTACCAACTGCCTGGTATTGGTGTCAGCAGCTCTGGTCTCCATGTATTTCCATAACTGGACGATTGTTTCTTCAACAATTCAATATCGCTGGGGATCCTTGTAGTGACCCAACAGATTATTAGTTTTTTTTTCAGCAATTGGGATTCCAAATCAACTTTCTAAACTCTCAGCTCCAAGCTCTCAAAATCCTACAGTTCAAGGGAGCTGTACTAGACACTGTGCACCTTGGAGAATTCCCTCCTCTACAGCATCAGGATGCTTTCATTCAACTTTGTCACAAGTGTCATACTTCTTTTTACTTTCAGCGAGACACATGATGATTCTCCTAGATCACATAACTCCTTTTGCCAGATTTCACCTCAAAATCCATTAGTGGATCCTGGTATCTCAGAGGGCGCATGTTTTCAACCCATTCTCTTAGCACATTACGGTGACTTCTTCGTTGAGACAGTTTCTCCACTGGTGGATGCTCTTTTCCAATCTCTCCAGAAACACCCCCTAATCAGAAGGTCCTCTCCTCGACCTACCCTTCGGAGGCTCATCTCGATGGTCTACGTACTCAAGGCTACTGGTTCACCATAGATCATTAGTGTCACATATATTTATTGGAACTCAGAGCGATCTTCAATGCTCTTAAAGCTTTTCAGCATCTTCAAGATCAAGTAGTCCTTTTTCAGGCCGACAATCAAGTTGTCATGTACTGCATCAACAAGCAGGAAGACACGGAATCTCTCCCTCTCTCCCAGGATCAAAAGGTGTGGAATTGGGCAATCCTTCATAACGCCTTTCTAAAGCGGGTTATATTCAAGGAGCGAAAAACTGTCTTGCGAACAAATTGAGTCGTCTTTTGCAAACTCACGAATGGACACTCAATTCATTGCCTCTCCTTCACATTTTTTCTCAGTGGGGGACTCCTCAGTTAGATTTATTTGCATCTCTCCACAACAACAAACTGCCTCGATTCTGCTCCAGGATATACTCTCCTCATCGCCTCGAGGCAGATGCTTTTCTTCTGGAATGGCTGAATCAGTTTCTATATGCATTTCCTCCATTTCCTCTCATTCCCAAGACACTTATCAAACTCAAACACGAACATGCCACCATGATTCTGATAGCTCCTCGGTGGCTCAGATAACCGTGGTTCTCCCTTCTGCTTCACCTCACCAGCAGGGAGCCACTACTTCTACCAGTTTTTCCCTCCCTGCTTACATAGAGTCAGGGGTCTCTACTTCATTCCAACCTGCAGTCTCTACACCTGACAGCTTGGTACCTCTCAACCTAATTGCCACTCTATAGTTTTCTCAATCTGTCAAGGCCATTTAGAGGCTTCTAGGAAGCCTGCCACTGGGCAATGTTACAACCATAAATGGACTAGGTTTTCTGCTTGGTGCACCATTCATCACAAGGAGCCCCAATCTACCTCCTTATCTTCAGTTTTGCATTACCTGTTGCATTTATCTCAATCAGGCCTCAAATCAACATCTATTGGAGTCCATCTCAGTGCAATTGCTGCTTTCCATCACCCTAGGAAGGGAAACCCCTCTCTTCTCATCCTGTGGTTTCCAGATTCATGAAAAGACTTTTCAATGTCAAACTACCTCTCAAACCACCTCCAGTGGTTTGGGATCTCAATGTTGTTCTTACTCAATTGATGAAGTCTCCTTTTGAACCAATGTCTTCTGCTCATCTCAAATATCTCACTTGGAAACTGTTTTTTCTCATTGCTCTCACATTTGCTCGCAGAGTAAGTGAGCTACAAGCTTCAATAACGGACCCACCTTTCACAGTATTCCACTATAACAAGGTGGTCCTCCGTATTCATCCTCAATTCTTCCCTAAAGTGGTGTCAGGATTTCATCTCAACCAATCCATTATACTTCCAGTGTTCACCCGAAGCACTCTTAGCACTTTAGTCACTAATTAACTGTGTTTTAAAGCTGTTGTTTTATAATTTTAATGTTTTTCAGTTTCAGTATTTGTTTTTTAGCCTTACTTTGCTTTTAATTTATTTCCAGCTTACCTCTTTGCGACTTCACTGCCGCCGCGCAGCGGTGGCTTGCTGTGGACTCCACCCCCAATTGCCCGGTACATGCATTATAAAAACAGGCTCTTTGTGGCGCAGGTTCTGCTCTTTATTGCGCTCCTTTGTGCGCGACCAATATCGAATAAAGACAAGGGGTTTTTAACAAAGAACCTTTATAACAAACGTTTTTGGGTGAGTAAATTTCTTAAGAGACTTCTACCTATTATCGTAGTTTTTCTCTTCAGTTCTTTTTGGGCCTTCCCTGGTTTAAAAGCTTTTTTAATTTTATTTCATAACTCCTGTTTAGAAACATCTTTAGTTCTAGTCCATAACCATAACATTTTTCATCAAATGGAGCAACACACTTTAATATCCCAATTATTTGTGGTCATCGGCCTCCTAAGCCACTCGATAATTTAAATCCCTCTCCTATCAGGGAATGTGTCAATATTCCTTTAAGCCATCATCATTCAATTCCTTCAAAGAGTTTTACTAGTTTTAATTCAACCAAAGCTTCCTTCAAAATTGACTTAATCAATGTTCGTTCTTTTAAAACTAAATATCATTTAATTAAAGATCTCATTACACACTACTCTTTTGATGTATTATGTATTGTAGAAACTTGGCTCATGGATGGAGAAGAAGCGTATCTTTCATACGCCTGTCCTTCTGGATTTTCTTTTTTTTTAATCATCGTCCGTACAAACGTGGTGGAGGTTTGGCGGTGATCTTCCGTGATTCATTAATACTTCATAATGTACATATCTCAACTAATTCTCCTATTGAGTCCTTGCAATTTTCCCTTAGAGCTAAACCTAAATTAGATGTTCTATTAATCTATCTCCCCCCACCTATAAACTGTGAAAATTTTTCTTTATTGCAATCTTTGCTATTTGAATTTGGTTCATCTTCTTCTAATTCTCTGATACTGGGGGATTTTAATATACATTTTGATGACTTAAACAATACTTACACCAAAGATATTTCTACCCTGCTTAATCAAATGGATTTTTGTACACTCATTTCTCATCCTACACATCAAGCAGGGCATACTATTGATATGGCCATAACATCAGCGGCTTCTATAAAAAACTTTACAATAGATTCTTCTTTGCCAGTCCCATGGTCTGATCACCACTTAATTCCAATATCCTATTTATCTCCAATGATTAAAAACATGACAGTTAAATTTAGAGACTTCAATAAACTATCTACTGATCAAATTGCAGCCAATTTTCAATTTAATTTTTCAAACTCTAAATCTAATACGTTAAACGACCTTCTATCGTTATGGAATGACTCTATTCATTTTTTACTAGAAAAAGTAGCCCCATTTCAAACTAAATATATCTCAGCCTGAAAATGTGCTAATCCTTGGTTTTCTGCAGAACTCACATTAATTAAAAAACAATTGAGATCTCTTGAGCGTCATTGGAGGAAAAACAAAAATCAATCTAATTTAGAAAAATTTAAAGTACTCTCTAATTCCTACAAGGAAAAAATAAATCAAGCAAAAAGGAAATATTATTCGGATCAAATTTTAAAAGCTAGAAATGTTTCTTCTTTATACAAAATTCTAAAATCAGTTACTCCATCTTCCAAAAAACTAAAGCAATCTTCCAGCCATTTACCAACAGCACAAGAGCTTGCAAACTATTTTGTGGAAAAAGTTAAAAATATTAGGGAAAAGTTTAGTAAAAACGGAGAAACACTGATTAAACAAGATTCCTCAGAAGCTTCATCGTTACTATCTGCAAAATGCGCTCAATTTCATCTTCCTTCTATTGAAGAACTTAAATCTTTGATCAAAACAATTAATATAAAGGGTATGCAAACTGAGGTAATAACCTTAAAAAGCATATTGATATGTTTGGACCCTCAATACTTTTCCTGATCCATGAAAGTTTACAGTACAGCATTATGCCTAGGGATTGGAAAACCTCCATTATTCACCCTATTGTTAAAGATCACAAAATAAGTATTGAAGAGAAATCAAATTACAGGCCAATTTCAAATATTCCATTTCTTGCAAAAATAACAGAGAAAATTGTTTTTAATCAAATATCAAACTTTATAGAACAAACAAATATTCTACACCCAAACCAAACAGGTTTCCGACAACATCATTCTACTGAACATTCTCTGATAGGTATGACTTCTTCAATACTCTACCATCTGGATCATCATTCCTCTGTTCTTCTGATCTCACTTGACCTTTCGGCAGCTTTTGATACGGTTGATCATGATCTATTATTGAATAGATAACAATCCATAGGCATTACTGAGCAAGTCCTTCTCTGGTTTAGATCTTATTTAGACAATCGATCTTCTATAGTTTACTTTAATGATTCTATTTCTGCTAGTTTTTCAGTCTCTTATGGTATTCCACAAGGTTCTATCTTGTCCCCACTTCTGTTTAATACTTTTCTTGCTCCTCTTATGACTCTTTGCCAATCTATCGGCTTCTCCGTATTTGCTTATGCTGATGATATACAACTTTTACATCCTCTTGACCCTAACAGTTCATCAGAAATTGCAGTTATCAATGAGAAACTAAACCAGATTCATCTATGGCTTGATAATAATAGACTGTCATTAAACATTAACAAAACTAACACCTTGCTCTTCCCCTGGAAAGACAATCAAAAAATTGCTGTTCCCATCACTATCCAAGGGGTTACTCTTAAACAAATAAACAAGATTCGGATTTTAGGTGTTATTCTTGATGAAAATCTAACCTACCACGACCACGTTAGTTATGTGGTTAAGGCTTCCTTTTATAGACTTCGTCAAATAAGGTCTATTTCGAAATTCTTATGTCCCAAATCATTGAATATATTAATGCATTGAATATATTAATGCATTGAATATATTAAACTTCTCAACTTGTGATTGTCCATCTATTTTCAACAACCACTGATTCCTCTAAGCAGTTGTCTGAGCATTTGAAAATGAAGATAATTAACACTTACAATGCAGGGGAAAGCTACAAAAATGATAAATGTGCCCAGCAAGTACTTTAAATGGTCAAAAAACATGGTGAAGCAAATGGAATCAATGCAAGATTGGGAGGGGCAAGAAACTATCTAATAAAACAAAACTACTCAAACCTGGACAACAGAACCCACAGATCGCTACAAATAACATGAGTGTGGTTTGAAAAGTGTGGTAAAAAAGCAAGTTAAACAACGTGGAGGGGAATTTTCAATAGGTCGTCTAAGTTTGAGTTTGGACGTCTTTGGAAAGACGTCCGAAATCCAGTAGAAAAAAGGTCCATTCTCAAAACAGCAGAACATTTATCTTTTTCTTTTGAGAATGACCAATCTAGACGTTTTGGTCCCTAGTACATCTATCTGTTTTTGGCCATTCTCTAATATAAAGATGTCCACATGAAAAATGCAGAAAACCAAGCTTTTCAGATGTGGTATCCAATTACCTTGTCTGAAAGGCTTGCCATCATCTGATCATTGCAGGGGAATCCCAATCAGCTGAGCCGGTTTTGTGAAGTCCTGCTGGCTCAAATGATTAGGGATTCTCCTGGCAGGACTAGCTGAACTGGCAGGGAGAACTGAGATTCCTTTCTCCCTCACTCCCTCACACCCACTGATCCCCCCCAGCCTCTCTTCAAAGAGAGCCTATCCTCAGAGCCCTATACCCCTCCCCTAACATCAGTGACACCGCTGGTCATCACCCGACACCCCTCAGAGATCACAGACACCTCTTGACTTCAGTAATACCCCCAAACATCACCCAACATCCCCCCTGAGATCATTGACACCCCAGACATCACCATCCGAGATAACTAACACCCTCAAAATCACCCAACACTTCCCTTTCCTTCTGATGAAAAATCAGCAGGAGGGAATCCCACTCCCTCCTATCAATAGGGCCATCTCTTCAGAATGATGGGCCTTCACCCTCCCAATGCATCTTGGCCCTGGTTGGCTCAAAATGGGAGGGGCCTTAGGCATCTGAGTCAATCAGGTCTTAAGGCGTTTCCCCGGTGCATCCCAGAATGCACCAGGAAAGGGAAGACGCACCATTTTGCAGTGGCGGGTCTGCCAACTGGAGGGTGTAATCATCCCCCTGGCTGGACTTTCTCCTATGAGGTATAGTTAGGGTTGGGAGTGGGGGGTGCCAGTGTAGTCCTAGGGTTTTGGGCCTGAAGTCTTGGGGGATGTTGGGGGGTTAATGTTCACAGGGTATCAGGGTTCCATCCTTTTGGATGTGGGAGGGGTCAGCAGCTCATTTCTCGAGCGTGTTTATGTCACGTTGCAGGTCTTCACAATCCTCTTCACAATCCTCCATTACTCTGAATAACTGTATTGTCTGCAAATTTAATCACCTCATTCGTCATACCAATTTCTAGGTAGTTTATAAATATGTTGAAGAGCATGGGTCCAAGCACCGAACCCTGCGGCACTCCACTCATGATGCATTTCCATCTAAGTATGCATTCTTTTGTGATCCAGGGCCTAAATTATGGGTGCTCTTCAGGCAAATTCTGTAAATCCATGTGCAACTTTTTAGAATGCCCCCCAACACAGGGGAGGTGGGTGGGTTCTGAGAATATCTGCCTGCTGTCCCTGGATAACAACTGTTATGGTAAGTAACTGTGCTTTATCCCAGGACAAGCAGGCAGCATATTCTCAACATGTGGGTGACCTTCGAGCTGACCAGAATGGGATGGTGGGAGTGCTGGCAATTTAGGAGAATAAATATTGTAAGACTGACTGGCCAAAATGGCCATCCCTTCTGGAAAAAGTAGCCAGACAATAATGAGAGGAGAATGAATGAATCGAGGACCAAGTGGCAGCCTTGCAGATTTCATCAATAGGAGTTGATCTGAGGAAAGCTACAGATGCCACCATTGCTCTAACCTTATGACCCGTGACTCGACCCTGCAGATGGAGACCAGCCTGAGCATAGAAGAAAGAGATACAAGCAGCCATCCAGTTGGAGATGGTTCGCTTGGAAACAAGAAACCCCAACCTATTTGGATCGAAGATGATGAAAAGTTGGGGTAAAGTTCTGTGAGGTTGAGTGTGTTGCAAGGAGAAAGCCAAAGCACGTTTACAGTCCAGAATATGGTGGACAAGACAATGAAGCCGACGGCACAGTGCGCAGTGGCCGCTAAGAAAGCGAATAGAAAGCTAGGTATAATCAAGAGGGGCATTACAACCAGAACGAAAGAAGTTATCCTGCCGTATCGGGCGGTGGTGCATCCGCATCTGGAGTACTGCATCCAATATTGGTCGCCATACTTTAAGAAGGATATGGCAATACTCGAGAGGGTTCAGAGGAGAGCGACACGTTTGATAAAAGGTATGGAAAACCTTCCATACGCTGAGAGGTTGGAGAAACTGGGGCTCTTTTCCCTGGAAAAGAGGAGACAGAAGGGATATGATAGAGACTTACAATATCATGAAGGATGTAGAGAAAGTGGAGAGGGACAGATTCTTCAAACTTTTGAAAACTACAAGAACAAGAGGGAATTCGGAAAAGTTGAAAGGGGACAGATTCAAAACAAATGCTAGGAAGTTTTTCTTCACCCAACGTGTGGTGGACACCTGGAATGCGCTTCCAGAAGGCATGATAGGACAGAGTACGGTATTGGGGTTCAAGAAGGGATTGGACAATTTTATGTTGGAAAAGGGGATAGAGGGGTATAGAAAGAGGATTGCTACACAGGTCCTGGACCTGTTGGGCTGCCGCGTGAGCGGATTGCTGTGCACGATGGACCTCGGGTCTAACCCAGTGGAGGCTCTGCTTATGTTCTTATGAAGCGCTATTTCTCCAGGATGAGAATGAGGCTTTGGAAAAAACACTGGAAGGACAATGGATTGATTGAGATGAAATTCTGAAACCACTTTAGGTAAGAATTTTGGATGAGTACAAAGGACCATCTTGTCATGATGGCAGTGGCGTACCAAGGGGGAGGTGGGGGGTGGTCCGCCCCGGGTGAACGCTCCAAGGGGGTGCACAGCCAGCCGGGTCCAGAAGCTCGCTGCTAAAAATGGCACCTCAGTGCAGCTGCTGTATTTATTTCAGAGCATAAATACGGCAGCCGCACTGAAGTGCACCAAGGTCCCACGATAACGACTACTGCTGCCGCTGCTTCAGAAGAGATAAGTGACGTCGGAGGGGGGTGGACTGGCAGCCACAGTCATCGCAGGACCTTGCCGCAACTCCCTGTGTCTGCCATCCCAGCCCCCCTTCGACGTCACTTACCTCTTCCGGAGCAGAGGCAGCAGTAGTCGTCATCGCAGGACCTTACTGATTTCGATGGAGAGAGAAATAAGCATAGTAGGGTGGTGGAAGGAGATAAAAGGGGTCAGGGTGGTATGGAAGCATGGTGAAGGGAGAGAAAGGGGGTCAGGGTGGTAAGGAAGCATGGTGAAGGGTGAGAAAGGGGGTCAGGGTGGTATGGAAGGGTGAGAAAGGGGGTCAGGGTGGTATGGAAGCATGGTGAAGGGTGATATAGGGGGCAGATGCTGATGGAAGTGGGGGGAGAGGGGAGAGTGAAATGCCAGACCATGGGGGTGTGGGAGAGATGGAAGGGGGAGGCATAAAGTTTCTGGAAGGTGAATAGAAGGAGAGAAGATGCCATATAGAAGGGGCACAGAGAGGGTAGACAGTGGATGAAAGGAAGAGAGTGACAAGAAGATGAGGAAAGCAGAAACCAGAGAAGACAAGGTAGAAAAAAATTCTATGTATTATTATTATTTTTATTTTTTTTTTGCTTTAGGGGAGATGCATTGCTATTTCTGTGATGTTGCATTGTATGCAGAGTCCAGCTTCTTGGTGCTTCAGTTTAACCTTTATCTACGTATTTTTATTCTATCTCCCCATTTACAAAACTGTAGAGCGTTTTTTAACGTTGGCATCTGAGCTGTTACCACCATGGCTAAAAACCACACTACAATTTTGTAAAAGGGAGAGGGGTTAGTTTGTGATTACATACTAGGCGAAGGTGTTTTCTGTGTTCTGTGTTCAAAAAGACATGGTTTTCTGTTAGGATTGACTGTGTAGGATTGATCTTTACTAGTCTGGCTTGTTTAGTTTTACAATGGGTTTATTGACATACTGCTCACTGCAGTATGTAAGATGCTGTCTTTTCCTAGGTACATACACTCTTGTGTAACATGTGGATTGTTACTAAAAATCATGTTTTTCATACAGATAGGGGGGGGGGTCAAAAAATTATGGGCCCCGGGTGCTACATATGCTAGGTATGCCACTGCATGATGGAATACCGTAAAAGGCGGATCTGCTACTAAAGCTTGTAGTTCACTGACACGTCTAGCTGAGGTGAGTGCACTTTCCAAGTGAGATATTTAAGATGAGCTGAATCTATTGATTCAAATGGAGGTCTCATCAAATGAGTAAGAACCAGATTGAGGTCCCAAACCACCGGAGGCGGCTTGAGATGTGGATTGACATTGAAAAGTCCTTTCATAAATCTGGAAACCACAGGATGAGCGGAGAGAGGTTTCCCTTCAAAAGGCTGATGAAAAGCAGCAATGGCACTGAGGTGGATTCGAATAGATGTGGATTTGAGGCCAGATTGAGATAAGTGCAACAGGTAATCTAAAACTGAAGACAAGGAGGTAGACAGCGGCTCCTTGTGATGAGTAGCACACCAAGTGGAAAATCTAGTCCATTTCTGGTTGTAACACTGGCTAGTGGATGGTTTCCTAGAAGCCTCTAGAACAGGAGTCCCCAAAGTCCCTCCTTGAGGGCCGAATCCAGTCGGGTTTTCAGGATTTCCCCAATGAATGTGCATTGAAAGCAGTGCATGTACATAGATCTCATGCATATTCATTGGGAAAATCCTGAAAACCTGACTGGATTCAGCCCTCAAGGAGGGACTTTGAGGACCCCTACTCTAGAATGTCTTAAACAGATTGAGAGAACTGTAGAGAGGCAATTAGGTTGAGAGGTACCAAGCTGATAAGTGCAGATATTACAGGTTGGGATGAAGCAGAGATCCTTGACTCTGTGTAACCAGAGAAGGAAAAACTGGCAGAAATAGAGGCTCCCTGGTGCTGAGTTGAAGTACAAGGGAATACCACGGTTGTCTGGGCCACCAAGGCGCTATCAGAATCATGGTGGCATGTTCCGTCTTGAGTTTGACAAGAGTCTTGAGAATCAGAGGGAATGGAGGGAATGCATGGAAAATCTGATTTGTCCATTCCAGAAGGAAAGCATCTGCCTCGAGGCAATGAGGAGAGTATATCCTGGAGCAGAACTGAGGCAGCTTGTTGTTTTGGGGAGATGCAAAGAGGTCTATCTGAGGAGTTCCCCATTGAGCAAACACTTGACATAGGGGCGAGGAATTGAGTGTCCATTTGTGAGGTTGTAGAAGATGACTCAATTTGTTCGCCAAGCAGTTCTGCTTTCCTTGAATGTAAACAGCTCTGAGGAAGATGTTGTGAAGAACTGCCCAATTCCAAAGTTTCAGAGCTTCTTGACACAGAGAGAGAGAGAGAGAGCCCGTGCCTCCCTGCTTGATGACATAGTACAAGGTGACTCGATTGTCTGTGTGTGAACAAGGACTATGTGGTCGTGAAGAAGATGTTGAAAAGCTTTGAAAGCATTGAAGATCACTCTGAGTTCCAACAGATTGATGTGACATTGACGATCCATGCTGGACAAATGGCCTTGAGTATGGAGACCATCGAGATGAGCCCTCCAAGCGTAGGTTGAAAAATCTGTTGTGAGAATCTTCTGATGAGGGGGGCGTGTGGAATAGCAAACCTCTGTAAAGATTGGAAGAGAGCATCCACCACTGAAGAAACTGTCTCAATGAAGGGGTTACTGTAATGTGTTGAGAGAGTGGGTCGGAAGCTTGCTACCACTGAGACACCATAGTCCACTGAGGAATTCTGAGGTGAAGTCTGGCAAAAGGAGTCATGTGACCTGCAGAAGTCATGTGACCGAGAAGAACCATCATGTTTCTTGTCGATATCGACAAAGGTTTATGAGAGGGTCCTGATGTGATTGAGGCAGGAATGCTCTGAGTTGAACAGTGTCCAGGACTGCTACAATATACTGTAGAGTTTGGCAGGGATGTATTTGAGATTTTGGAAAATTGATTTTGAACCCCTGACTTTGAAGAAACATAATAGTCTGTTGGGTCGCTACAATACCTCCTGTTGAGACGACGCTTTGATGAGCCAGTCGTCCAGGTATGGAAAAACCTGAAGACCCTGCATCCACAGGGATGCGGCTACCACAACAAGGCACTTGGTAAAGACCCTAGGGAGTGAAGTGAGTCCGAAAGGAATAACTCGATATAGAAAATGGAGATTCCCCACCCAAAATCTCAGGCATCTGCGAGAGGCTGGATGAATTAGAATATGAACACTGTTCTCTCTAAACTGTACGCTTGTGCGCGTGCACACAACTTGCCGAACCCGCACACTCAAATTAAAATAGCGCGCACAAAAAAAAAAATTTTGCCTAAAATGATTTTCACTGCTAAAATGAAATGTTGCAGAAGATCAGCTGTTCCGATTTCCCATTTATCACATTTATTGAAGCGCTATAATATAAATTTTAAGTCATTCACATGATTCTGTTATCTTTGGCAGTTGAACTTGACACGTCACGTTAGCTTTTCCCTGGAGTTTCCAGAGGTTGCTGTGTGACTGAGGGCTTGTCCGGTTAATACTCTTAAATTAAATTATAGAATTATTTTCATTCTTTGCTCAGTTTGGAGTTGGACTTCATCTCTTTTCCTTAATCTTTGTAGACTTCTTGGGGTGAGGGAGGTTCTTTCATTTGTTAGTACATTAATAGTAACAGCAATTAGGGAATTCTATAGGAAACATGAACTTGACCTGAATAAAATGGTTATGTTCACCTCTGCTGATGCCTCTGTTATGTTGGGCAAAATAGATGATGTTGCAGCACAGCTGAGAAAAGACATTCCACATTTAGTGCAGCAACATTGTGTTGCACATCGGGAAGATTTGGGACTTTCTGATTCATGGAAAGAAGTAAAATTGATGAAAGAAGTAGAAACTGTAATGAGAACTGTGTACACGGTGTTCTGTCGGTCTTCTACTAAATGATGCAAATTTCAAGAAATAGCAGATGCATCTGAATGTGAATCAATTGCTTTCAGACCTCTGATTGAAGTGTGCTGGTTATCTAGACACTTTGCCCTTAAAGCTATTATTCAAAACTAGTATTTTAGCCCGTTACATTAATGGGTGCTAGAATATATGTCTGTCTGTCTGTCTTTTTTCCATCTCTCTCTCTCTCTTTGTCCTGCTCTCTTTCTTTCTGTTTGTCTCTGTCCCTGGCCCCCTTTGTCTGTCTGTCTTTCTGTGTCTCTCCCTGTCCCTGTGTCTTTCTTCTTTTCTTTCTGTCTCCCTTCCTCCCCCTGGTGGTAGAATATATGTCTGTCTTTCTTTCTGTTTCTCTCCATACCCCTGTCTTTTTTTTTCTGTCTCTCTTCCTCCCGCTGTCTGTCTTTCTGTCTCTCTCCCTGCCCCTGTCCCTGTCTTCCTATCTCCTTCCCTACTTCCCTGTCCAGCAGCCGCAGCATTCCCTCTCCCTCTGTTTACCGCAAGAGGAGCCTGCACAGACCTAACAGCCCGAGCCCCCAGCAGTGTAACTTCCCGGCGGCTCCTCTCACGATCGCCGCCTTCTCCGACGCAGGAGCGGCTTATGAGAGGAGCCGCTGAAGTGTCTTTGAGAAGTTGAAAAAAACTTCAGTCCGTCTCCGTGCTCGGCCGCCGTGGGCTACAGCTGCCGCGGTCTGCAGCCGCCGACAGCCGCCGCGGCCGACATCCGCCTTGCCGTATTTTTTTTTAGTTGAAAGACGTGGCGGTGGCTCCTCTCATGATCCCCACCTGCGTCGAAAGTCCGACTCAGGCGGGGATCGTGAGAGTAGCCACCGCTGCGTCTTTCAAAGAACTGTAAGCTGCGCATTCGCACTTCCTATGGGTCGCTACAACTCACGGAAAACGGACCCACGCGATGGGAGTGCGCATGCGCGGCCTAGTGTTTTATTATATTAGATTATCATCTCCTGTTAAAATATTTTGAAGAAGACAAAGATAATGATCCTATTGCAAAGTACTGCTATAAGAAGCTGAACAGTGAACAATTTCATATTACACTTGAAGTTTTGAATGATGTCTTATTAGAACTGGCTTCCTTAACCATGGCATTTCAAAAACGTGGTTTGACACCATTGGAAGCTTATCATCTTGCACAGGGTAAATTGAACAAACTTCGAATGCAATACTTAGGCGACAAGGTTAAGTGGAGTGATAAAGTCAACAGTCTTCTTGACAACAGGATGAGGTCTGGAGAAAAAGTTTCAGTGGATACTAATTCCATATTAACCTTCAACAACATCCTATGTTTGCATCTGGGTGAAAGATTTCCTGAAAATGAAGTTGAGGAATGGTCTGCTTTTGACTGTACAGCAATATCACAATGCGACTTTGACTTCGGAAATGGACATATCAGATCTCTTTGTTTAAAGTATAAACAATTTCTACCGGAGGAAAGTATTATTATTCAGCAATACAATGACTTTAAATTCCTTGTTGCAGAAAAAATCAAAAGCAATCTTATAAACAGCTTTCCAGATATGACAAAATTTGTATTTCAGAATGATCAATTTGCAGAGTTAGCAAAATTGATGGACATTGGTGCCACATTCTTAGCATCTAGTTCAGATTGTGAGCGTGGTTTTAGTCTAATGAACAATTTGAAGACTAAACAAAGGAATCGTTTACATTTAGAGCATTTGGAAATGCTGATGCGTGTTAAGAGTCACCTTCAAGATGGAGGCTCAACAGATCTTGACAGAATTTATTCGGACTGGATAAATATGAAAGATCACAGGGAAAAACTTTGAAAACTAAATTGCTGTTATTTTCTAAATTTTAAGTATAAAGTACAATGATACCTTATTTATAGGTAGCGCTCAATGAAACATTTCAATGAAACATAATTTATGTTTATTGAAATGAGACTTTATGTTACATAAAGTGTAACTAAAATTGCATTGTGTTTTTGTTAATTTAGATTAAACTCAAAGACCTGCCCATAAATGCCCATAACTGAACTCCAGGCCCTCTGGCAATCATTTTTATAGCGCACACAAATTTAGTTTTTCTTTAAAATGCGCACAGATGAAATTTTTTGCGCAAACAGCCTATGAAAAATTAGAGGGAACATTGAATATGAGTGTAAGCCTCTTTGAGATCTAGAGAGCATAACCAATCCCCTTGATCCATCAGAGGGTACAATGTGGGAAACTTTTCTTTGACAAGAAATTTGTTGAGTGCTCTTAGATCCAGAATAGGTCGCAAGTCCCCGGTCTTCTTTGGGACTAGAAAATAATGGGAATAAAACCCTGTGTCCCTTTGGTTCATGGGAACCTCCTCAACAGCTCGAAGGTGATGAAGAGCCTGAGCATCCTGAAGAAGAAGGAGAAGTTGCGACACATTGGAAGGAAACTCTTGGAGGGAGATCTGGGGGTACTTGAAGGAATTGAAGTGAGTAACCCTCCCGAATGATGGTGAGAACAAGGAGTGCTGATGTAATCTGCTTCCACTGTTGGTAAAAATGATGGAGGCGACCTCCTATGGGAATGAGAGAACTCTGATGGATGGAGGCGGACATTATGCTCAGACCTAGATCGTACAAAAGACGGTGCCAGCTTAGCTGCAGCAGGGGTGTGAGGTTTTTGTTGATGCTGTTGCTACTGTTGTCTTCTAGGCGGAGGCCTGGAGAAAGCTGGAGTCGACTTTTGAGGGTAACATCGTGGAGGCGGTTTATAAGGCTTTGCAGCTGGAGTTTTAGCCTTAGGCTGCACCAAAGAGGCAAAGGACCGCTCATGTTCAGACAGACACTTGGTAGCAGCCTTGATGGAATCATCAAAGAGCTCATTACCTCGGCAAGGTAAATTAGCAAGACAGTCCTGTAGGTTAGGATCCATGTCCACAATGCGTAACCAAGCCAGACGGTACATTGCAGTAACCCTAGAGGAAATCTGAAAGGCATCATAAGTGGCTTGGAGCATGTAGAGATGCATCTGTGAAAAAGTCTGCTGAAGTTGTTTAAATGCAGGTAGACGATCCATGGCCAAGTCTAGAAAACAGTAAGGCATGGTTTTGATGCAGTACTTGAAGGAAGAAGTAAAGATGAAGTTGTAATTGAGAATTCTATTTGCCATCATGGAATTTTGATAAAGACGGCGGCCAAATTTATCCATGGTGCGTCCCTTCCTGCCTGGAGGGACCACTGCATAAACCTTGGAGGGATTAAATTTTTTTTAGAGATGATTCCACCACCAAGGATTGGTGAGACAACTGCGGCTTCTCAAACCCCTTGCAAGGAACCGTAAGGTAACGATATTCCATCTTAGAGGGAATAGCCGGGATTGAATATGGAGTCTCGAGATTCCTGAGAAAAGTCTGTTTCAACACAGGATTCATGGGAAGTCTCAAGGATTCTTTTGGTGGATGAGGTAGCTCCATTTCAGCCAAATACTCAGGAATATATTTAGACTCACACTGAAGATCAAGTTGAAGAGTCGTACTTATATCAAAGATGAATCCTGAGAAAGATGTTGATTTGGAGGCTGAAGACTCTTCATGAGGCGAAGAGGAGCAAGACCGAGGTGCCGCTGAGTAAGACGGAGAAGCTTCTCTGGAGTATTGAGAAGGCATGTCTGTATCTAATGTAAGAGTCACAGAAGAAGCTCTGCTGTGTGATATAGGTGGAGTCAGAAAGTGCTTACATTTTAGAAGCCTCGATGGAGAAGTCCCAGGGGTACGAGGAATGGAGAGCCTTGACTCGGGTCTGATACTTGAGGGAGGAATCCTCGACCTGGATGTGCCTCGAGGTGGAGAAGCAGGAGGCGTTGAAGGCTTTGGAGGTTGAGACCTATGCCTAGGCTTAGAAGGGGTCTCAAGTGGCCTCGATAATAGAAGTGTAGGAGACTGTACCTCCTTGTGAGGTTCTATACTGCTACAAGGAGACTCTTTAGGCCTCTTCAAGGCCAGGTGCCTCGAGGATGAGGTATGTTTCGGCAAATGTCTCGAACAAGGTCTGTCCATCTCTTCATCAACAGGCTGAGTAGCTGGAGACATGGACCTGGAAGGACGAGGCGAGGAGTCACTGGAGGACAATGGTCGAAACTGACAAGGCTTTTCTCGAGGTGCCTCGATAGTATGCTCAGGCTGGCTTTCAGGGAGCAAGGTCGAAGTAGGGGCAAGCTGAGCCAAGACTGAGGTAATCTGCGTGGTCAATATGGCTTTCAGCATATCCTCGAACACAGGCACCGAGACCAATGGATCTGCTCTTTGGGGTGCAGCAGTGCGCTCCATTGAGGCCGACCTCGAAGATGAGTATTCCCTATGTTTGGAGGCACGCTTGGATGAGGGTCTCGTAGAGGCTGGCATGACTGCAATTGCCTGAATTGCCTGAGACTCAGCTGGAGGCTTCTTAGGGAGCGTACCTGTGGAAGGAAGAGGAGACTTGCCTGAGGACGGAACCTTAAGAGGCACAGCAGACAAGGCCTTCGAGGTCGAGGGCGACTTGCCCGAGGTCAAGGGCTTGGAAGACGAGGCTGCCACTGGGGTCGAGGCTGAGGTCGAGGCCTTCTCCGCAGAGTGCTCCATAGGGCCAAAAAGTTCAAAGATCTTTGCACGACGTCTACGAAGGGCTCTCTTCTGAAGGGTAGCACAGTGTGGGCAGGACTCAGGACAATGTTGACGTCCTAAGCACTGAATGCACCAACGATGGGGGTCGGTTAAAGAAATGGCCCAGCCACATCTTTTAAACCCGGTAAGATGCCAGGACATAGGCAAAAAGACAGCCACAGCCGAACGAGGGTCGGCAGCAGGGCCTAAGCCCAAGTCCCGCCGGACGAAGACCGATGTAAAAAAGTAAAGGTTGAAAGTTTTTTTTGTTTGTTTGTTTTTAAGACGCACCGCACAGCAACTTCAACAAAGAATAAAAAGAAATACAAGAAAGTAAAGCTGCGGTGCGAGAAGGCAGTTAGAAAACGGCAGAGCTGAGAAACAGGGCTTCTTGGCTCAACGGAAAACTAAGAACTGAGGAGATGCTGAGGAGATGCGCGACCTGACTCAGACGGGAAAGCACTCGCGCATGCACAATGCAGCACTCGCGAGCTCTTAAAGATCTTCAAGCAAGTCTGCTTGTGAGGCTGTCCGCAACAGGGCTCCATGGATGATGTCACCCACATGTTGAGAATATGCTGCCTGCTTGTCCTGGGATAAAAACATATAACCCCCTTTTACAAAACTTGTTTTTAGCTCAGGCCGGCGCGCTGAATGCTCCTATGAGTGTTGGGAACAGTGCAGAGCATTCAGCGCACTGGCCTGCGCTAAAAATTTGCTATCGCAATTTTGTAAAAGGGGGTGGGGTGGGGTAATTTTGTTTCTGCAAATTGGCACTTAATGAAATATGATAACACTCTTTTTACCTACAGTGGCAAAATAACTCAGAATTTAGATGGTTGTTTGTGTTGAGAACATTTTGGTACTCCCTCCTATAGAATCTAGAAGTTAGTGTCATGTGTGTGTGCACTTGTTTCCATTTGTTAACTATATGCAATGACCTAAGATATTTCTAATGTTCTTGCAAACAGTCCATCTCCTCTTTTCCTCTTTATAGGTATCAGAGAAAAGGTGGCAAAATTAGAAAGTTATTGCACAACCTACTTTTCATGCTTTCCCCTTCCCCCATACCATTTTTAATAACAGAAAGATACCAGTAAGACTTTTCCAAATGCCTGAGTCCAAAAAATGTCTATGATATCTTTGCAAGTGTGAATTATTATTTAAATTAGATTATTTCATAAAACTATTCAGACTGTGTTTCAATTTAGTTTAAAATCTTACAGAAATCGGGGGAGGGGAGGGGCTAAACACCCATATTAGCATAGAACCCATATTAGATGTCCAAATCTGGAAGAATTCCAGGTTTCTGTGTGATATCTTTCATGTGTGGTTGACATTCCAAATGTACAGACTGACAAATTATAAACATAGAAATCAAAATCAGCTCTAAGGTAATCAAAGTTTTGCCCATTTCTAACTTTTAGTGGCTCTTCACCTAATGTTATAAGGGGTTTGCTTTAGAAGTTCTCACTGCCAATACAATCCTTATGGGAACTTCAGTAAAACAGTGTGTGGTCCAATACATTAGGAAAATAATTAAGAAATAATGTAACCAGCAGGTTGCATTACTTCTCACACAAGTAAAAAAATAATAATAATAAAAAAAAAATATATATATATATATATATATATATATATATGATCACACGCTGTGCATTTGGGAAGGAGGTGGATAACAGAAAGAAATCCTCACTACCAATTGGCCAGACTCTTACCAGCTGCAGCTGAGCTCAATCTGCTGCTGAAGAGCTGTATCGATCTGAAGGGTAAATGTAGAGCAAACTACAGAGCAGGATCCAGACATTTCTGAGAAGAGAGAAAACCTCTTCCAGTAAGAAAGCGGTGTCTACCTAGCTGCCTTGCCTCACAGCTTTTGTGAAGGAGGACGGAGGAAAAGGCAGTTTGCTCATCTGCTGATTGAAGCACAGCAAGCTTCTTATCTCAGAGCAAGCCGCCGTGGCCATTCTACTGCTGCTGCAGTTATAATTGACAGGTAAGGATTTTTTTTGTCTCTCTCTTTGAATTGGATTGCGTGTGATTTTTCTGGGACTGCCTGCATGGCTACACACAGGAATTAAGGAATGTTGACTTGAAAAAGATTGATGTGCTAGGTAACATGTTTCTATCAGATCTCAGTCTCTAATGAAGTGTTTCCTCTTTGGTGTCGTAAGTTTACCAAGTTTGCAGGGAGGGAACAACTCTGTAGTCTGTATACCAGGATGCTCCTGAAAAACGTGATAAGTAAAATTTCCCTGTTCCTATTGGAAAACAATGGCCGATGGTTAATCTGCTGTTTTATTAGCAAAGTGATAGCATAATTAAATATTAGATTACTGTAAGAAGATACAGGATGCACAGTGCTGATATGTGAATGCAATGTATGTATTATACTGTATTTACTTTGAATTCCTTTTAAAGTTGTTTACTCCCTTCACAAAAGCCTACTTTTGGAAGAAAATGTATATGTGAAGTCTGAATGATAGAGAGAGATACATTTTGGTAGCTAATCAATACCTAAATACAAGAAAAGAGGGCATGAACTGCTATATTTTAAATGTGACAGGTAAGATGACTGATTTATGTATTACATTTGAAATATCTATCATAGCACCTTATCAGTCATCTTACCTGTCACATTTAAAATATAGCAGCTCATACTGAGAGAGGGAAAGAGAAAACCTGATGCATGGAGTAATAGCAAGGATATAAAATATGCAACTTTGATGTTTAATATAAATTGGGGTTCATAGAAATATGACACTGTGTGTTTTCTTTATGAAGCAAATTTGAGTTGTTGTCTGTGGCTTTCAGAAAGTTAAAACAGTGAATCTGTTTTAACTTTTTTCTTATCTTTGTTTGAAAGGGTTTCTTAGACACTTTAGAAAAGTGGGGTAGCTTCATTTTACTCAGATGACAGTCTATTCTCTGAGATTGCAAGAAACGGGGGTTGTGGGATACATGAATAATAAAGGAAAGTGGATGGAATTTGACTTATGAAGAGACCACTGAAAAGTTCTCATCCCAACCAAGAAGAGAACGATGTGGAACCAAGATACTTACAAGTTATTCCACACATTTCATATAATTGAAACAAAAAAGTGTGGAATAACTTGTAAGTATCTTGGTTCCACATCCACATCGTTCTCTTCTTGGTTGGGATGAGAACTCTGCAGCAGCCCCTTGTATTGCCTTTCTGTGATTACAATCAAAGTAGTAGTTTATATGCTATATAAAGGAACTTATTTTGTACCAGGGGGATGGGTGACTTGAACCTAGTTCCTCTGCTTCTCAAGCGAGTGTACTAACCATTAGGTTAGTCCTCCACTGATATCTCAGAGCAGCCTGACAAATCACAACCTATTTATTTTAGTTGACTTTCTACAAGGATCCAAAGTAGCTCCCTGATTGGACAATAAACTACCTGACTAATACCAGCAAGTTAGGGAAAACCTAATGTGCCTGCAACCTGCGTTTGCTCCAAGTGAAAAATAAAATAGCAGGGAGCAAACTGTTACCCATGGGTGAAATTCATTTCAGATTTGTCAGTCATGAGCTAGGAATCTTTATTTAAATTCTATTAATATCTTATTAGAGGTTTCATTGAATGTCTTGTGTGGCTGGGAGCCTTCCAGGACTCAGACATAACATACCTCATTGGCAGTAGAAGCCAGATGGTTACTCTACCTAAACTAGATGAGGTAATTGCTAAATTGATTTGGAGCACCAAGGAGAATATCAGTTCATAATCTGTAGGCTTCTGTATTAACTAAGCAAACTTTATCCTCCTATGTCTTGTTTTTGTGGCAATATCAAGAAAATATTGAAATACTGTTTACCATGTTTTGCTCTGCTCTTGAATAATTATGTGAGTTTTATGTTTAAAGAACTTGCAAGCATAAGTAAACCAATGGCATTTCTCTTAAATTAAAGGGGTTGTTTATTTTCCTTCTGAATGAAAGGATTGATGTTTATTTAATTTGGATAAATGCTAGTTGCTGGTTTTGTGCCAAGCTCAGTTCATTCTTGGTCTGTTATCATCAGAACACAATGCTGCTTTCTAATTGAGCTGACTGATAGTAGATAATTAATATAATGAGAACTTTGACAGTAAGGTTAGGAACTTCTACTGTGTAATAGTGCTATGCATCATTCATTTTGCAGTGTGCTGATGGGTATCTCAGCATGCTATT
Organism: Geotrypetes seraphini; assembly: GCF_902459505.1. NCBI lineage: Eukaryota > Metazoa > Chordata > Amphibia > Gymnophiona > Dermophiidae > Geotrypetes > Geotrypetes seraphini. The sequence goes on along the minus strand of NC_047085.1, from coordinate 246,881,356 downwards.
ATTTGGTTGGTTACCACATTAGTCTTTACCCTCTTCATACAAATTGTTGCAAACTGGAACAAATCCAGCATCAATAAAAGGGCTGAAGGGAACTTTTATTAAGAAGAGTTTCTTTCCTTGGTCTTGTACTATGGGAATCTGCAGTTTGAGGAGGGGAGGGTGAACAGTAAATATAACTTATATTTTGGAATGGGGCAAAAACTTTGGATTTGCAAATGTAGTTCCTCCTATCAATCCATTTCAGCTTGAGGATGGCTATTGTATAAATCAATTGCATAAGCTAGACATGGTGATATTGTGTAATTTCTTTCTTTTTTCTTTCTTTCTAAAAAAAAAAAAAAAAAAAAGCATTTGCAATTTTAATAATGCAATATTTTAAAGTAAATTACTGGACTAGTACAGTGTATGATTTTCTATAAGAGTGCCAGTCTTTATGCAAAAAAATATATGTTCTGCCAAAATTAAATATGGATCTTTGATTAAATAGGATGGTCCAAACTGAGAGAGGAAAACACAGACCATGTCAACAAGAAGGACTGCAAGAAATCACAAACATTTTCTCGCTACCTTTCCTTGATCTACAGCAGGCATGTCAAACTCTGGCCTGCGGGACACATCTGGCCCACGGGGTGTTCAAAATTGGCCCGCCATACATTTTAAACTTTATAGTAAATTTGGCCCGCCAGCACAAATCGCTGCCGCCGCTGCTGCTCTTCATGTCTGCCTTCACCTGGTCTCCTCTTCATAGCAGCCTGCTGAGGATCGCCGGCCCGCTGTAGCAAATCTCGCAGGCCGCTCTCTACCTCAGTAGCACATTTCCTCTGATGCGAGCAGCAGCGGTTCATGCCGGTGGGCCAGAAGAGACCAGGAAGCCAGGATGGAGGGAGGGTAGGAACGGCGGGCCTATTTTGAAGGTGAGACCAGGAAGAAGAAGGTGGGGGGGTAAAACATAAGGGTCTTCGGGACAGGGACGGGCCCTGGTGTAGAATTACCCGGAGGGACAGAAGGGGTCCAGATGTTCATATGCCGGACTGAGTGGAGGGTGGGGTGGGATAGAAATAAAATGGAGGAGAGGGAAGGAACAGAAAGAGAAAGAAATTGGGACACAAGAAATGGTGTGGAGGGGGGATAGAGATACTGGATAGGAGGGTAGTTGGGAAGAGAAACGGAGAGATGGTGGACCCTGGGGTGGTGGGGAAGCAGGGAGAAATGGTAGTTGAGAAAAGGACAGATGGTGGATCTAGGGATGGTGGGGTCCATCGCTGCAACTGCGGATATGGACACGAAAAAAAAGGAAAGATGCCAGACCTCCGGGGGAGGTAAGGGAAATTGAAGGCGAGCACAGAGATGGAAGATGGATGGTTACACGGAGAAAGAAGAAAATGGGCAGGAGACCCTGGCAAGCGAGTTATCAGAAGACAACCAGAGCCTGAGACCAATAAAAGGTAGAAAAAAATTTATTTTCTCTTTTGTGATTACAATATTTATTTTGTTTACACCACAGAGCTGGTGTGGGATTGGAGACGTAACCCTATACTTCTAAGACTAAGCCTTAGTCACTTAGGGGCCCTTTTATTAAGGTACACATTTAGCGCACACTAAATTGGTTAGCGTACCTTAATTAAATGGCCCCTAATTATCTTAATTAAAAATTTGGCCCGCGGCTTAAGCCTTTTTTCAGATTTCGGCCCCTTATGTGATTGAGTTTGACACCCCTGATCTACAGAGAAAAATGAACTGTTCATTTTCATCGGAACAATAAACACACACTTTCCTTTCTGGATTTCCCATCTAAAACAGAAAAAAAAACATTTTTTCTCTATCTTTCCTTTTTCTCTCTTAGGACCCTTTTTAATCAAGCTGAATTAGCGTTATTTTTTTATCGCAGGCCACAGCGGCAAAAGCTCCAATACTTATAGAATTTCTATGAGTGTTGGAGCTTTTACCACAGCAAACTGAGATTTTTGTTTGTTTGTTTGTTTTTTTAAACCTAACGCAGCATGATAAAAGGAGGGCCTTAATTTTGAGAGACATTTTTTTAGACACAAAAACTTGTCATGATATGATCTGTTCTGCCATAAATAATTTTAAAAATTATTTTTATTCCACTTATAATATGGATTCCAGATCCAGAATCGTACTGGCACAGCACCATGGACTAATATTAGCCCCAGACCTGTGGGTTAACTTTATTCCTTCTATACCCAGGAATTAAATTTCCAGCATAATTTACACACACCTCCCCCTTCTTTTTATGAAGCTGCACTGCCCAACAGCGTGAGCTAAATGCCAAGTCACCCATTCTAATTCTATGGGCAGTTTGGTATTTAGTTTGTGCTGCTTGGCAGCGCAGTTTGATAAATGGAGGCGGCGTGGAGGACGGAAACTGGCGTCCCCACCAAGATAGCGCCCAGGGCGGATGCCCCTCCCCCCCTCCTTACTATGCCACTGCAGGTAAGCTCTTCAGGACTCCACGGAACCTGTCTATCCATAGTGATTGAAAACACAATATTGAAGTAGCGTCCTCCACTGGCAGCACTGCAGTTGCAGGACTCCCACCCACTCAGCTTAGAGCAGGGGTGTCAAAATTACATAAGCGGGTGAAATCTAAAACATAGGCTAATTCACGGGCCAAATTTTTTTATTAAGATATTTGTGGTCCTTTTATTAAGGTACGCTAACCGATTTAACGTACACTAAAGGTTGGCAAATGCTAAATGCACACCTTAATAAAAGGACCCCTTGGTCTTAACAGAAGTATAAGGTTACAACCTCTCCAACCCCACGTCGGCTCTGTGATGTAAACAAAGTAAAGATTTTTCCTTTCTTTTTTAGGTCCTAGTTCACGCTTGCTGTCTTAACACCAGCTCTGGCAGAATACACATTTTAAATCTGACATATCTGACATAATCATAAAACAGAAAATAAAATTATTTTTTCTACCTTTTGTTGTCTGGTCATTATTCAAATCGTGTTGGTCCCAGGCTCTGGTTGTTGTTGTTTTTTGTTTTTAATCTTTATTCATTTTAAAGCCAAAAATAAGTGCAACATATATTATACAGACATTTTATACTTTAACTGCACTTAAATTCTATCAAATTATATTTTATGACAAATACATATATCATCCCCCCCCCTTTCTACACATCCAAAAATTGCACTCAAATTTAAAAGTATTTCCCCACCCCACTCCCACCCACCCTGGATGTGTATGTTCAGAGGGCAAAATCATCAACAATCACTCCTTACAGAATCTTGTCAATGGCTCCCAAACCTCTTAAAATTTCCTATAATGTCCCTGCTGTATAGCAATCATACGTTACATTTTAAAAATGTGGCATAAAGACTCCCACCAGAAATTATAATTTAACAGATCCCAGTTTTTCCAGTTCCTCAAAATAAGTTGTATGGCAACCCCCATCATAATAAAGAGAAGTTTATTATTATGGGAAGATATTGGGCTTTTAGCCCTCATTAACGTGCCAAATAGCACGGTATCGTACATCAATGCCACTGGATTTTCCAATATTTTATTCACTTGACCCCAAATGAATCTCCAAAATTTAAGTATCAAGAGACAATTGAACAGTAGATGATCCAATGTCCCTATAACGAGATGACAGTGCCAGCATCTGTTAGACTGAGAACTATCCAATTTCTGAAAATGAACAGGGGTCCAAAAAGATCTATGTAACAAGAAAAATCATGTTTGTCTCGTAGATGCAGACGCTGTACATCTCATCCTCCAAATCCAAATTTGTGGCCATTGAGACGCAGAAATCTGCTGCTTTATCTCGATGCTCCAAATGTCACGAAGACCAGTCTTTGATTTCTTATTCAAAAATTCAGATATTAATTTATACCACTGGGCAGCCTGATGCCCTAGGAAATCTGTCTGGAAGCATAGGACCGGCAAACCATACAGATGTTTTGTTTTATTTTATTTTTTTAAGATTTCACCAATCAGGGAACCCCTTCTGAATGGCTTGCTTTAACTGCAACCACCTATAATTTTGAGACTTAGCAATAACAAATGTTTGTTGCAGTCGTGAAAAGTCAAGCATCTTTCCCTCTGATACTACATCATCCAGAGTACTTATGCACGCCTACATCCAATGCTTCCAGAGGATCTTAAGGTGGATTTATGAATCAGAATAGGTATTAAATTATTAATTTAATTTTTAATGTCTGCCAAGTGTCTAATAAAATTCTATTGTCCTTATACATCCTAGGTAACTTGATACTTAAAATGTGACACGATCTCAATGGAGACAGGAGTTGCCATTCCAAACATAACCAGTCTGGAAGATTTTCCTTGAGCTCGGGAAGGATCCAATACATACCCTGATGCATTATATAAACTTGATGGTACCTATAAAAATTGGCTCTGGTTGTCTTCTGATAACTCGCATGCCAGGGTCTCCTGCCCATTTGTCATTTCATTCTTTCTCTGTGCTAACCATCCATTTTCCATCTCTGTCCTCCCCTTCCATTTCCCTTCCCTCCCCCAGAGGTCTGGCATCTTTCCTTTTTTTTTCATCTCCATTCCCACAGCTGCAATGATGGACCCCACCATCCCTAGATCCACCATTTCTCCTTTTCTCAACTACCCTTTCATCCAGCATCTCTCCCTCTTTCCCCACCACACCAGGGTCCACCATCTCTCCCTTTCTCTTCCCAACTGCCCTCCTATCCAGTATCTTTATCCCCCCCATCCACACCAACCCTTGTGTCCAATTTCTCTCCCTTTCTGTTCCTTCCCTCCCTCCATCCCATTGTCCACCATCTCTCTCCCTCTCCTCTGTTTTTAGACCCATTATTTATTTCATTTTCCCCACCCTCAGTCCGGCATATGCATGTCTCTTTGGACCTCTCCTTCCCTCCCTCCGTGTACTTCTACACCAGGGCCCGTTCCCCTCTTCCCCCCCCCCCAAAGGCCTGCATGTTTCCCCCCTACTGTCTAGTGTCCTCCGGCTTCTCAATCTCACCTTCAAAGCAGCCTGCAGAGGATCTCCAGTTGGCTATAGTGATCCTAGCAGGCTGCTGTCGGCCTCCGCAGCACGTTCCCTATGCTGCAGTCCCGCCCCTCCTCTGACATACTGGATCGCAGCAGAGGGAACATGATGCGGAGGCTACGGCAGCCTGCTAGGATCGCTAAAGTCTACTGGTGATCCTCTGCAGGCTGCTTTGAAGGTGAGACCGGGAAGCCGGGAGAGAGATGGTGGAAGGAACAGGGTATGTTCTTATGGGCCACATTTAATTACCCTGCGGGCTACATTTGGCTCGTGGGCCTGAGTTTGACACCCCTGGCTTAGAGGGAGCAGTAGCTGGTTTTCCCCTTTAAAACTGAGGAATACAGATTTATTGTAGGCCTATCCAAATCATGCCTTCTTGAAATCTGAATGTAGTGTGGATCATCATGTGTAAGATGAGTATTTACCCAAGTAGGCAATCCAGCAATTTAGAAGCCACTGTTTCTAAATAGGGATGCTACTAAAATAACCCTCATGGTGTGTCTGAGCATTCGTGTGCGTCTATTCATGTGAACGTGTTATCTCTGACTATTATTACTATCACAATTTTAATATTTCTGAAGCATTATGACGTGCAAGCAGTGGCCAGATACAATACATATAACAAAGAACGGAACATAATAATCCAACAGGTACATCAGGGTACAATTCTTAGGGGAGGTATCAGACTTTGAGATATCATAACTTTAAAAAGCACTAGTGAAAAAATGGTACAATTTCATGTGGAAAATTAACAACTGGCTTTTTTTTTTATTAAATATTTACCTACTAGGAAATTATACAAATTACTGAATTATGTTGAAATGCTCTGATAATAGTTTAGGGGGTGAAAAACATTTGTGCATGCACAAAAGAGGAGCGGGATTTGGGTGTGATACTATGTGATGATCTTAAGGTGGCCAAACAGATTGGAAAGGCGACCATCATATCTTTCCCCCTTTTGCTAAGCTGCGGCCCAGAGTGTTAAATGCTTCAATGCTGCTCCGACACTCATACAATTCCTGTGAGCATTGGGCTGCGGTAGAAACTTCTACTGTAGTTCAATAGAAGAGGTCTTTATTTGATATACCCCAGAAATAAATATGTATAAGTGGTTTACAAAACGGTCAAAAATCAACACACAAGAAAAAAAATAATTTAAAAAACCCACTAAAAGGGAAAAGTTTCAGTTTAATAATACACTGCAAAATATATTAAAGGAAAAGGGAGGAACACATTGGGAAGGGCACCAACAGAAGGCTCAATCATAGTTACCCTAAGTAGGGTGACTTCATATAGCTGCCTCACCAGCATCCCCTGCTCACTGGCCTGCGGTGTACGTATGTGTGGTATCTGCAGCGGTGCCATTTCCCGGCTCGGTATGTTTTATGAAACAGCTCTGGCAGGGCCTTGTAGCGATAGGGAAAGCATCAAAAACTGCCACAGGCTCAGCTGGAGGAAACCGCTGCATTTGTCGGACTCGCAAACCGCCACAGGCTTCTCCTACGTTGCTGGGGAAACTGCCACACACGTCGCAAACAGTCGAAGGCTCCTACTGCGCATGTGGCAACGCAGAGCCACGGATCAGGGATCGAGGCCGCATGGAGTTTTAACTGCGCATGCGCGCTAAGAGTTTTATTATAGCAGATAAGTTTTGTATAATGAATCTATCCACTTTTTCCTTAGAGGAATGGGGACCCAACACAGGCCATGTTTTAATTAAGAAATCTTCCACAGGGGTCCTGATTGAGAGAGTGGATGATGAGCATAGAAACTGGTGCCTGAAAAAAGCTCCGAAGAATGTGCGTCTCGTAGCAGTGCTATCAAAGCACTTTAAAAAGGAGTCGTACAAGAATTTGGAGGACAAATCTAATAATGTTTATTTGATGTAATACCCCCATTTTCCCATTGTCAAACGGTCACTCAGGAGAGTGCAAATCAATCAAACAGAATACAAAAATTGCAAAAGTCGGTGAAAACCTATCAAAACACACCAATTGCTATCCATGTAGATGTGAAGATTCCCTGTTGGTAATCCAATAAGTGGCAAAGAATGTCCTTATCTGAACCTATCCCCCCTCTTTTATGAATGCATAGTGCAGGTTTTAGTGCCGGCAGTGGTGGTAACTGCTCAGACACTGATATGAGCATTGGAGCATTACTGCAGCTGCCAGTGCTAAAATCCACGCTATGTGTTTTTAAAAGAGGAGGTATGTGCATTTGCAAGTGATCCACATTGGCAACTGTTGAAGACGAGACAAAAAATTTGATCCATCCAGAAAGTACTGTTTTTAGGAAAACTTTCGATGTTTAAACCTGTGAGGTTCTGTTTTTTGATTGATTGCTAATACTAATATACCGTATCAATATAATATAGTTGATAAGCGAATCAAGATGGCATCAAGGACGGACATCTGAATGAGTTGTGCTGCTCGTTTTGCCAGCTACAGCATCTGTGTTGACTTCCTAGGTTGATTATGGGCAGAGGAAGGGAACCTCCTGCCCTAACCCTCTGGCGACTGAAACCTCTCGGCGCTGGGTTCAGAAGCCAATAATGAGCACTTTTCTTCATTTGGGTGAGGACACCCGACCTATCTTGGGGGAGACCCCGGATTCCTTGGGCGATCTTGGCATGGGACTGAGCCAGGTGTCACTGAGCCTGGAGCCCGGAGCAGAGACTGGTTCCTCCCCAACCCGGAAGTGATTTGGTGCAAGGAGCAGCTGGAGCCCTATAGCCCCGGGAGGGAAGGATGGACTCCAGCATGGGAGGGACGCCTACACTGGATTCTAAGGAGGAAGGTGCAGGCGATTTGGATCAACATGCTCCAGGCACCATAGGAGAGGTGCTTCAGGAAGGAATGGCATCAATTTTGGGGAGCTGAAAAAACCAGAAAAAGTGGATAGTGAAGCGCTATGGCAGGCCATATCAGTTATATCAGTCATAAATTGACTCTTTAAACTCTTAAAATAGACCGGAACTGTCTGTACCAAGGTGGAGCAACAGGGGGGTACTACTATCCAATTTAAATGAAAAGTTGGAGAAACAAGAAGATAGGTTAAATAAGATGAAAAGTGTGGAACTTGAAATGGTTAAAGAGAAAACCATATATTGCATGTAAGATGGAGAACTTTGAAAATCAATTAATAAAAAATAATGTAAGATTTATAAAATTTCTGAAATATCCCATCATATCTCCGGCTGAGATGGCCAGAAAAATACTTCCATGAGATTTTAGCTATTCCAATAGAATGCTCTCAAAATTGGAGGTATAGTGTCTATTTAAATATTAAGAGACCTCAAGGTGAATCCACCCCAGTAGATAAGTCCACAGATAAGGCGGTGGCCATGAATTTGTCTTCATACTTGGAAAGTTCCTTTGAGGTGGTGATGGCAGAATGACCATGTTGTTAACCCTTGCCTTGGAAAGCGATAGAAAATTTATTCTTCGTTTTGTATTTTTGCCACATTAATGATCAGTTTTTAGGCTCTAATGTCCGAATTTTTCCAGATTTTGCTCAGAAAACTCAGTCAAAGGAAAGAATTCTTGGCCTTGAGGCCAAGAGTCCTTGCTCTGGAGGCTACATTTCTTGTTAAATTTCATGCAAAATGTTATCTATCTTATCAAAATAAGAATTTCCTTTTTTTGAGCCTAAACAACTTATAGAATTTATAGGGTCAAAGGAAAAGTTGGTAACCAGCTGTAGAACGGGTTGTCCAGTGCCGTCACTCTAATATAAATTTATTTGATTATGATTGGATGTTAATTTCTTTTGTGGGCTAAATAAGAGTTAAATATTTTTCCTTAGCTTTTTTTTATTTTTTTATTTATAAATTTTTAACAAATATACAGTATAACAATAGCTGCATTAATAATATAAATTGCAAATGTATACATAATGTGGCCGGGCCAGACCCCAAGTATGTGGGAAACCCCGGCTCGGATCACAGGTAAGATTTTAGGAGCGCCTTTTATATGGTTGGTCAAAGGAAAAACCCGGAGACTGGACTTCTAGCAAAACTTCTTTGGGTTTATTAACATGCAAGCCCAAAACATCACTGCATGCACATTTGTCACAGGGCACAGTCATTGAGTTCACAGTATATTACATAAGTCCCGGGCACACCGGATGTGCCTCTGCATGTGACTGTCAATCTTCCTCAGTGCATTGAAATCATCATTAAAAAAAAACAGAAAAAATTGCTTCTGCAGTTTCTTCACTGCCTCCGTAGCGTCCCCTCTCAGGACTAAGACTTCTCCCCCAACCCAAGCTGGTTTACTAATTCACAGCTGAGCACAACAGGTGTCAGCAAGCTTTCCCCTATACTTTGTAGAAGAGAAAAAAAAACGTTTTTGGCTTTTATTATTTTCCTCTTTCTCTCCTAGTCCCTCCCTGTGAAGGACGTTCACAACCTGAACCCAGGTTGTGCGGGCAAACCTCCCTTATGCTAAAGGTCTTAATCGCCCACCCGAACATGCCTCTAACATCCAGAATTTTACTTCAAAGGGCACTTAAGAGAACTGAGGTTCAAGGAATTATTTTGGCATTACTTAATTAGGCACTGCTGCCATGCCTTTTCTAGCTCAAGACTCCATGTCCATGTCTTCCTCAAACATGTATTCTCCAGAGCCTTCCTCAATGAGCATTTCCCAGGCTGGCTCCAGGGGATTAGGGCTCTCTATGAAGTCCTGCACTTCTGCTGGTTCTTCCCATCCCCACCTTTGAATACCTGCCAGCCCTCTCAAATCATTTTCCCCTTCAGGAACACCCTCTAGCTCCTCACCCCAAAACGTGCTAGGAAAGTTATGGTACTTCCCTGGAGGTAATCTCTCTCCCCTGGTGGGCTGGTGTCCTGAAAGCTTTCTTGGCTGGCTGGTGGAAGAAGGGAGATAGCAGCTATCTTGGTTTGCTGCTGGGCTCCTACAATCAGGAACAGGTGAGCCTCCTCCTCCTCCCTGATTACTCTGCCTTCTGCCTATTTGAGGTTTGCTTGGTTGCAGGGCTCGGTGACCAGCTCCACCCCCTTCTACCTGGATTCCTCTAACCTGGGGAAAGGAGTAATAGGGACTGGCCTGTGGTTTCAGTGCCCTCCCTTCCAGAATCCTGGGCTGACTCCACTCCTGCTTTTCCGCCATGTTATTTGGTTGTGCTACCCTGCTGCTTTTACCAGGAGAAATAGGCTTTATTTTAGAGCCTACAGCCTTAAGGGCAGTATTTCTGACTGGACCCACAGTCTTTTTACTTGTGACAGGGGCTTCCCTGTCACAATAACAACCTCAAAAGTTAACCACGTCATTAAGTATAATATGTGTCTAAGATGTTCCAGTTTCTAATAAAGAATGATATACGATTGTGCTTTAATGCTATAATCTCTTCATATTTCCTATATGCGCATAAGTTATTCCACCATTCATGATAGTTGACATACTGATTATTCTTCCAATGGAGGATCACAATATGCAGAGCCAGAGCTATCATAAAATCAAATAACCTGGAACTAGTGGATGTAATGTCAATCTTAGGATTAGACGATCATAATATAGTATAACAATGTCATATGATATTGGAACAGATATAGAAAATACATTACATATAGTATGCCATACTTGAGACCAATATTGTGACAAATTAGTACAAAAAATCATATGAGATAATGAGCCTACTGAGTTATTACAAGACCAACAGGTGTCAGGTGTTTTTATGTGGAAGCTTAGCAGGTTTTGCAGGAGTCCAGTAAGCATTATGCAAAATGAAATAAAAGGATTGTAACAAAGCTGCAGACAAAGAAGGACAAATTGATTTGGACCAAAAAACTTCCCATTGTAATGGGGTCTACTGTAAATCTAGTTGTACATTCAATTGGATAGGAGGGCAGTTGGGAAGAGAAAGGGAGAGATGGTGGACCCTGGGGTGGTGGGGAAAGAGGGAGAGATGCTGGATGAAAGGGTAGTTGAAAAAAGGAGAAATGGTGGATCTAGGGATGGTAAGGTCCATCGCTGCAGCTGTGGGAATGGAGATGAAAAAAAAAGGAAAGATGTCAGACCTCTGGGGGAGAGAAGCAAAACGGAAGGGGAGGACAGAGATGGAAAATGGATGGTTAGCACAGAGAAATAATGAAATGACAAATGGGCAGGAGACCCTGGCATGCGAGTTATCAACCTCAAGCTGGGGTCTTATTAGTTCTTTAATGTTTGTATTTCTTTGATCTGTATCAAGTAGTGAAATGCTTGTATGTAAAGTTGAAAATCTTATAAATTAAATATATATATATATATATATATATATATATAGTTGATAATCAATAGCTATTATATATTGAAATAAAATTAAGTTATTTACTTCCTTACAAGTTCTGCATTATACAAAGGTTTTGTTCTGTAAGATTTGTGGGCAGTTTTGAAGGTCATCCTGAATGCTAACAGACAAATGTAAACAGAATACTAAACAAAAATAATTTGTCTAATAATAAGGGTATGATGAATTTATGACCAACCTGGTTTTTAAGGTACAGAATGCATTGTAATAAAACTAATATCTATAAATTTCATTCTCCACAGATATGAAACATTGCTCCTGTAATGTTGACCATCTGTATAAAAAGATGGAAAAAGCACAGAGTAAGTCATAATATCAGTGTTAGCTAAGGAAGCCCCCCCCCCAGCTTCAGTCATGTTGGGTTTTTTTTTATTTTTATATATATATTCTCTCCAATCAAGTCTACTCCATAGGACTCAGTGGAGGGAATCTCCAGTAGTTACGTTCACACAATACAAATTAACATTGAGAATACACAACCGAAGAGTAGCTTATCGAGCATAAGCTTTCTTATCAATACCATGTTAGTACAGTAGTTAAATCCAATTTTTTCAGACTATGCATGATTCAATCTATGGCTAAATTTTTAGAACCATTCTGATCCACTCACTAGTAAATGCTAAATTTGATTACTGCAATTCATTATTTAAATGTATTGCAGAAAAAGAAATGAGACATCCTTCAAATTATACAAAACACGGCCATAAAACTCCATTATGAATGCAAAAATCGATCATGTAACGCCACTCCAGGAAAAAGCGCATTGACTTCCAGTTTCACACAGGATCAAATAAAATAATGCTGACATTTTAAAACACAAACCTCCTAATGCTTCATTATTCATCAACAAACTCCCTTATACCGTATCCCCTCCCCCTTGTTTGCTTAGAGCCAATGACCAACATCTATTATCCATTCCTTTGTTGAAAATAATCAATACAAGACGCCATAACATTTTCTCTGTCATCGTACTCTAACTATGGAATTTTCTACCGTTTCACCTAAGGGAAGAAAAATCTTTTGATCGATTCAGTGGTAACCTGAAATGCTTCTTATTTAAGGATGCTTTTAATGCTTTTAATTTATAACACCCATTAATTAGGTTCCTTAACTGACAGATATCTTTTTTCCACTTCCAATCATTCTTTGATTCCTCTACTTTTTGCATTCCCAACCTTATTGTTTTTGCCTTATGTTTTACTATCTTATTTACATTTCTCTCCTTTTTCCCTTTTGGTTTTAGTCTGTCTGTATATGCGTTGTATATCATACCAACTTAATTGTTCTGTATGTCTTTAAGCCCTGCCCCTTTTTTAATTTGTGTATATTGCTTAGAAGTTTTGATAAGCAATTTAATCAAATTTTAAATAAAACTTGAAACTTCTAATGCAGAAATAACTGGTTGTATGCAAGGCTAGCATGCATGAAAATGTTAGGACATTCTTTATTATCCATCCTTGATTTATCGCTATACTGCCCAAGAAAGAACTCTAGCCACACATTAATCATTCAATCATCAACCCTTGAATGCTATCATGATTTTACAATCTTGTTCAACACATCAATACAGGACAGTTGAGACTAAAGGCCCTGGACACGGCACCCTCTTCTGTCATACACCATAGATCTATCATTGCAACCTATATCTTCTAGAATGCCAAATGCAGCATTTCCAGAATCAAGCTGATAAATCTGTATCGTCATAATATAAATAATGTATCTTGCAAGGGTGCTCAAAAATAAAGATGCTTGATCTATGAACCACAGATCACAAATACTGCCACAAACTGTTTTCTCAAATTACATGCATATATTTTCTCATCCTTTTATCTTTTTTTTTTTACATAGCCTATCAAGAAGGAATCTCACATTCTACTCGACATACCTTGCCACTGATCTCATTCTCTCAAATTTTCTGCTAGTGGTATTCCTTCTTTTTATGCTGGATCACAAAAGGGGTCTTTTACTTTACTAAGGCGCGCTAAATGTTAATGCGCCCATTATATTCTATGTTACCAATACAATTAGTCACACCAGGACTTTTTAACCAATATCAAAATCACAATAAATAGAGCAAGCTATTATCGCAAATATAAAACATAATCAATTTAAATGTAAACTTATTACATTCTCTATTTCGTCAAACAACGTAACAATTCACATTAAACATCTCAATCATTCATTCCTCATTCACACTACAAACACCACCTCCCCCCCCCCGACAATCTTGTAAAAATTTTAACCATTATCAACTCCGCTAGGTACAGCACCAATCGTTTAAAGTTCTCAGAGTCTTTATTGTATAATTTGCAGTGCTGTGTGCACACTGATGATTTCAGGAATTCTGCCAGTAGATATTCCACTGCTGTCAGTCAAGCCCGACCCAGGTCTGTGTTTCACTAATGAGCGTCTTCAGGAGCTTGGATTGGAAAGGGCTCCACTCCCTTACTAAAATATCCACCAAAATTACCATCACAACAAATATATCTCCTTCATTAAACTTAACATCATTTTTAAACACTCTAATTTTTTTTTTTCAATTTAACTTCTTTCAGACCTGAAAATCCAAGTTCACAAAGACAAGAAGATCCAAACAGTAACAAAGCCTTGATTACTTTGTTGCTCAAGTTAGGGTAACTACCGCATAAAAAAATAAAATTACTTGCCGTTTTTAGTTTTCAAGGACCAATCGCATCGAGGAAGGATGCTTGTCTGGGCCGTTATACTCTTACGCTCACAGATACTCATAACATTAATGCACTCTTGCATACACAACGTACATGTTAGCTATTCTAGTGTATACTTATGAAGGGAATTTTTAAAATAAAATAAAGTAAAATTCTGGAATCTCTTTGGGGCATACCACTGTGCTGTGGCACACAGTTTGAGAGACACTTCTGTAGTATAACTATTCATAAGTAGCATGCAGTATTGGTGACAGAAGAAGAAAAAAAATCAGTTTTTTTTTTTCCTGCTTCAGGTTAAAACCAACATAGAACATCATGGAAAATGAATTCACTGCCCTATCATGACTGTAATCTTTCCTACTTTTCATCTATTTCTTTCTGGGATTTAATGTATCTTGACTGAGAGACTTCTATCTTCTTCCTCCCTCCCTAACTTTAACATGTTATTCTCTGTCTCCTGGGGAGGGAAGTAGAACACCCCTCCCCCCCACACACAATATAAACGCACACAAAAACCCTCAGAGAGGAACAAAGAATTATCAAACCATCTCCCGTTTGACATCCCTCCCTCTTCCCTCTGGGAAAGAGGTACAATTAATTTCATTGTATTTGTAATAAATGGTCTTTCTATAGATTTCTGTGTTTTTGGACCTTCCCTCCCTAAGATTTGTAGATGTGAAGGGTAAGAGCATGTCTAAGATAAGAGCTTGTGAAAAAGAGGCATGAATGAAAGGGGTAGGCATGAAGGAGACATTATGGTTAATGTGGGAAGAGGTAATAGGCAGAGTCTGGCCAAGCTGCTTTTAAGCAGACAAGCACTACAGCAATCATGGCATTGTCTATTTAAAGCACTGAAACAACAACTTTACAACAGAGCAATTATAAATCTGTTTTGACACTTTTTTGTCCTCCTTTCCATTCCAGATAGCAGAGAGGATGAAAGCTAGATCTTTCAATATTCAAGGTGAGGGAAAAATATCTAAAAATGACAAGCCAGATATTTAAAAGCACTTGGGCACTTATACGGATAACATTGACAATATAAATACAGTTGTGTGTTAGGTACCATCAATTAGTGTTCAAGTCCTAGCGAGTTGATGAATTACAGATCTAAAAAGAAATCGGTTTTGTGCTAGTCTGGTAAGGTCCTCCAGCATCATCGCTATGGTTATTTTCAACATGTCCAGCCATCTGATTGCAGGTCGCCCTCTTTGTCTGGTTCCTTTATCTGAAATTCTGAAACCCAAAAAGCTCCAAAAACAGAAATTTGATACTTCCATTTGTGTTTGAAGGTATTGCGCCAGTCCTATAGATTGGAACATGTTTGTGTTTTGAAGTGCTTGAAATGTTAGTTTTATTTTGAATTTTTTTTTTTAAAAAAAAGGTCTGGTAGCAATTTTATGGTCTTATAAGAACATAATGTAATGTAATTTATTTCTTATATACCGCTAAACTCTGTTAGGATTCTAAGCAGTTTACAGAAAATAGACAATAGTGTGCATTAAAATTATAAGTAATATAAGTTTACAGAGAAATATACATTAAAGGATACAATAAAAATAAGTAAATAAATAAAGAATAGTGGTCCATCGTGGTTTGTTTTTTCTTTTTCCCGACTTAACATTACCATTCCAAAACACAAAATATGCCTGGTTCCAAGGATTTTGGATAAAGGATCTTGTTCCTGTAGCCCCAAGCAAAGTACGGTAAATCATTTAGGTCTTCTTTTACAAAGGTGCGCTAAGCGTTTTAGCACGTGTTTAGCACGCGCTAAATCAACGCGTGCACTAACCGCTAACGTGTCCATAGGATAACATACACGTGTTAGCGTTTAGCGCGTGTTTAGAGCATGATAACATTTATCGCACGCTAGAAAGCATAGCGCACCTTAGTAAAAGAGGGAGTTAGAGTCATGGGTAGGCTTAGGGACAATCTGGGGTTGAGGCTTAAACATTATTCAGAGAGCGGAGAAATTCAGCTGCTCTTCACACAACTTTCTTTGGTAATTTCTAGTGACTGTATTCTCTTAAACCAGTGGTTCTCGGCCAGTATATCAGGACACACAGGTGTGTCACCACACTTGTCATCAGTCCCAACTAGACATGTTTGAGGCCTATGGCGTACCCGCTCCTCCACCCCATCAGCCACTGCCGTTCCATCTGTACTTCTTTTGCATCAGCTGCAATGAAATGATATATACAATAGTTTTTTTATTTATTTTTGTACTTTATTAATTGTAGTGTTCAGTGTGTCATGCATATGAACATTATCTGTTAGGAGTGTCTCAACAGAAGAAAGGTTGAGAACCACTGCTTTAAACTGATAATTTTCTCAGTTAAGCTTATTTGGATATCTTCGGTGGAGATGAGAACATAAAAATTGCTAAACTGGGACAGATCAAAGGTCCGAGGGGAAGGGAGGGTAGAAGCGGGAGGGGGGTATATCTTTTGTTTGGTGTTATTCCTGATGGTAATGATGAATGTTGAGGGAATTTTTATCTTTTGTATAGATACTGATTGATTATAAGTGCTTGGTTGATTATCATTATTTGTAGTTATATTGTATTGCACTTTTTGTTGGCGTTAAAAACCAAAAACAAGAAAAAGGGCTATCAAGCCCAGTATCCTGTCTCCAAACAGTAGCCAACCCAGGTTCCAAGTACCTGGTTAGGTCACAAGTAGTAAAACAGATTTTATGAACCCAAGCACAGTACCGAGTAGAGCTTTGGAATCTTGCCCAGAAAAAGCTAAGAAGAAAAAATTTAAATTGAATCAGGTTGGGCAGACTGGAATGACCATTCGGGTCTACTATGTTACTATCCTAGGAATAAGCAGTGGATTTACTCAAACCGTCTCAATAATGGCCTTTGGACTTCTCTCTTAGGAAATTATTCAAACCTTTTTTAAACCCTGCCAAGATAACTGATTTCACCACACTTTCCGGCAACAAACTCCAGAGTTTAATTACACATTGTGTGAAGAAATATTTTCTCTGGTTTATTTTAAATCTACTACTTAGTAGCCACACAATATTTGTCACTCCACATCTTTCATGCTATGTTGCGTCATGCATGCTTGACTTACCATTTTTGCCAAATCGTGTCATACTATGTTAATCATGCTTTGTAATACTATGTTTGC
Source organism: Geotrypetes seraphini (assembly GCF_902459505.1). Lineage (NCBI taxonomy): Eukaryota > Metazoa > Chordata > Amphibia > Gymnophiona > Dermophiidae > Geotrypetes > Geotrypetes seraphini. Next base: position 246,864,202 of record NC_047085.1, on the reverse strand, counting down.
CGTGCTATGTTTTGTCATACTATGTGCGCTATGCAATGTCTCACCATACCATACTTAGTTAACAAAGAATGGCAAAACATAATATGACAAAGTATTAACTAAAGTGTAGGATTAATTGGATGGATTGATTTTCCAGCGCCCTTTTGGCAGTTGATTGAATTATAAGAACTTTGAAATGTTATTACTATTAAAAATGCTCTTACACCTCCCTGCAAGGAAGGACTAAAAGAGCTTATGTCGCAAAACTGCTATCCTCCCAAGCAACTCACTTAAGCTGTGAACTACTGCCCATCATAGGGTCCTCTTCATCATACATGCATTTTAGACAAAGCTTACAAATAAGTTTTTCTAGTAGAGCATTAAATCCTGTGCTCATTCTGAGTCACTCACACTCTTCCCCTCAGATGACTGTAAATGCTCCATGCACAGAGACATCTAATGCACAGAACAAGCCACTGGGATTTAGAACAGGCTAACATCTGTATTAGACTGGCCACATAGACATCCCAGCAGAGCAGTGGGGCACCATAAGGGGCATGATAGTGAACTTCACATAAAAGGTCCCAGGTACACATCTCACCATAACCCCCTTATGGTGTATGTGAGCCCTCAAAAACCTACCCAAAACTTAATGGATCCAACTGTACATCATATCAATAGCCTTTATGCTTGTAGGTGACGCCTCACAGGTGGTATTTGGAAGGCTCACAGATTCCACCATAAGTGTAGTGGTTAGAATGGGAAATGGGCCTGAGTCCACATCTCTATGGTTGACTACACCACTTGACAGGCTACACCAGGACCCTGCATGCTGCTCTACTAAGACTATCCATAACATCTGAAGCTGTCATACAGGCAGGTATGTGCTGTTTCATTCACATCTTTGGAGGGGTCAGTGATCACTGGGGGACTATAGGGGGTCATGCTGTGTCTGTCTGGATATGGCCATTTGGAAGAGGATGGTCTGCGGAGGGCTTCAATGGCTGGGAGGGTATAGATGGGCTGGACTCTGTTTTGACGGAGATTTCAGCAGTTGGAACCCAAGCACAGTACCGGGTAGAGCTTTGGATTCTTGCCCAGAAATAGCTAAGAAGGAAAAATGTAAAAAATTTAAATTGAATCAAGTTGGGCAGACTGGATGGACCATTCGGGTCTTTATCTGCCATCATCTGCTATGTTACTGTGCTTACATCCCTCCAATGATTATCTAATCTGTTTGGGCACTGTTTTGGCACATTCATTATTTAAAATAGATCTAGCCCCAAACATCTAAATTGTGCCCTGGACATATTCAAAAATGTTTGATTATGGCAGGAAAATGTCATAAGCCTGCCCTAGTCCCACCCAAACCATTCCTCTACCATGCCCCCTTGAGATTTAGACAAACTGCAGATGAGCAGTATACTGTAGATATCCATCTGAATATAGGTTTCAAAAATAGATATTTTTCTCACCAAACCTTTCCAATTCACTATCTGCCCCTTTATGTTAGTTTTGGGACACTTATCTTTTTTGAAAATGAGTCCCATAGGTAGTGCCAAAATATATATATCCCAAAGTTACTGTGGGTCCTGAGCACTTTAAGTAAAGATAATCTTGTCATAGCTTTGCTTTATTTACTCTTTGAGGTGAAATATATAGTCTCATCAATATCTGTCATTTCATTTGATTTACAAACCAATTATTGTCCACAAAAATATATATATGTTTTGGCCAGAGTGAGGATTGGTTTTATAGTACTTTCCCTATTTACTCTTTTATTGTAAATTGGATTTTATTCATATGAACTATACACCAGTGCACTTTGGCCCAAATTTTGAAAGGGAAACTCTGAGACTGTACCCACCAGAGACAGACAAACACACACACACACACTTTTCAGGTACATTAATATGCATGCACAAACTGACACTTTTCAGCCTCTCTCTCTCTTTCTGAGTCTCTCTCGCCCTGTCTGCCATTCATTTTTGGGGGGCTATTCTGCTTCTCACCTGTTCTTTCAGTCAGTCCAGACAGTGCTCCCCACCCTGCACCCACTAGGTTTTTCCACCATCATGTAAAGTTCTGATATTTGCTGCTAATTTTTCATCCTGTCTACATATACAAAATAAATACAACAGACTCCTCACATTTATCCCATTCCTCTTATATTCTTTCTCCTAAGCAATCTCCTCCCTCCAGGACACTCTTACTGGTTCCACTGGCTATCTCCAAACTCAGTGTTCAACATACCTCAGCTCCCCCTCCCTGTGATTAAGCAGTCTCCCCATTGGTGAATCCTAAGAACATAAGAGCTACCATACTGGGATAGATTACAGGTCCATCAAGCCCAATATCCTGTTTGCAACATTGGCCAACCCAGCTCACAATTACTTTGACAATATCCCAAAGAGTAAAACATCTTATGCTGCTTACAATAAGCAGAATATTTCCCTACATCCTTCTTAATAATGGCTTATGGACTCTCTTTTAGGGAGTTATCCAAACCTTTTTTAAACCCTGCTAGGCTAACTGTTTTCACCATATTCTCCAGCAACAAATTCCAGAGTTTAATTACACATTGCGTGACAAATATTTTTCCTGTGTTTTAAATCTACTAATTAGTCCTAATGCCCCCTAGTCCTAATATCTGCACTGGAAGGGAAAGTTTTAGAAAACTAAAGAGGCCTAAATTTTAAAATAATAATAACAATAATGAATCATCACATTTGCCATCATTCTTTCAAATGGTAATTTAGGAATCTGTATAATACAGAAAAATAAAATCTACAGTTTTCAATCCTAGTCTCCTACGCCTTAGGGCTCCTTTGTCACAAAACTTCCAATGATCGGGATGGTGTGGAGCTATTGCAAAAGGGGGGACTTTTTCTTGACACAGCCTTCGGGCGAAATATGTCGGAATGACAGATCCCTTCCCGATAACTACTGACAAAGGGAAAACTCAGAAAATGCAGAAAAAAAGATAAGTTGAAAGATTATTTATTTACTCAAGCACTGAAGTATAGAAGCACTAATGCACTAAAGCACTTTATTTAAAACATAGCGGTCTGATGAGGAGGCTAGTGCCACATAGTATTTGGCCACTCATACCAATTGGCTAATACTGGCATTTCTGAAGACCAATGAATAAGTAAAAATTATAAATGAATATGTTATGAAGTACTGTTTGTGGAGAACACGAGTGATAGCATAACAGTACAAAGGACTGCTGTATACATTACTTATTCAGTCCACCATTTATGGCACCTTCATTTACACTGCTGTCTAAAATCTGTCTTTTGCTTACATGAACCGATATTGGACATTGAATTAAATTGCAGTTGGCAGTGCATCCTCATTGGTCCACTTTACTTGGCAATCTTTAAGTTCATATGTCATCTAAAGAGTTGCTGAACTGGCTCAGTAGATAATAGATGCAGCAGTTTATTATTAGCAAATGCTTCATAAATTATGTACATGTGATATTTCAGCTTAAGGAAATGATTAGAAAGGAAAAATATTAAATGAGGCAGTTCAAATTAGCAAATGCAGAGATAGGAAGGAACTCTCTAGAATCGATAGTAGTCAGGAATTGGCACTGTCTGCTTAAAGATAGGGTTACCATATGGCTCCAGAAAAAGGAGGACGGATTGAGTCATTCAAGGTTTTATTAAGATTTGATTTGATCACTTATCCAGTTTCTAAGCGAATCCGGGCTTTACTTCTATTGAAAGTAAGTTAACTTGTTGGGCCACAGAAACAGATGTTATCAAGGTAATTAGGGGCTCATTTTCAAAAGAGAAAAACATCCAAAAATGGCATAAAGTGGCACTTGGATGTTTTATTTGGTTTTCTATGCTGTTTGTCTGAAGTATGTCTAAATCTCAAAGGGGTATATTGAGCACCTGTTTTCAGAGGGATTAGGGCAGACTTATGATTTGAATTTTTTTTTTCTGCAATAATGGAACAATGTAGAAAATTCCCAGGACAAAACTTGGACATTTGAGGCTAGATCTGTTTCAATAATAAATGCTATAAAGATGCAATATGAATGAGCAACGGGGAAATTTGTGGCATGACATCTCGCAGCAATATAAAGTAAGGGAGGGTATATCTAGAGTTACTATATGGCACCAGAAAAAGGAGGATGAATTGAGACATCTGGGTTTTACTTCTATTGATTTCAATGGAAGTAAGACCCAGATGTCTCAATCCACCCTCCTTTTTCTGGAGCCATATGGTAACCCTAGGTATATCTGATGAAATCAACCAGCTCTTTTCTGGGAAAATGACACCCTTACAGCCAAAGACAACGTCTGCAGCCTAGGAGTGATTCTAGACTCAAACCTGTCACTCTCAGACCATGTATCAAAATTAGTGTCTTCATCCTTCTATTACCTCCGGCAACTAAAATGCATCCGTGCTTATTTTTCAGAAAGCGATTTCGCCCAACTACTATACGCGTTTTTATTATCCCGCTTAGATTACTGCAACGCTCTACTAGTGGACTTATCCGCAAAAATACTCTCCTGTCTCCAAGGTGTGCAAAACGCTGCAATCCGAATCCTAAAAAAATTTTGACTTCCGCAACCATGTCACCCCTGCACTAACATCCATACACTGGCTGCCTATCCAAAAATGATGTGCCTTTAAAGTCTTGGTGTTAGCCTTCAAAGCTTTCCACAAACTGACACCAAATTACATAGCATCAAAACTATAAATGTATGTCTCCAACCGATCATTGAGATCCCAAACAGAAAAACGGCTGGTCCTGCTCACACACGTCTGAGACAGCCCGAAGACGCTCATATTCTCATTACATACCCAGAATATGGCACATCATCCCTCCCCCCATCCATTAGATCACTAGACAGTCTTTGCAACTTCAGGAAAGCCATGAAAACCCTCTTCTTTACAAACCCAGCTCCTTGAAGACTCGCGTCTACACCCCTGATGGTTGAATCTAAAAGACACCACCTAATACACCAAATGGAATCTCACTAAAACTCGCAATCCACCTCAAATATAATCTGAATTAATACCACATTCTCCAACAATAAAGATGCATCCACCTGCTAAGAAAAGCTATTTTACCTCCATGCTATATCTACACTGAAAATGCTGCAAAAATCACACTATGTCTGCTAAGGGGTCATTATACTAAGGAGTGTTAGCCGTTTTAGTGCACACTAAACCCTAACATGTGCGAACGCGTCCATTATATCCTATGGACATGGCGCACATTAGCATTTAGCGCGTGCTAAATCAGCTACCGCACCTTAGTAAAAGGACCCCTAAGTCTCTGTATTTTAAGCCTGCATGTTATGCCTATACTGTAAATGCTGTAATCTAAACCCTCTTTGTCCATGCTATCAAGTCTGTATTTCTCATTAAAATTTGTCCTACCCATACTATGAATGGACTCTTGTAACCCGTTCTAGGCTCTTTTTGAGAGGATGGGCTAAATAAATGACTAAAAAAAAATTTGGAATAAGTAATTTTGTAAAAGAACCACAAAATTTTTTATGTGTTCATTTAGTTATATAATTACATAGGGTGTAATTTTTTAAAGCTTTCTCCTCATTTGATTTACTTGCGAAGAACAACTCATAAAATAGTGAAACTGCTCGTGGATGGAATGTGTGTGTCTGCTTTTAGGCATTGGATAGAGCAAGCTGAGGAGAGATGCATTCAGGGCTAGTTTTTGACATGCTGGGGTCCAGGGCAGAAATTAAGGAGGGGCCCCTCTTCCAATTTATACACCCATCATTGCTACCATATACATATAAAACAACTTTAAATTACGGTACTTCTTCACACATAACACACAGACAGACTTTCATCAAATACAGAACAATGGATCACAAATTAAAAATAGAAATATGAATACCAAAACTGAACTTGAAACCCTAAAACAAACTCGGTAAGTACTTCATTTTGTACTAAACACAATTGGTGGAATAACCATGAGTAGGGGTTGGGCCTCCTACTTTGAGCTTATCCCCCTCAAAATGAACATCCCCCTTGCTGTAGCTTGTGGAAATCCCCAAGCCTTACCAGCTGATGACCAGCTCCTCAGGTCCAGAGACCAGAACTTTCTAAGTTCTGCAGCTTGCAACAGTATTTCAGAGCTGCTGCTACTGCCTCCCCTTCTCCCTTGGCTTTTATGCATGCTTGAAAGCAGTGACAGTTTGACAATATGGCCATTAGCTGCAAAGCTTGAAGATTTCTGATTGCTAGACTGGAGTAGGAGATCTTTAGTTGGCAAGGCTTGGCGATCCCCACCAGCTCAAGTATTTATATTTTTGCATTCAGGTAGAGAGAAAATGTGATGCCCATCCACCCATTTTGTGCTCCAGCCTCCTCCCCCCCTAAAAAAAAAAAAAAATAGTTGTGAGGCTATGTCACTGAAAATAATACAAGTATATTTGTGATGTACATGTCCCAAAGCCAACGTATTCCAGTTCATAAATTCAAAATAAAACACTTTTTTTCTACCTTGTCTGGACGTTTTTCTATCATCTTGGTCCCAGTGTCTTTTTCTGCTTTTCTCTGTTTTCTACTAATTCTCTTTCCAGTGTCTGCTGTCCATTTTTTTCTCCTCCTATTTCCTCTTGCTCCATTCTCTCACTATGCCTGTCTCCAACATATTGATTTTTGCCCTTTCAGCTTTCCTCACTTTTTTCTGTACTGCCTCTGTCCACTCAAATTTCAACTTTTTTCTCACCCTTCTTTTTAAATTTCCAGCTACATAGTAACATAGTAAATGATGGCAGAAAAAGACCTGAACGGTCCATTCAGACTGCTCATAAGTTATACCTGTTAAAAAATACATGAACTTTGTCTCTTTTTGATATTTCAGGCCATAGAATTGTCCTAGGTTCCAAATGTTGAAATTGCCGTCCAAGGTCACTCCAGCCTATCCAAGCATCCCATTGGCAGGATATATACCATAAAGTCTGGCTAGTAAAATCCTTATGTTCCAAATTAGTGGAGTTCTCATTGATGCCCACCCCAGTTCCCATTGATTCCCACCCCATCTACTTATCAACTTTCCACCTCCTCTCATTCTGTAGCTCTTCCATTTCCTATCTCACTCTTTTCCCAGCCTCCTATTTCATTCTATCTACTCCTCATTACCACATTTTTACCACTGTACTCGGTGTTCATCTTATCCACTTTTTTTGGCCTCTTCCATGTGGCTCACCACTTCCAGAATCGTCCTCCCTCTCTTGTCAGGCTATATCTCCCTGCCCCTTTTTCTCCTTCCCCTAGCATCTTCTTATCCCACATCTCTTCCTATGTGTCCATCTTTCATCCTTCTCTCCCCATGGTCCATCCAAAATCTCTCCCTTATTTTCTGTTCTTCTCTCCTTTCTTGATGCTGAACAATTGGTGGAAGGGAGGCAGAGAGAGGAAAAAAGATGCTGCATCTCTTTCCCTTCCACCCCTCAGACCTAACATTTCTCCCTCCCTCCTTACCCTCCTTCCATCCCCAGGTCCAATTCACTCCCTTTCTCTTCCCCACTTCCTCCCATGCTATATCTCTCCCTTTCCAACTATCCTATCCTCCTATATATCTCCCTTCCTCACTCCCTATACATCACCCCAGATCCACCATCTCTGCCTTATCCTTTCCAACTGTCTTCCCTTCAAGTATTTCATTCCTCTTCCTTCATAGCACCCCACGTCCAACTACTCTCCTTTTCTCTCCCTCCAAACCATTACCAACCATCTCTCTCTCTAGTACCCTCTGTTTCTAATCTAATCTAATCTAATCCTTAGGTTTGTATACCGCATCATCTCCACGTTCGTAGAGCTCGACTCGGTTTACAGTAGGAGAAATAGGAAGGAACTACAACAGAGGGTTAGAGGTAGAAGTGTGAAGAAAATTTAGAGGACTTGGGATGCCAAGATATAAGAGTTTCCTTGATTCCTAAGTTGGAGGGAGACTTACATTTTTCGAGAAAAGCCAGGTTTTCAGATGTTTGCGGAAAACTTGGAGAGAGCTCAAGTTCCGAAGAGGGGAGGTAAGGTTGTTCCAGAGCTTAGTGATTTTGAAGTAGAGGGAGGTCCCTAGCTTTCCTGTGTGGTAAATGCCTTTTAGCGAGGGGAAGGATAGTTTTAATTTGTGGGAGGATCTGGTGGTATTAGGGTTTGAGGAATTCCAAGAAAGAGGGATAAAGGGAGGGAGGATACCACATAGGATTTTGAAAGTTAAACAGGTGCATCTATAGTGGACCCTGGCGATTATTGGAAGCCAGTGGAGTTTGGCCAGGAGCGGGGAGACATGGTCAAATTTACTTTTAGCAAAGATGAGCTTGGCCGCGGCATTCTGAATCCGTTGGAGTCTGTGGAGGTTTTTCTTAGTTAGGCTTAAGTAGATAGAGTTGCAATAGTCCAATCTGGAGAGGATGATGGATTGGACAAGGAGGGTAAAATGTTTTTGATGGAAGCATGATCTAACTTTTCTTAGCATGTGAAGGCTGAAAAAGCATTTTTTTTTTACCAAGGATTGGAGGTGGTCATTGAAGGACAATGTGGAATCAATGATGATGCTCAAGACCTTGCTCAAGAACTCAAGCTGCAGAGAGGAGCCAGAGGGTAGTGGGATGGAGGTGGGTAGGTGATCTAGTTTTGGACCGAGCCAAAGAAGTCTTGTTTTGGACTCATTCAATTTCATTTGCACAGTGTGGGCCCAGGATTGTAGGTTCATTATACAAGAGGATATGTTCTTAGACAGGTCGGTGAGGTTCGAATCGGTCTCAAGAAGGACGAGGATGTCGTCTGCATAAGTGTAAATTGTTTCAAGGGGGGATAGGTGGAGGAGTTTTAGGGAGGACATATAGATGTTGAAAAGGATAGGGGATAGTGGAGAGCCTTGTGGGACTCCACAATTCGGTTTCCAGGGGGAGGATGAGGTGCCATTCATGTTAACAATGTAAGAACGAGAGCAGAGGAATTTAGAGAACCAACCTAGGACTGTGGAGTTGATACCTATCTCAGAGTTGGTAAACAAGAATATCATGGTGAACAACGTTGAAAGCAGCGGAAAGGTCAAATTGTAGGAGGACGGCGAACTTGTTTCGAGAGTGAAGTTGTTGAACCCTTGAAATCAGGGAAGATAGTAGGGATTCGGTGCTGAAGTTAGGACGAAAGCCATATTGATAGGGTAAAAGAATAGAGAATCTCTCTAAGTATGATGAGAGTTGGGAAGAAATGATGGACTTTAGCATCTTGGTTAGGAGAGGGATATTTGCAATTGGGCGATAGCTGGATGGTATGGAAGGGTCGAGGTCAGATTTTTTTCAGTAGTGGGGTCAAGGCAATATGACCCATTTCTGGGGAGAAATGGCCCGACTGAAGGGCGGAGTTTATGAGAATGGTGATAGAAGAAATAGCCTGAGCGGGAATGTTCTCGTATAGGTAGGAGGGGAATGGGTCCAAGGAGCAATTACAGGATTTCAGTTTGAGGCAGAGATTGAGGACCAGAGATTCAGATATGCGCTCAAAGGTGGTCCAGGATCTGTCAGCTGGGATAGGGTTGGAGACCATTAGGATGGGAGTGGAATCGGTGGGCATTAGGGAGTTGTAAGAGACTGAAGGAGGGAAAGAGCATCTCAAGGAAGAAACCTTATCGTTGAAGAATTTTGCTAGAACATCGGCTGAGGGAGAGGAGGGGAGCAAGGTGGGGTCTCTTTTGGAGGTTAGGGAGCGCCAGATGTTGAATAGCCCTATATGTTCTTCCCCTTCACTTCCCATTCCCAGTCTGGCACGTCTTTGAAACCCTTCCACCATTCTACTTAAAAAAAAAAAAAAAAAAGTTCATGGGGCTTCCTGGCCTGGCATTTCCTCCCCCTTCACCTCTGCTCCCATCCATTTTTGTTGCAAGGGAATGCCCGGCTGCAGCAGCAACTCTGAAACACAACCTGCAGCCTGCTTCCCCACTTTCCTTGAGCCATGGTCCTCCCCCAATGATGCAACTTCCTTTTTCAGCCTCGACGGACCACGGCACAAGGAAAGTATGGATGGAGGCTGTGTTTTAGAATTGTTGCTGCAGCTGGCTTGCCCCTGCAATAGAAATGAATGCAAGCAGAGGTGAAGGTGACATCAGACTGGCACGCTTAGAAGGGGAAGGATATGCCAGCCCAAGGGGCCCCCCGATAGCCTTAGGGCCCAGGGCAGCTGCCCTGTTTGCACCCCCCCCCTTAACGCCGGCCCTGGATGCATTCATGGGCACAAAGTATATTATATTACATTAGAGATATCTATTCCGCCATTACCTTGCAGTTCAAGGTGGATATGAACACATTTACACTTTCTTCAGCGAAAGTTTAGATTAGCATCTGGGCATTTTGTGCACCATTGGGGATGGATCTAAGGACTTATTTTATAAAGACGTATTGGGCCATAATGGATAAAATATGCCAAATGTTCATAGGAATTCTCCTTCGTTTTCTGTAAGGTATTTCCTTACCTCTTGAGTAAGGACTCATATCTCAGTTCCTTTAATATCTCAGAACAAATCTAAGGTTTCATTAATTTCTAATGGTCCAATGAGATTACAACTAGCAAATCTTAATATCCGCTTTCTTTGATCCAAAACTCACTTGATTTATGCCTTCCTGAAACAGGACATCTTTGCTCTCATTGAAACCTGGTTACCACCAGGATATACTTTTTTTTTGTCAACATCAAACACTGTAAAGGTGGAGGATTAGCAGTTCTAGTCTCTACTAAAATTACTGCTTTCTGTTTTGTTGCAAAATCAAAGTTCCTCTTTCTCTTCCACTCTAGAATAGTTCTAAAAATAACTTTCTTCTCTTTTGACACATATTTATAATCCACCCCAAGTCACATGTTCTTCTCTTTTGGCTCTACAAGAGCTTATTAGTTTTTATATTACTTTGTTCTCCCCATTACTTATCTTAGGAGACTTAAATATTCACTATGGTGATCCATCAGATACTTTGGCTAAGGCCTTTTCAAAGTAATATTTTAGTGTTGCGGATCACAATCTGTAGAACACTCTTGCAGTCCAATTATGACTAGAGACCACTCCTCCAAAATGCAAGACTGGCTTCAAAACGTTTCTTTTTTGAGATGCTTTAACATAACTTATCTTAACTTTATATTTAAATATTTTAACTTCTCTTCATGGGTGCGGGGGTGCCACTGGACAGTTGGTGGTCTGAAACGATAAGCAATCCAGTCACTTGTTTCCTGTGAATTTTTTTTTTTTCCTATGAAATATGGAGTTCCTTGCTTCTGTTCATATTCTTTCTAATTTCCACACCTTGCATTAATTAATCGTCGTGAGTCACTCAAAGTCCCCAATGGGCAGTATAACAAGTAATGAATAGCCTTGAATCTTGAGCTTTAGTAAAATCTAATATAATAAAATGGTAGGATGCGCATGCGCACTAAAATAATCGTGTTACCTGATCCCGTCGCGGAACCACGAGTGCGCATGCGCACCTACTACGTCACCACAGCCTGCTCTCCACCTCGTGCCGCTACAGGCCCTACACTCGCAACTCACACATCCGCTGCAGCCTAGCAACTCCGACCACAACCTTCCCCCCTCAACCGCCTAGGAGCTGAACAGAATATGATTACCATGTTTCTTTAGGCAGCCCCGGTTGTTTACTTGGATTCAATGTCAGCATTAGGGTTCGCCGGCCGCCAGCCGTGAGAGCCGGGTGAGGAAGGCCGCCGCAGCCTCGCCGCTAGGTAGGGGGACACAATCGCGTTTATGCTCAAGCCGCCGCCACGACTCCTCTCTCGAACCGCACCAGGATCGAGAGAGGAGCTGCGGCGGGGGCTTGAGCATAAGCGCCATTGTTGTCCCCCTACCTAGCCGCGAGGCTGCGGCGGCCTTCCTCACCCGGCTCACATTGAATCCAAGTAAACAACCGGGGCTGCCTAAAGAAACCGGTGCTTGGCCCGCCAAACAATTCCTGCCGTTGCCGAAATTTGCCCCACCGTTCCTTCCCTTCCTCCATCAGGTCAGTTCAGCTCCGTCTATGTTAAAAGCAGCTGCTTTGAAATTGGAGCCCTGCCGCCACCGTAACACGTTCCCTCTGCCGCGGTCCCATATGTCAGAGAAGGGGCGGGACCAAGGCAGAGGGGAACGTGCTACGGCAGTGGAAGGCCTCCGATTTCGACGCGGCTCCTTTTAACATTGGTGGATTCGCTGCACCTGATGGAGGGAGGGAAGGAAAGGTGGTTGGGCGTTGTTGAGCCCCTCTTTGCCCTCAGACCCTCTCCTAACTGCTCCCTCCTGTCTCAGACCACTGGGGGGAGGTGCCTGTCTTCAGCTGCAGGGATGGAGGGAGGGAAGAAGAAAGAAGGGGCCCTGGCAAGCGAGTTATCAAAAGCCAACCATAGCCTGGGACCCCTACATGATATGAATAATGACCAGACAACAAAAGGTAAGAAAAATAATTTTATTTTCTGTTTTGTGATTACAATATGTCAGATTTGAAATGTGTTTTGAGGGAGGCTGCCGCTGCGGCTTTGGACAGAGGGGTACCATTTTCGTGGGAGCCGGCCTTCGGAGAGGCTTGGGACACGGGGACGGATGCAGGAGGGGCTGACACTGCGAAGAGCTTTGGTGGGGGAGCCAGCCAGACCGCGAGTGTGGGGACGATGCACGGATTGGTCAAGGAGCCGCCGCTTCCGAGGCTTTGAAATTGTTCTCCCACCGTCACTCCCTCCCGCCCCGGCTCTGCCTCTGCCCCTGCCCAGGTTCAAAAGCAGGAGAGGCGGTCATCTAGCACCCGTTAATCTAACGGGCTTAAACACTAGTGTATATATAATTAAAGACATGCCCTTGCCCATGCCCTCTTTTGAGTTATGAGTTATTACAGCTAAGTGCATTGAGGGATACGGGTGAACAAGGTGTCAATTAGGGAACACCTAACTTGGCCTCCGAGGTGTGCGGGTCGCCGGACAAGATGGACTTAGGGTCTGATCCGGTGAAGGCATTTCTTATATATATATATATTCACTAGTTGTGCACTAATTGAATTTATTTTAGCGCAGACAGTTTGTACTATGATGGTGTGTGTCAGTGTTAAGTGAGAGGATCTCTTTATACACTTGTTCCTCAGTTTGGATTTGTATTGAAGTGAAAGATGGATGTAGGGCAGAAAGTGAAGGAGAAAAAAACAGTAAATAGTTAAGAAGGCAGTAGAAACACTGTTAAGGAAGAAAAAGTGCAACCAGAGACTGGGAAAAGATGATTACAAAAAATAAATTCACCAGACAACAAAGGTAGGGAAAATGATTTATTTATTTTTTTTTTTTTTCAATTTAATGGTTGAAATGTGTCAATTTTGAGAATTTTACATCTGCTGTCTATATTTTGCGATATATTTAAGTAGTAGTTACTGAGGTTACATTGCATATTTTAAAACCATCTGCCTTGACCTCTCTGAAAAAATCAGAATATAAATGATTGTAAATTAAAACTTTCTCTGCATACAGTGTGCTTTGTGTAGTTTAATTATGTGGTTACCATTATGCATTGTTAATAAGATTAATATTGTATGTATATGGAAAAAAATGGTATTACAATTAGTACTATTATTATGAGTGTGGGTTCTGGGGCTAATGTAGGGCGGAGCATAGGCAGGTCTGGAGCAGGGTCTAGGGAGGAGCTTTTGACTCCCCCAAACAAAAAAAAACATCCTGCTGCCTCTACCTCATAGAATAGCATGCAGCAAGATGCATATGCAAATTTTAATGAGTGTCAATAATTGTTTGTTAATATTCAATTACTGATGCTCACATCTCGGTTATTCATCCAAATTTGGGCACCATATATAGAATTTGGGAGTTAATGGCATTGAGGGCACCCATAAAAATTGCCATTGATTAGCATGGCACTTAGTGCAATTCTTTAATAGACTCCTTCTAAATATAGAATCGCTCTAAGTAGCCATACATGGCATAACATTTTGGCTACCCTATTTAGGCTAAAGAAAGCTATACCTGGTAAGGTAGGAGTGAAGGGCCACTACTCGGACTGGAGGAGGATCAAGAGTGGTGTTCCGCAGGGGTCGGTACTCGGACCACTGCTGTTGAATGTATTTATAAATGATCTAGAAACAGGGACGAAGTGCGAAGTAATAAAATTTGCAGACGACACCAAACTATTTAGTGTAGTTAGGACTAAAGAGGACTGCGAAGATTTACAAAGGGACCTGAACAAACTAGGATAGTGGGCGATGAGATGGCAGATGAAGTTCAATGTAGAGAAATGTAAAGTCTTGCATGTAGGAAACAAAAACCCAAAGTAAAGTTATACGATGGGAGGGCTGGTAATGGGTGAAAGTACCCAAGAAAAGGACTTGGGGTAATAGTGGACAACACAATGAAGCCGTCGGCACAGTGCGCAGCAGCCTCTAAGAAGGCAAATAGAATGTTGGGTACTATCAAGAAAGGTATTACAACCAGAACGAAAGAAGTTATCCTGCCGTTGTATTGGGCGATGGTGTGCCCGCATCTAGAGTACTGCATCCAATATTGGTCACCGTACCTTAAGAAGGATATGGCGATACTCGAGAGGGTCCAGAAAAGAGCAATGAGATTGATAAAAGGTATGGAAAACCTTTCATATGCTGAAAGACTAGAGAAACTGGGGCTCTTTTCCCTGGAAAAGCAGAGACTTAGAGGGGACATGATAGAGACTTACAAGGTCATGAAGGTTATGGAGAAAATGGAGAGGGGCAGATTCTTCAAACGTTCGAAAACTACAAGAACGAGAGGGCATTCGGAAAAATTAAGCGGGGACAGATTCAGAACCAATGCTAGGAAGTTCTTCTTCACCCAAAGGGTGGTGGACACCTGGAATGTGCTTCCAGAGGGTGTGATAGGACAGAGTACGGTATTAGGGTTCAAGAAGGGATTAGATGATTTCCTGAAGGAAAAGGGGATAGAAAGGTATAGATAGAGGATTACTATACAGGTCCTGGACCTGATGGGCCACCGTGTGAGCGGACTGCTGGGCATGATAGACCTCTGGTCTGACCCAGCAGAGGCACTGCTTATGTTCTTATGACCTAAAAGCATGTGCCTAAGTTGTGCATGGATCGGACATATTCTATAACAGTGTGCCTAACATTTAGGGAATGTCCACAAATTGCCCATGCTCTTCCCTAGTCCAAGGAACGACAAAAGCAAAAAGACCCAAGTTTCCACAGGAAATGAACAAATGCAAACAAACGAGACTATAGAAATGCAATGTTCTCGGACCTTGGCGATAATTTTTATTCAAAACTTTCTTGATTAAAGCAGATGGAGCAATAAAAACTGTAATCTACACATGTCTTTAAGAAAGGACCCAGCCCAAGCCATGTTTCAGCTAAACCCGCCTCCCTCGGGGATCCAAGATGTAAAGATAATCTTATACAGATGTGGAGAAAATGTTTTTACAGGTGCCGAATCCAGAAGCCGAAGTGTTGGCGGAAAGTGTTATCCAAGCCCCTTTTAAGATTTACTAACTAGAAATGACACGCATCACTTTTTAGAATGTGGCTACCAAGTTGTGCCTGTAATTTCTAATTAGTGCCATTTATTAGTTGTTAATTGCCAATTGGTCTTTTAAAAAAAAAATTAAGTTGCACATTTAAATTGGCTTTGCACACTCATTTGTGTGTGCAACCTATGGCGCTAGAATTTGTGGGTATGTGACTAAAGCTTTACTGTCATTTCAGTACATACCATCCCCTGTGGCCAGTATTCAGCGCTGGTTGACATATATAAATGTGATATTAACACACAAGAGCATGGCACTTTAATTTACCCAAAGAGGCCAATCGGAGTGTTTTGATATTTAATGTATTGTTATTAAAGAAGTTGATCTTGATTAATTAATTGTCACATTGACAGTACATGCCAGGCATGATAAATAATGTAGTCGTTTACTGTAATTTTCATCTAAAATTCATCAAGTGCATAATTCACATTTATACGTAAGAATTGCATTCTAAAAGTATGGTTAAATATAATTCCAAATTGAAAGGCAGCCCCCTCAAGACATTGGGTCATAAATAAGTAATATCAATATAATAAATAAATGAATGACTCTATGACAGCACATTATTGATGTCGAAGGAGAATTTGTTCTTGGATTTTCGGTGTCCCCACAGATACGGTTTGCATCGCTCAGGGGCGTATTATTGTGCACATTAACATGATTCAAGTGACTTCTGTCACCGTTGCTGCAGGCATCACATGTAGGGTGACTAAGGAAAAGAATCCAATCCCTTACAAATATGCATATTAATGATGTCCTTGGAACTGGAGGTGAAAAAAAATTGTCCTTCCTGCTGAAAAAGGTGTGCTGTGTACTGAATTTAAAGCAGAGAGATTGGAGCCTCAAAGAGGGCTCAAAAAGAATAACAAATAAAAACGGAGAGTGTGCTTTCAGGTGTTTTAGTCAGAGGAAAAGAAGCAAAAAGAGAGAGAAATGAAATGTCATCCTCTTCCTGTTCTCATTGCACTAGAATGGAACTTCCAGTTCCTGCTCTCTTCCAGAGACCTAAATTGTAAAACAGTGCTGGAAATGCATGTAAAAAATTAGCCTCTCTCTGATGTCACTTCCGGAAAATTAAAAAGGTATGGGGATGGTAAGGGGGAAGCTGCAAAGGGCGGGGGCAGAGAAGAGGGTGGGGAATGGGCACCCCTCATCCTCGCTACACCACTGATGCTAATTTTACTTCTAATATATAGGGGAAGTTACTAAGCTGTGGTACAATGAACTATTTTACAGCAATAAAATATATTGTATGAATCAGTACCCTATTTGCCTAATTACCTCGTTAGTGACTCATCTGGCAAACCAAATTTTATGTTGCTATAGTGAGGAACAGCACATTTTTTTGGCTGCTACAATTTTTAGACGGAAGGTCCGAAGTTACACCCTGATCTCCCTTGGTCCGTACTACTACAAGACTGCTGGTTTGGAGTTTGAGGTGATAATTTTATTTCTAGGAGCTGCTTGAAATGTCTGTTTATAAATTCATCTGCTTGAAGAAGTGGCAATGGATAAGGGGATACCCTGCCAATATGTTTTGCAAGCCTTAGAAAACATAACTATCCCTGTGGAGGGCAGAATCTAAGTGAAACGATCACTGAAAGATTGATGCTATAGTTGTATTTTTGACTGTTTTATCACTTTACTGAAAATCTGAGCACTATTAGTTCTTCAGGTAATATTAATCTGCAGTGGGCAAGTTTCTTTTTAAATTCTGGCTGTTTAGGGATGTTATTCGGATAACAGCACCAAATTTTCAGGTCTTTGACTCCCAGGAGTTATCTGGGTGCTGCCAATACGCAGTGCTGATACCCAGATAGTTTTCTGGGCAAGTTAGAACTATTATTTTTGTGGTTCTAGTTGCCTTGGTAATTACCAGGCATCCGCTCTTCACCCTCAAACCATCTTGGCAGTAAACAAACAATTCTGTTAACTGGTGATTGACATTTACATGTAAAAGTGTAGAATACCAGCATATATGTAAGTATTTATTGCACACATCTATGTATATGTGAGTATTTAACCTATACACTATCTTTATATTTATTAAACTTCTTGATATACCATTCTTCTATACCAAGGGTGTTCAAAAGGGTCCTCAAGTTGGTTAAGTTTTCAGGATATTCCTAATGAATAGGCATGAGAGTGGTTTGTATACAATAGAGATAACAGTCCAACATCTCTCATGCACATCCTGTAGGGATAGGGTTACCACTTGGATCCAGAAAAAGGAGGCTGGATTGAGACATCCAGATTTGACTTCCTTTGAAAGCAAGGAAAGAAAAACCCAGATGTCTCAATCCTTCCCCCTTTTTCTGGAGCCACATGGTAATCCTAATTAGAGATATCCTAAAAACTTGAATGGCTTGTGGACCCCTAGGACAGGTTTGAGTTCCCCTTTTCTAAACAGTTTACAATAAAGTCAAAATGAATTAAATGAAATAACAACATACATCCACAATTTGCATAAGAAAAATACAAACTTTCCTATTGCAATGCACAATAACGTACAAAGGACTTCAAGGGTCATGGAGTTGATATACTCTTTCATATATTAAATGCAGGTACATTCCATGTCCCTAGTGGGCTCACAATGTACTTTTTATTTATGAGATACACATCCTAACACTTCACATCATAAAATGCAGATTGTTCTAATGCAGGGGTGGGCAACTCTGGTCCTCGAGGGCCGGAATCCGATGGGTTAGCAGGATTTCCCCAATGAATATGCATTGAAAGCAGTGCATGCAAATAGATCTCATGCCTATTCATTGGGGAAATCCTGACAACTCGACTAGATTCTGGCCCTCGAGGACTGGAGTTGCCCACCCCTGTTCTAATGCATTAGGAACATACAAAATTCACCCTATAACCATAGCTGAAATGAAGCCTCTGAAAAGGCTAGGGAAAATAAATGATTTAAAAATCTATATATATAAAATCGGATGTATGTATGTATGTGCCGCGATCACGCAAAAACGGCTTGACCGATTTGAACGAAACTTGGTATGCGGATCCCTCACTACCTGGGGTGATATGTTCTGGGGGTCTCACGGCCCACCTGCACATGTGGGCGGAGCTACAAACATAAAATCAGATTTCACCCATTCATGTCAATGGAAAAAATGTAAAACAGCTGCCAACGCAAAAACGGCTTGCCCGATTTGAACGAAACTTGGTATGCAGATCCCTCACTATCTGGGGTGATATGTTCTGGGGGTCTCGCTGCCCACCTGAACACGTGGGCGGAGCTACAAACAGAAAATCACATTTCACCCATTCATGTCAATGGAAAAAATGTAAAAAGCTGCCATTCTCAAAGTAATTCAAAAACGGCTTGACCGATTTGAACGAAACTTGGTATGCAGATCCCTCACTACCTGGGGTGATATGTTCTTGGGGTCTCGCGGCCCACCTGCACACGTGGGTGGAGCTACAAACAGAAAATCAGATTTCACCCATTCAAGTCAATGGAAAAAATGTAAAAAGCTGTGGGACCGATTTGAACAAAAATTGGTATGCATACCGAGGGTGATATGTTCTGGGGGTCTCGCGGCCCACCTGCACACATGGGCGGAGCTACAAACAGAAAATCACATTTCACCCATTCATGTCAATGGAAAAAATGTAAAAAGATGCCATTCTCACATTAATTCAAAAACGGCTTGACCGATTTGAACGAAACTTGGTATGCAGATCCCTCACTACCTGGGGTGATATGTTCTGGGGGTCTTCCGGCACACCTGCACACGTTGGCTGAGCTACAAGCAGAAAATCGGATTTCACCCATTCATGTCAATGGAAAAAATGTAATAAGCTGTGGGACCGATTTGAACGAAAATTGGTATGCAGATCCCTCACTACCGGGGGTGATATGTTCTTGGGGTCTCACGGCCCACCTGCACACGTGGGAAGGGTGGGTTCACCCAATAATGTATATGTTCTTGCTCCTGGAGGTGAAACTAAAAATGTTGTTTATAATCAAGTTTTGTGTTAGTTGTATTGTATTCATTTTGTCAAATATTTCACATTATAATTTGAATATTGTACTTTTTATAAAGTAAAAAAATATTTTCATTCACCACTATAAAGTATCTTTATTTGAATCCATTTACAGTGTTATTGCTATAATTAAATACCCGTGCAACGCCGGGCCATCAGCTAGTATATAATAAGAATGTTGCATCTTCTGCTGTATTTAGCACATTGGTCTCATCAAGTGCACAAGTCCATATAATTTCTGCTTGAAAAATCTTCTAGAGATGTGGAGGGGCATCTAATATAATAAAATGGTAAGCCGCGCATGCACAGTTCCTATGCGTGCGTCCGTTTTCCGTGAGATGTACAGCATCTCAGACCGAAACACTCTCTCTCCTCCCCCGAGACGGATGTCGGACAGGGCGGCTGTCGGCCCATGCTGTTTTTTGATTTGCCCTGCTCCTTGCCTGAAGTCCTCTCTCTTCCCCCGAGGCTGATGTCGGCCGCGGCGTCTGTCTCCCCCGAGGCGGATGATCTTATGGGAATCAATGTTCTTCGCTCTGCCCTGCTCCTTGCCTTACTATATTTTTAAGTTGAAAGATGAGGCAGCGGCTCCTCTCAGGATCCCCACCTGCGTCGGAAGTCCAATGCAGTCGGGGATCTTGAGAGGAGCCGCCGCCACCGTGTCTTTCAACTTAAAAATATACTAAGGCAAGGAGCAGGGCAGAACGATCTTCAAAATGGCGGCAACTCGATCTCCGTTCCTCCGGGGGGGGGGAGGGGGGTCTGGGAGGAGAGGGATCGCGGCCACTCAGCGCCCCCACCGAGGAGCCCAGCAACTTTCCGCTATCATTTGCCGCCCCCCCTCTTCCCTTATCGCGGGCCCGACTGCCGATTTAAGCAGCGTGTCCAGCAGTCTTCACACGCTGCTTCAGGCCCTTCTACTGCCCTGATTTGCTCCGGACGTGCCAGAGTAAATCAGGGCAGTAGAAGAACCCGAAGCAGCGTGTGAAGACTGCTGCTTGAATCGCCATTTGTAGTCGGGCCTGCGGGAAGGTAAGGTAAGGGGGGGGGCAAAGGACTCGGGCCCGCATTTGTAGTCGCGACTGTGGGAAGGAAAAGGGGGTAGAGGAAACGCTAATGCTGCTGCACAGGGAACTGGTGTGGGGGGAGGGAAATGGAAGGGGAAGGGAATGCTGCTTTGCACAGACAGACAGAGGGAGGAAAGGAGACAGAAAGACACGGGCAGGTGCACAGGGAACTGGTGTGGAGGGAGGGAAATGGAGGGGGAGGGAATGCTGCTTTGGACAGACAGACAGAGGGAGGAAGGGAGACAGAAAGGCACAGGGGCAGGTGCACAGGGAACTGGTGTGGGGGGAGGGAAATGGAGGGGGAAGGAATGCTGCTTCGGACAGACAGACAGAGGGAGGAAGGGAGACAGAAAGATACAGGGGCAGGAAGATATACAGAAAGACAAACAGACAAAGGGGGCCAGGGACAGAGACAGACAGAAAGAAAGACAGCGGGAGTCGCGTCAGGAGGGTGCGGGATGCCACAGAAGGAACTTTTCCAATGGGTGCAACTGGGCGGCTGTTGGGAGCCTCTGATCAGGGGCAGAGCAAGGTAAGTGTATCATAGGGATAAGAAGGAGGAGGGAGGGAGAAAAAGGAAGGGATGCCTACTGCTGGACAGAGGGAGAAGGAAAGAGGTGCTGATGTACGGGGGTGGTGATGAAGAAAAAGGAACGAAGGCCTAATGTTGGACAGGGGGAGAAGGAAGGTGCTGTTGGACAGGGGGGAGGTAAAACAAAGGGAGAAGGGCTGCTGCTGCATAAGGAGACCTGTGAAGGGGTGGTGGTGGACACAGGGGAGGTAAAAGGAAGGGAGAATGGACAGGGGGAGCAGGCAAGGGGTGGTGATGGACAGCCAAGGAAAAAGAAAGACAGAAAGAAAGAAAGCGGCTAAGGAGAGAGAAAGAGAAAAAGAAATAAAGAGAGACACACACACATATATTCTAGCACCCGTTAATGTAACGGGCTATAAGACTAGTTTTCAATATTTAAGTATTTTTATCCGCCTAAGTGGTTTATATTCAAGTACTCAGGTATTTTCCCTATCTGTCCCAGCGGACTAACACTCTAATGCAGTGGTCTCTAACCCTGTCCTGGAGGACCACCAGGCTAATTGGGTTTTCAGGATCGCCCTAATGAATATGCATGGAGCAGATTTGCATATCTATCACTTCCACTATATGCAAATCTCTCTCATGCATATTCATTAGGGCTAGCCTGAAAAACCGATTGGCCTGGTGGTCCTCCAGGACAGAGTTGGGAACCACTGCTCTAATGTACCTGGGACAATGGGGGATGAAGTGACTTGATTACCAAGTGAAACACTCCACAATCATACAACCCCAAGGAAACCAACAATTCAATACTCCAAACACCTAGGGGATATATTCACTTGTTCCCTAATTAAAAGGAATTAACTTTCAATATAATGTTATGCTATCATAATATATTCAGCTTAAAGGATACCATAAAGAAAGGAGGAAAGAGCCTCAGACTCCCAGTCTGCCGCTACTCATTAGCTTTCAAGCAGGCTGTATTCAAGAGCTCCCTCATTGGCTCAAAAACCTCCTCCTCCCTACGTTTCTTTGTTAATTTTATAACTCCCTATAAATTTTATAATTTCATAATCATATAATTAATTCTATAATTTCTAATTTAGTAATAAATCATTTATAATTTTTTAAATAAGTTTTTATATTTAAAAAACTTCTTCAGAGCTAAACACTATATTCCAGACTTACTTTCTTAAGCTGGAGGGGGCCTAACAGATACTCGGGAGTGACCATAAAATCACTTCCTGCTAGTGTGTTAAAACTGCGATCGGATGAGTGCTAGCATAAAATATGCACGAAAGCCTGAAGCTACAACACTTATGTCATTCCACACTCTTGTTCAAAAACAGCAGGTCTGTTAAGCCCATCAGCCAAAAGCCGACGATGGCCTGCCAGCGTTTCACTATGCTGCATCAGGGCAATAAGGCTGCGTCTGCAATACAATCAGAGCAGACACATTACAAAAGATCTACCTTTATAAACATGAAACTGCATTCCCTTCAGTTAGTGAAACAAATGAATTAAACTTGTATCGGCACTTAACTCTGTGATCAAAAGGTAGCAAACATGGAAATCTTCAGGTCAGATTTTGAACTCTATGGCATCTGACATCATAAACTCGCCTACAGCTTGAGCTGTCCAATCCCAGTGCTCCCTGACTCAAACTAGGCTGGCCATGTTAATTGACTCAGCCCCACCTTCTCCATCCAGGAATCAAAGCTTCCACAAGTGTTCTTGATCCCAAACAGTGTTTAAAAATGTTCTTATATGTATGTTGTATACTGTAAAGCAGTGGTCTCAAACTCAAACCCTTAGTGGGCCACATTTTGGATTTGTAGGTACTTGGAGGGCCGCAGAAAAAATAGTTAATGACAATTTTACCTCATGTAAAGTTGTCATTTCTTTAATAAGACATTAACTATTTTTTCTGCGGCCCTCCAAGTACCCTATTTTTTCTGCAGCCTTCACATTTTAAAGTTTAATATCTTTCCTTTCTTAAAACTGATACATTTAAATCACTATATTGAAAATAAAATCATTTTCCCTACCTTTGTTGGCTGGTGACTTTATTTTTCTGTGCTTTTAACTATGTTTCCAGGGCCTTCTTGTCCTTTGACTGTTTTTCTCTCCGTCTTCACTTTCTGCCTTGCATCCATCTTTGGCATTAACTTAATATTCAATTTTTCGGCTTTCTTTTCAAAATTTACATTTCCATGTCTTACCTTCCCTTCTATCTCTCTCTTCTTCCATCCCTATTTCCATGGTCTGACATCTCTTTCTTTCCTTTCTCTCCTTCCTTCCTTTCCCCTGGTCTGGCATCTGTCTCCTTCCCTCCCCCAACTTTTTATTTCTTTCACCCTGCTCCCTTCTTTCTTTCTCTCTTTCTCTCCATGCCCCCTTTCTTTCTTTTTTTTCTTTCTCCATGCCCACCCTTTCTTTCTGTCTTTCTCTCTCCATGCCCCTTTCTGTCTGTGTCCCGTCTCCCTTCTTTCTTTCTGTCTCCCTGTCCTCCCCTTTCTTTATTTTTCCCTGCCCTCCCCCAAGCCACCACCATTGGGGAACAGGCCGCCACCACCGCAATCAGGGAACAGGCCAGTGCCAAGGTTTTAGCTCTCCCTGCTTATCTTCCCCAGCGCGGGGCCGACCAATTCTCGCCATCCGATGTCAATTCTAATGTCGGAGAGGAAGTTCCAGGCCAGCCAGGCAGCGATTGGCTGGCCCAGAACTTCCTCCCCAACGTTAGAATTGACGTAGGGTGGTGAGAATTGGTCGGCTCCGAGCTGGGGAAGATAAGCAGGGAGAGCTAAGACCTCGGCACTGGCCTGTTTCCCGATTACGGTGGCTTGGGGGAGGGCAGTGAGAAGGGAAAGGAAGCAGATTGGGGACCCCTGCTTTAGGTGAGCCGCGAGCAATTTGCTGACATTCCCTCCAGAGAGACTTCTGCAAGTCCAATTACAGCACTCGCGGTCTGTACGCGATTGTCCTCTCCACAATCGGAAAACTTGTGAAGTGGAGAGGACAGATCGCGGGCTGCAAAATAGTCCCTGGGGGGGCTGCATGTGACCTGTGAGCTGCGTGTTTGAGACCGCTGCTGTAAAGCATGAACACATGAAGGCTCTTGGATCAAATTTTAAACTCGACAGCATCTGCCATTGCAGACCTGCCTACAACTTAAGCAACCCAATCAAAACACTCCCTTACACTGCCCAATCAGAGCACCCCTTTACTGAAACTAGGCTGACCCTGTTGTTAAACATGCCCTGCCTACACTGTTCACAAATACCACAGTGTTTTAAATACAATACTGTTTTTTGTCTCACAAATACTGTTATTCAAAAGTATGGAATTCAAAAAGGATTTAATCACAGGAGAAGGTGCCAATCTGTCCTAGAATTTAGACCCCGTGGTTCTTCTGTACCAAGACGGAAGATTAATGTGACCATTTATTTTTTTTCTTCAAAACGGGACAGGACAGGACCCCCACCCCCCGGATCCTCTCCTGGATCCTTCCCCCTCCCCCTCCATCGGAACCCATTAAATATAGTGCAAAATATAGAGAGCAGATATAAATTCTCAAAACTGATGCATTTTGATCACTAAATTGAAAATAAAATCATTTTTCCTACCTTCATTGTCTGGTGATTTCATTAGTCTCTGGTCACACTTCCTTCTGACTGTGTGCATCCTTTCTTTCTTTCTCCCCCTCCCCCCCCCCCCCACACACTTTCGGTCTTTCTTTCTCTCTCCTAGCCCCCCCCCCCCCCCATGCCTCTGCCGCCACATATTTCTCCAAGTCACCGCCACACTAACAGTCTAAAACAGCAAAAGCATTTAGAAGGTATTGGATTTATTGCAGCCCGTCTCCTTCCAGGGCTGTGACCTTCAGTGCTCCCTATGGGATTTCTCAGAAGAAACTTTGGCTTCGTCCTTGTTTCACGGGGGATGTAGGGTGCCATTTGTGAAGGCTACATTTCTACTATTTCATGCCTTGACAAACACAACCATTTCTGCTGGTAGGCAGAAAGGGAACTGGTGGTCACTGGGCAAGAAACAGGTCCTGTACTGGCTTTGTAAATATAAGTCCCTTCTGCCTTCCTCCACTGGACAGTCCTCATCGTGTCGGGACCTCTGGCAAGTATTTCATATCCACTCTCTTCCCTGCATTATCTCTTTTAGCATTATCAGGCACTGTGCTAAACTGAGGCAAAGAGGGGGAAAAAAATGCCTCCCTTCCCCCCCCAAAGCCACCGCTGCCACACTCCCCTAACTTAATTTCTTTCTCTCTTCCTGCCTTCCCCCACACCACCGCCACGGACAACTTCTCCCCGCAGGCAGTTGTCTGGCCCGGAACTTCCTCTCCAACGTTAGAATTGACGTTAGGCTTCTAGGCTGGCCGTTGTGTAGTCACTGCACTCACCTTGGCTTCTACTGTTGCTGCATCGGCAGCGGCAGGGAAGCGGGGGGAGAGAGGCCAGGTTCCTTTATCGCCTGCACTATTGTCCCCATGCACAGCTTTGGGATCCCCAAGCTGTGTGTGGGAACAATGGGACAGGTGAGCTAAAAACGGGACGGTCCTGTTCAAAATGGGATGTATGGTCACATTACAGAAGATCCATTCCTGTTCACGCTGTAACACCTTCCTAGTTCTATCTCCTACAGTTTCAGGAATGTGATCTATAACACTGCATTTCAAAATGGAGAAGCAATGATTTTTCCTGTTTACAGTGCTGCACTAATGAAGGGAGGGGGTGCATGAAAAAAGGGGAGCAGGGAAGGAGCGGGAGAGGGGGGTGGCCATACATAACATCTGAAGCTGCCATATACAATCTGGTATGTACTGTTTCATTCACATCTATGGGAGGTGGGAAGGGATCAGTAACCATGGAGGGGAATAAGGGGAGGCCATGTTTCCATACTTCCTGTGGTTATCTGGTCAGTTTGACTACCTTTTTGGTACTTACTCATTAATGAAATAGGTCTAGCCTCAAACATCCTGGATGTTTTCTGCAGTGTTCCATTACTGCAGAAAAACATCCAAATCATAAGTTCATCCTAATCAAGCCCAAAACACGCCCCCTTGAGATATAGATGTACTTCAGAGAAACAGCATAGAAAATGTGTTTTGAAAATAGCAATTGGGATTTTATATCAAATAACAAAAGCGCAGAAGAGGTTTTTAGCACTGGCCAGCACGCTGAATGCTCTGTGCTGCTCCAACGCTCATAGAAACCGTCGGATCTGCACAGAACATTCAGCATGCCAGCTGGCACTAAAAACCTCTTCTGTGCTTTTGTAAAGGGGGTGGGGTAAATCCACTTTATGCCATTTTTGAGAGATGTTTTTCTATTTTGAAAATGAGCCTCTTAGCCTTCCAAAGATTAGCTTCAGATATTAAAGAGTTCATATATTTCCTTTTCTTCCTTTTTAAGTGAAAGGTTTGCGTGTGTCCTTGGAGATGGCGGGAGGTGTTTTGGGTTTGTTTGTTTTTTAATTTTGTTTTTAACTTTTACCCAGAGTTCATCCTTGAGTTGTGTATGTCATTAATCATAGCCTCTGATATACGTGTGAGTACCAGATTCTAGAAACTACAGTACTTATTTTTTTATGCCCACCAAAGGTTCATTAATATGTCTGTAGGGATGGCTGTAAAAACAGGGGAAAATATCTCAGACAGTTGCAAATGGTTGATGGCACCATTGCCTAACAGAGAGAGGCTACAACTGAGCTGGCAGCCCAAAGATGCAGAAGCCAAAACCAATAAAAGACCACATTCATGGCACCCAGAGACATAAAAAGATTATCATTTTACTTTAATTTGCCACTGGATATGATTTTGAATTTTAATTTACCACATAAAATTATTTTAAGCTGTGCATTGTTGTACTAATAACTATCTAAGTAGATCTATTTGCATATGTATATTTATCGTACTTACGATTATTATATTGCATTCTATTGTGTGCTTTGCCCAGAGCCAGAAGGCAGATGAATGATAAATTTAAGAAAACAAATATTGTACTCACTTGCATATGCAGTGTATCGGCTTTTTATTTTTTAACTGTTTAACAAGGTCATTCAATGCTGCAGTGCATAAGTAGCCAGCACGTTTTTTTTATTCTTTTTTTTTTTTTTTTAAGCTGCTAGATCTTCCTTTTCCTTCCCACCTTCTGTTTTATGTTAGATGTTGGGTTTTCTAGCCAGTCATTCTGCTCACACTAGGCGACTGCTCAGTCATTTACTGGACCAGATGCTATCTGCGAGAAAGTTTGTTATAGATTCTACTAAACCTGCCATGAAGCTCACTAACACCAATTCTCTGCGACAAATGAACTACTTGCAGTGTATATCCAAAGCAATAAACATGTGCAGCGGCCAAAGAGGCTTATTTTATTTTTCATTGTGAATTAAAACTAGCATTTCTTCCCATCATGCAATTGGTGCGATATAGATAATGCAGTGCTAAAATTAAAGAGCAGTTTATTTTTTGTCAATTGGTCTTATATATTACATCAATCCCTGTCACTGGAGAGGAAAACAAAGAATGAAAGGCTTCCTTATTGCATCACGGAGAAAATAATTCAGAATAAGACTATAAATCCAGTCTATTCTATTTTCCTTTCCTTGTGTGATAAACAACAGCAAATCCATTTAAACTGAAGAAACATAGGGCAAGTGGCTCGTTTTCTAGGTCTATTTAAGAAAATGCATTTTGGAATACAAAAGCAAAGTGTAATTTCTTCAGCTACCTCATACAGTGGTTTGTGTAGCAATCTAGAAACAGATAATATAAAGAGCCTGATTGACAAAAGGCCTTTTCTCATTTTTTGCCATTGGAAATTTGCTTTGAAATGATGATATTCCTATATTTAAACCATAAACAAAGACCCCATTTCTTAGGGTCTCTTTTAGTAAAATTTAACATATGTTAATGGAATTAATGCATGCTAAAAAGCCTATAGATTTATAATAGACTTTTTAGCAGTTAGCACACACTAAGCTTTAGTAAAAGGGCCCCTTAGTCGATCAGTGGCAAAACAAGAGTTTATACCTTGTCATTCCTTATCTTATGATTTTTGATATAGCCTCCAATCCATAACCCTACTCCCCACCGCCTACCACCCTAGCAAGCAGATTAACCATCCCCCCTAACTGCATCCATGGCATCCTGTTTGTCCTGCTGTTTAGATTTCAAGCTCCTTCGAGCAGGGACAGTCTTCTTCGAGACTCTGTACAGCACTGTGTACATCTGTTAGCACTATAGAAATAATTAATAGTAGTAGAATTTCTGGGACCCTTTTACTAAATTGCGGTAAAATTGGGGATTAATGGGATTTTATTGTATCCTATGCCTAGATTTACTATGGCATCTATTAAAGGCTTTTTCATTTTTGTTGTTCGCAGGTTCTACACTAATATCATTAGTGCATGGTACCTGCAGAAAGTAAACACAGGAACACTTCTATAAAAGGCACCTATGGGTAGGTGCCTAACCAATCTAGGTGCCTAAGGTGTGTTTTTTGGGATTTTTTTTTTTTTTTAATTAGTGCTGATAATTGAAAGTGCCATTAATTTTTTTTTTTTAAACAATTTTAAAAAATTAATTAGCCGGCAGACGCCTCGCCTCATGGTAGGCATCCACACTGAGGCACCTACTGGTACCTACCAGCATATGCACATAAAGTAGGCGTGTTTAGGGGCAGAGTTTGGGCATGGACTGAATTAGACACCAGTAGGCATCTAGGTTAGTTGCTGATATATTAGACATAGAAAACTGTGGCTTAATATGTCAGCGTCTAACATTATGATGTCTACTGGCATCTAAGCTGATTTAGGCACTGCTAGGTGTGATTCCACAAACAGCGCCTAACTTTGATTGACATGCAGTAGATGCTACTTTTCTAGGCCCTATTGAGATAGGTGCCATTTTTAGAATCTGGCCTTTACTGTCTCCTATTTAGGAAGCACTAAGGCCCTCATTCTATAAATGACATCTAACTCCTAGGCACTGATCAGTACAGTTGTCAATCAACTGCTAGGTACCATTTAACATAAACATAACATAACACTTTTATTTATAGCAGTGACTAAGCATTCTTAGGCCTAGTAGACTTTAAATCCTTAGAAACACTACCATTTAGGCCCGTATTCTGTAACTGAAGCTGTTGTTGGCAGCCGCCTTAAAAACGGCCACCAATCACATGTCAGTCACGCGATAGCACCGGGTACAGAATCTCACCTCTGACAAGGTAATGTCAGAAATGTAGGTCAGGGTTTTCCAGGCCTGTATTTCTTGCACCTACCTTTGATATGATTCACGCCTCCACTTCCTGGGTTAGCCATGCCCACAGTAGTTGTAGGTGGCCTAAAGCACCTATAAAGGTGCAATTCTGTAGCAGATTTTTTAGGCACCTTGAAATTTGATTAAAAATGTTATTTAAACAGTTATTTTTTTATTTATTTTTTTAACTGAGCTTAGGCACCTTCCGGCACTGGTTAGAGAATCTGGGCCTTACGAATTAGCCTTTCTGTTGAGTTATGACATCAGCTTTCACTCCAAGTGTGGCACAAAGTTAAGTCACTGTAGAAGCACCATGGTTTCTTAGTTTGATTTCATTAGCTGCAGCTCCTGTCTGTGGAGGCTATTTTGCTTGAAGTTAAAATATGGTCTTTCATTACTTAAATGATTATATTCTGGCTTGGATACTGTGGGTTTAGCAGATAGATGCAGAATGCAAGCTCTGACAATCCCAGTACCCCTCACTGGTTCACATTCACACAACCAGACTTCACTTTTCATTTTTGGCTTTGGCTGAAACCAGATGATGAACTCCCTCTGCAGTTTCTGTTTCAACCGAAAGCTTTCAGACAGTTTCAGGGGCAGTTTCAGTTTCTGCTGAAAATGAAAAGAGCAGTCACCCTCAAACAGACAGAGGAAAAGAGAGAAGTTTGGGATTAGGAGGGGCATAAAGCACAGCAGAAGGGGAAGAGGATTGCTTTAGAGCTCAGGGTTCTTGATTAGTGTTAATGTGACTGCGTTAAATTAAAGATGGTGAATGGTGGTAGACATTTTTATTAGCTTGTATCAGGATATTAAGAGAGTGAAAAAGAGTAAATATTAGGAGTCAAACAGAATAATGGGCTAGGCTTGCTATATACTATCAAAAACATGTCTTCATTGTCTACTGTAGAAGCTTGACTGTTTTTAAGATACCACTCTAAGTTAATCTTTACTGTATTTCTTTTGGTTTTATACTGTCCTGAATGGATAAACACAGAAATGTCTTACTTAATTTTACACCTAGATTTTCTTCTTTAATTCCACCTCCATGCCATCATGTCTTATCAGCAAATAGGCTGATGCTTTAACATCCAGTCATCTATATCCCAATGACCATACTGGATGCAACTGGCCACTTCAAGCTGGACAGCATTGTCCAAGTTGGTTTCAGGGGAATTTTTTTCTCATCTGAATACCCCATAGCTTGCAGTATTGTTAGTTTATGTTGGATCAGTATAAAAGGTTGGTGGGGGTGAGAGGAGCTGGAGAAATTGGCTTGGAAAAGGTGTGAAGGGGTAATTTGTGTTTACAGAGTGCTGAGAAACCTATGAATATCCTAGGATCAGTATTTTACTACAATTTATACCCCAAACATGATTGTATTCTAATCTAAACTCAAATAGGAAAGTTAGAGAACCCCATTAAATAAATAACAGCTCAGGTTTCCCCCCCCCCTTTACTAAGCCTAATAGCTCAGGTCAATGTGTTGAAACGTACAGACACCCATAGGGATTGAATGGGTGTCAAAGCATTTGCCATGCGGCACTCACTCTTTCGGCTTAGTAAATGGGAGCTGTATTTATTTATATTTCTGAAAGATATATTTGGATTATTAGCAAAAAAAATCAAAAATAGGAAGCCTTGTGTGAAAAAAAAACAAAGAACATATTTGACCCTTCCCCACCTATTCCCTGCCCAAAGCAAACCCCTTCCTGAAAAAAAATTTGGATAAAAACAAAACACAATTATCATGCGTTGAAAGGCAATTTATTGCAAATTGCTTTAATGTGTTTTGCAGTAAGCTTCCTCCGCACACACCCCCCCCCCCCACACACACACACACACACTCACTCATAGGGCCTCTTTTACAAAGCTATGGTAGTGTTTCCTGCATGCAAATGCAATGCAGCCTATTCAGTTTCTATATGCTGCAGCATTGTAAAAGGGGCCCTTAATACAGTTGAATAAAAGGACCTCAATACTGTAGTAATAATGAGGATTCCAAATATGTATATTAACTAAAAATAAAAAATAAAAAAAGGTTTGAAAATGGATGTATTCTAATGTGGTAAACTTGAAGAGACGGGACTAACGTATTTCCAATGTATTGGTTTCTGAATGGAATGATAGGCTCAGGAGTAATCTAAGGAAATACTTTTTTTACAGAAAGGGTGGTAAATGTGTGGAACAGTCTCCCGGAAGAGGTGGTGGAGACAGAGGCTGTGTCTGAATTCAAGAAAGCCTGGGATAGGCACGTGGGATCTCTTAGAAAAAGGAAGAGATAATGGTTACTGTGGATGGGCAGACTGGCTGGAACGTTTGCCCTTTATCTGCCATCATGTTTCTATGACTGATCCAGTCTCTGGTGTGATACATTAGGCGGCACTGTGTTCTGTGTACCCCTGTGTTATTCCTCTCTTCACTGAGTGTTGATCTTCATTTTGTTTGTGAGCATGTGCTTGTGTTACCATTACAATCAGTCAGTTCCAGTGCACAAGCTGTCACAGTGACAGATGCAAGAAAGAAACCAAACTCATCCAAACGTGGGAGAAAGCTGACAGGAAGCTAATTATTACTATGTGGCACCTGGGGAAACACATTGCTCTAGTTCACCAGGGTTAGGCTGGGCCCATTTTTCAAAGTCACAAACATTAGGATTTTGCAGATTTTTCTCTTGTGCTTTTGTATTTGTAAAGCAAGACTGCAAACTTGGGAGTTTTGATGCTGAAACAAAAAAAAAACAAAAACTGGGTTGATTTATTCTTAGTGACCTGGAACCGCTCCCTTATTATATTAGAGGAACCAGTCATTGTTTATATACCAAAGGGTCCTTGAGGACTGCAAACAAGTCTGCTTTCTCTGGATGACCAAGCTATTGAACTGTTCCTTTTTGAAGCAAGGTTTTATAGATACAAATGTGTTGTTAATATTCATTTTGGATAACTTGAAAACAAATCCTATGTGTGCCTCTCCAACCTTTAATTGGAAACCCTACTATAGAGGATTTGTGGATTCCTACAGTCAAACAGGTGGGATTAAAGTGAAAAACACCATCAGGCTACAAATATTTAAGGGTGTTATGCTTACTATACAATAACCAATGCATCCTTCAAGAGTGGGGTGATCAATAATCACTGAGGGTCCCTCTCCACTGTAGCCAGGCCCCCTGCAACCAGTCACAGAATCCATAAAGGGTTGCATGGCAGGTGGGCCTGTTCTACCAGTGGGCCCCACCAAAGGACCATTTGTGTGGCCCTTCATGTGGACCAAGAAGACAGTGAGTAATACAAACTACTTAAGATTTAAGACATCTCAGTAGTGTGCATCAGAGATGACTACATGACATAATTTTAGGTTTAAGTTAGTAATTCAGTAACTGAAGAGCATTCTCTAACAGTTTGTGTATCTATCTGTGTGTGTTTACGCAAGTGTATATATGTATACACACACACACACACAATTATAGAGTTTACTAACAGAGCTGCTAAACACACACGGAACAAAATCTTTAGTATGTTAATACAGCTGCCTGAATTATTATGTTTAATATGACTGTAACACTATATAGCAGCTCTTCTACAATCAGAAGCAATCTCAAAGGATGCTGCTAGAAGCTGGGAGAGACACAAAACTGTGCCAACATGGAAGACTCTCGCCAATCCGTCAACCCTCCTGAAGAGGCAGCAATTCTGCCAAAATTTTTTAATTTCCAACTATGACAACACATATTAACCGGGAGCCAACCTAACTGACATAGCTGGACACCGGGAGAATCAAGGGGTTGAACTACACACCCCGTCATCCCTGCTAGCTATTCACAAACCAGGGCATTCTTGGAAAGGAACCATCCAACCAGTCTTCAAATATGTGGTGGCTGACTATTCTCCTGCTCTACCTCACTTGGTGTGGCAGCTTGGGATAGAACACATTTGGTCCTAGACAAATACCAATCCACTACATGATCACAATACCAAACATGTATATTGGACTAGCACCAACATTCAGAAGCATTACAGAATGTTATGAGGCCACCGCAAAACCAATCCAAACTATACACAATCAGAAAAACAAAACCACACATTCCATACCCAGGAGAGGAAGTACCTTATACAGTCTACCCGATCAATGGACTACTAGCCAACCAACTTCCTCTCCATCTCATGTGCATATGTCAATATATGATCTGTCAGGAACAAAGCCAACTTCATTAGAGACTGACTTGTGAAAGAAAAACTAGGATGCCTATTTCTAACGGAAACATGGCTACCTTTTAGCTGACGACCCAATCATCAAAGACCTTTGTCTGCCAGGCTACAAAATACTACCACTATGCAGGAAGAACAAAAGAGGAGGCGGCCTTGAACTCATAATAAATTAATTCCTAGAATTCAACATACTAGGAGTTCCACCAAAATGAAAACATTGAAATCCTATCGTGTCAGCTATCCAGCCCAACTTTAAAAAATCCTCTTGCATGCATCCTCTTCTATGTGACACCAAAAAGCTGGCCCAACGTCATAGAATGTGTCTCTTATTTTGTATTCAAAATCTCACTCCTCTTCAAACTGCATATTGCTAGGGGACTTAAATCTTCACTTAGAATCAAAAGACGAAAAAACGGTCTCAGAAATGCTCACCTTTCTACAAGACCTAGACTACATGCACATAAAAGGCCACCACCTAGACCTAGTTGCCACCTCAAATAAGGACCCAATGCTCCCCTCAATATTTTCCACAGGGGGCAAATGGCAACAATCTCTCTGGTCAGACCATCATATAAATAAGTTTAAGCTAAACTGGCAACTAATGAGATTCTGGAACTTGGCTGCAGCAAAGATGGCTGTGTGATTACTGAGCTCTTCCCCCTGGTAGCACATACAGCTTATTTATCAGCATTTGAAATACTGATTCTCCTCCCAGAAGATAACAATTATTCAGAATGGCAACAGGGAAACAAACTCGGTTAGAGGCTTCCTTTGCAGCAGGATCAAGTAAAAGATCTAAGCCTGATCCTATCACTCCATCTAAAGTGCCACCACCGAAAGACTCTATGGAAATGCTTGAGCAGCTGATGGAGCGGATGATAAATATACAAGAACTGTTACAAGACAACTCAGTTGCAGGTTTCCAACACCAGACTGGATAGCTGTGAACACCGGGTGTCTGAATGTGCCAGTCTGATCACAAGTCAGTCACACGTCTTAAAAAGGAATTGGAAGGTTTGAATAAAAGGGGAAGAAGAAGACTCCTGAGTCATCCAGAGGGTGCTGAGGGGTGAGATATTATAAAATTTATAAATGAATTTATACCAAAAGTGCTCTCTAAGATTCCCCTCAGCCGTTGAAATTTGAAAGAGCCCATAGTTCCAGCATGAATGAGTAGCATTGCTACTGGCCCCAAGCCAATAATATTTAAACTGCTGAGATTTCCACAAGTGCTAGAAATTTTGAAGGTGGCTAAAGAAAAAAGGAACATAAAGTGGCAGAACTCAAAAGTGTTTTTCTTTCTGGATTTTGCAAAGGCCACAGCAGCTGTAAGAAAACAATTTTTGGCACTCCACTTACAGCTGAACCAAATGGGAGCGATGTACAGGTTACTTTACCCAGCTATGATGTGGGTCACTCACTGTAACAAGACTATATATTATGAAGATCAAATTAAGTTACAGGAGTATATAAATCAAAACCTGGATGGAATGTCATAATAAATATGTTGTTTCGTTTTAAAACTTTAAAGATCATCTTTTATTTGATTTGATTAATGACTATAATGAAATTGACTTTGGCAGTAAGGTTACTGATTCAATGTTTTAGCAATCTTTTTGGGGTTAGGGAAAATGGATTTATTAATTTTAGGTGACAACATTCAGAAACTTTTTTTTTTTTTTTTAAAGGAACTAACTCAGAGTTTTACCTTAGAATTCATTTTCTCAGACCTGGTTTTCAATGATCTTAATGCATACAGGATTGGCTTTATCAGGATTGGATGTGAGGTCTGTCAATCACCTATTCATCATTATAGGATCCTCTACTAACAGGAAGTTGCTCCGGGCCATACCATGTGCAATGGGTAAATGGATCCTTTAGGGGAATGTTTATTCATGCTATTCTCTGAGGAGGACATGGTTTTGGGTGAAGGAAAAGCAATAAAAACAAAGTGAGGGGAGGATTTAACATCTGGAGATGCTTTTGTGATTCAGGGAGATACTCTGTTTGCAGTAGAGGGACGTGCTCTACTCCCCTCCGATTGCTGCTTTCACCTCCTGTGCCCCTCACCTCATCTGTAGATCCAGTGCTTCCCTTTAGGTTGTTTAAAAGGATACACACACTCCAGGTTACCTGATAACACGGCATTTCAGTTTCTATATAACTGGAGCGCCAGGAAGTAGAACGCCTATACGAAGTTTTGGAACCTTGCCTCCTCATCTGGATTGTGATAGCGGGCTTGGCATGGGGGCCCATGCTGATCCTGACGCTCATGCAGTTTCTCTGCGCTGGTACAGGTATGGGCTGGTAGGAGAGAGAGGTTGGTCTTTAATGCACTGTCTGGAGGGAAACAGTGGCAGTGGCTGTGGCAATGGACAGTGCAGCAGGATTACTCCCTTTGAAGATGCTATACTGACAGCCATGGGAGTCTGAAAATTGATGCAGACCTTATTTAGGTATTAATTTAACAAGGTGAGGCTGGACTTATTTAGAGCACTGGTCTTTGACCTGGGGGCCACCGCGTGAGTGGACTGCTGGGCACGATGGACCACTGGTCTGACCCAGCAGCAGCAATTCTTATGTTATTATGTTCTTAAGCATGGATCCTACTATGAGAAGATGCTGAAGACAAAGAAGAGCTTTACCAGAAAACTGAAATTAAGTTTGTGTGATCTCTGCAGTAAATGACAGGCCTCAGAAGTTAGTTGATCTCTATAGTAAAGGATAGGATTGACTAGAAGTGTGAGATATATCATATATTCTTCCTAATGGATTTTATGCTAATGAATTATAGATTTTAATATTTAAGTTACAGTTAAGTGTTTTTATCATTTACAGGGATGAATTAGGAGATGTAATGAATGAAGTCTGAATGAAAGATGAGTGTGAAAAGGGGGGTTGGTTGTAGTTGAAATCGGATATTGTTAGGAGTGAAGAGAGTGTGTTGGTAGTGTGCTTGTGATTGTAATTCTAGGCCATATAGGTGTACATTGGGTAAAAGGGTAATATTGGAATAGTTGGATATATAAATGTTTAAGAGACTTTGAGTGTAAAATTTCTAGAGCATAAGTGAAAGTAGTTTTGTGGTTTAACAAATAAATAGGTATGAATATATAGGTTTGAAAGGTGTTTGGGTATATATGTGGGAAATATAAAGGGTGATTGGGAATTAGTTCCATAATTAACTGGGTATTATCAAAGGTTTTATTTTATTTATTGGTTATAATAATCTATTTTTCTGTGACTGACATATAAGATTATGAGATATTTCTTAAATAGGGATAGCTCATGAATTTATTAATTTTTACTGTTGTGTCTAATTTATCAATTATCTTCAAAATATTTGTGAATTGTGATTTATACTTTTTCATGACTTGTTCATTTTAATTCCTTCATTTCTTTGATTGGTTTTTTTAACAGTTATGGGAATTATAAAATATTATAAATTATAGATTATATTGGTATAAATTGTCAAATGAGGAGGTTAGATTCTGGGGAGGGATTTTAATGTGCTTGGTGAGGGGTGGTAATTACTAATCGTTATGCGTGCATCCAAGTTTTTGTATGATACACAGGGTTGGGATGAGGGTGGGAAGGGGGATTTATGGTTTAGGGTCCTGGATATGTGTGGAGAGATTATTTTCAAATTTGGTTTATTTTTAAATATTTTGTAATAAAATAAAATGCATTTAAAACTAAATTCGTTAAATGTTAATGGACTCAACCATCCCATCAAAAGGAAAAAAAAGTACTAAATTTTCTGAAAAAAACAGGAGGCAGACATTTCATACAAGAAACACATTTATCATCAACTGAGTCTGCCAAATTGGAAGGGGGTGGGTAAAACACTGTTTTTTTGCACCTGGTCAATAGGAGGTTGTCTGCTATATTTGGTAACTTTCGGGCAGATCCTATGGGTAGATGGCTCCATGTTGATATGACTTCAGGGAATGATGTCCTGACACTTCTAAATATTTATGCTCCTAATTTAAATCAGGCAGAGTTCTTTAAAAAAACCTCAAACAAATAATTCTGTCACTGGCTACAACTAATTTAATTGTGGCCAGAGACTTCAATTCTATCATGGATCCCAGTAACAATTAAAATCATTAGGTTTTGATAATCTTATACAGTCATGTGGATTGAAAGATATATATGGCGGATTTTTCATTTTAATGCTCGTGAATTTTTGTTTTGTTCCCAAGTTCATAAATCATTTTCAAGAATTGATTTTTTTGTTTTGTTTTGAATCATTTAGTTCAACAGGTTACTAAATCCAGCATAGATCTGATTCTTTTCTCAGATCATGCTGGAATTTGGATAGAATATCAGTTTACTGAGGAAGATTCTAATAGACCTGTTTGGAGATTTAATAATTCACTGCTTGCAGATTCAAACTTTCTTGAGGAAATTCAAATAAAATGAATGAATATTTTCAATTCAACACCTCAGAGGAAATCTCTTTGGAAACTATTTGGGATGCTTTCAAAGCTACAGTGAGAGGGCAAATAATTTTGTATTTGGCGCATATTAGGAAACTGTTAAAATTAGAATTTTCCAATTTGGAACAAACTATTTTGACATTAGAGTCACAATTGGCCTCAAAATGGGAACAAGAAACTTTGAAAGCCCTACTGAAAGCTAAATATAAATATAATGAGATTTCCTCACAATTGGCTAGGAAAGATTTGTTTTCTCAGCAGGCTCTGTATTATGGAAACTCAAATAAAGCAGGAAGATTATTGGCTAACTATCTGAAAGCCAAAAAAAGAAAAGTAAAGATTGCAGCCATTAAAGATGAGGTAAAATTTATACCCAAATTGTAAATGTTTTTTAAAACAATTTTTGGATTATTATAAAGCTTTATATTCTTCTGAGCTTTATTCAAATAAAGAAATTGAAGGTAGAATTTTTAAACTTAATTCATGAGCCGAAGGTTCCTGAGCATATAAAATCTTGAAGCGCCTATATCATTTAAGGAACTCCAGGCAGTATTGAAGTCTCTCAGAGCTGGATCCGCTCCAGGTAGTGATGGATTCACTGTGGAGTTTTTCAAATCACTTCAAAATATGCTATTACTCATCTTTTAAATTTATATCAATCACAACTGACTAAAGGTTGTATATCAGGTACTATGGCAGAATTGTTAACCATTATTTTGCCAAAGCCAAACAGAGATCCCATGTTGGTTTCAAACTACAGGCCTATTTCTTTAGTTAATGTGGATGGAAAAATCCTGGCTATTTTACTGGCTTTAAGATTAGCCAAGGCTTTCCCTTATATGATCGGAATGCATCAAACGGGTTTTGTTGCTCAAAGACATTCTTCAAATAATACCAGATTGGCATTTCATACGCTAAATTTAGCAAAAACAATGGATGATCCGGCCTTCCCTGTTTCTTTGGATGCAGAGAAGGCCTTTGATCGTATAGAATGGACTTTCATGTATCAAGCAATGGATTGGTTTGGTATAGGATCCAGATTTATTCAAATGATTCAAACCTTGTATAGTTCCCCTTCTGCCAGATTATATATTAATAATACATTTTCAGAGCATTTTTGTCTGAGGAGGGGAGTTTGACAACGATGTCCCTTATCTCCTTTGCTTTTTGATATTGTTTTGGAATCCTTGTTGTTGGCCATTCAGCAGGTAAAGAAGATATAGGGAATTCCATATGCAGGTCGAGATTATAAGGTTTCGGCTTATGCAGATGATATTTTGCTTCATTTGAAGAATCCTGAATCTACCATCCCGCATTTACTGGAATTGATTGATCGATTTGGCAAATTTTCTGGTTTCATAATAAATTGGAGCAAATTAGAGGTTCTTCCATTAAATGTGCATTGTGTAAAAGGTTTATTTGACCCTTTCCCATTTCTTTGGCAGGAAGAGGGTATAAAATATTTGAGTATCATGATTCAAAGAACATTGGAGGACACAATTGACAGTAAAATGAAAAGGCTTTATTGCTGAAAGTCAAAGAAATGTGTGAGCATTGGAACCCACTACATCTTTCTTGGTGGGGGAAAGTCCAAACCATCAAAATGATGATTTTGCCTGTGGTTTGTTACCAAATGATTATGTTACCGGTTTATTTTCAAAGTTCATTTTATAAGAAATTAAATGGGATTCTTACAAAATTTATTTGGCTGGGTAAAATTAAAAACCACAATCGGCGGGGGAAGGGGGCATTTTCCAAATTTTTATAGGTATCAAGCCTTCATTTTGTGTCAGGGTATGTATTGGATCCTTCCTGAACTCATGGAAAATCTACCAGATTGGCTGATATTAGAGAGTCACCTCGTGACCCCATTACGTTTGAGCCACATTTTGAGTATCAAGCTGCCCAGAATATACAAGGACAATAGTATTCTTTTCTCCACCTGGAACACATTAAAATTCATTAAGTTAATACCTACTCCAATACAATACTCCATGTGTCAATCTCTATGGTTAAACTCCAAGATACAAATTGGCAAATCTAAAATCCTCTGGAAACATTGGCTGCAGGCAGGCCTACGTACTGTAGATGATGTGATCTCAAATGGGAAAATGCTAAATTTATTACAACTGTAACAATCATTTGGCATATCAAAGTCTCAAGCTTATAAATGGTTGCAGTTGAAACAGGACGTTCAGAAAAGGTTCCCTGATTGGTTCAACTTAAAAAAATCATTATAGTCTGCCAGGCCTATGTTTCCAGACAGATTTGCTAGGGCATCAGGCCACCAAGTGGTATAAATTAATATCCGAATATTTGAAAAAAAACAACCCAAAACCTAAAATGAGCATAAAAGACATTTGGAGCATTGAGATAAAGTAGAAGATTTCTGCAACTCAATGGCCACGGACAAACCTGTTTTTTTTAGTTACATAGAACTTTTTTGAATTCCAGTTAGTTTGCAAAAGTTGGATGGTTCAAAGTCTAATAGATGCTGGCATTGTCATCTTGAAGTAGGGACACTGGATCATTTGTTCTATTGTCCCTTGATACTCAATTTTTGGAAATCAATATGGTGACAAATTAATATGATACTGGGAACATCGATTCCGCTGTCCTACAATATAGTCATTTGTGGGACATTGTTGAAAGCTAAAAATCCATTAGATAGGTATAAAAGCAGACTTTTTCTAATTATGACAGGGATAGCCATGCAAATGATCACCAGGAATTGGAAGGCCTGGGACAGGCTAAATTTTTCCTTTTGGTGAGAATCTTTGTGTCAGTGTTTTAGATATGAAAAAAATGAACTCGGAAATATTGGGACATAATACAACATTTAAAATAACATGGGGTCCATTAGTGGAATTTATCAAATCAGATTAATTGTATAAGGTTTTAATTCCTATTTGTTTTTGCACACATCCAGGGAGGGTGGGGGGGGGGGGGAAATAAGTTTTGTATTATATTATTTGATTGGATGTAAGTGTTGTTCATTGTATTACTTGTTTGTATAATTTTTTGCACTTTTATTCAAATTGAAAATCAATAAAGAATTAAAAAAATAAACTGGCAACTAACAAGATATAACAAGGTTCATCCCTCATCAACAATTGTAACCAGAGGCCCAATTGATGAGGCAATCTTCTGGGCCAGTTACAAAACTAACTTCACTGAACATCCCAAAGAAAACTTCTATAACCACTGGGACTCATTCGTATCGCTCTAAAACGACTAAAAGCCAATCGTCAAAAATATCAGACAAATGGTTTGAAGAACTGCAAATACTGAAACGACAAGTAAGACATCTAGACTCTAGATTCTAGAGCATGCCTAGAACAAGAATAAGAGACAATGCCAAATCAAAATGGTGGAAGATATCACAAGAACACAAATTCAAACTGGAAGAGAAATACAAAAACTACTACTCCATCCTAATAAACCAACATGGACTCCACACAAAAGAACTATTCTGATTAGTCACTAACCAGACAGATATCACCCCTCTTACATGCGCCACCCATGATGTTGCTCCCACCGCAGATGCACTTGCCCACTACTTTCATTCAAAATTGCAAACAGCAAGAGACTCTTTCAATGCCATCATGTTTCTATGTTTCAAAGAAATCCACAACTTGCATAATCCCTTGAACCCAAGGGTACATACACACTGAGTCAACATGAGCTGGAACTTATTCTCTTTACCTACCTGAATACATTTTAACCATTTATTTTAAAAAAATATGCTCAAAAATATTCCCCATAGATTCCTGTCCCCCTGCACTAATGGCTAAAACCCCAGACAAGTTCTTATCTGATCTTTACACTTGGGTAGCA
Organism: Geotrypetes seraphini; assembly: GCF_902459505.1. Classification (NCBI taxonomy): domain Eukaryota; kingdom Metazoa; phylum Chordata; class Amphibia; order Gymnophiona; family Dermophiidae; genus Geotrypetes; species Geotrypetes seraphini. The sequence goes on along the minus strand of NC_047085.1, from coordinate 246,822,316 downwards.
GACACACTAAGCAGAGGGGAATTTCCTACAGGAAAAGGCCACATCATCATCAGACCCATCGTAAAAGAAACCTACCTCGCAGCCTGACAATTACAGATCCATCGCATTAATCCCACTATTTTTAAAACTCATCAAGGGAATAGTCCAAACACAACTAATGAACCACCTAGATCAATTTAATCTACTCCATGAATCCCAATCAGGCTCAGACCCGTCATTCAGCACTAAAATGATAATTGCCTCCCTCCTCAATGACCTATACAGTATATAACATAGTAACATAGAAGATGATGGCAGATAAAGGCCCGAATGGTCCATCCAGTCTGCCTAACCTGATTCAATCTAGAAATTTGTTGTGTTTTTTTGTTGTTGTTGTTGTTTTTCTTCTTCTTAGCTATATCTGGGCAAGAATCCAAAGCTCTGCCCGGTACTGTCCTTAGGTTACAACTATTAAAGTCTCCATCAAAGCTCACTCCAGTCCATCTACACTCTCCCTCCATTGAAGCCCTCCCCATCCCATCCTCCACCAAATGGCCATATACAGACACAGACTGTGCAAGTCTGCCCAGTACAGGCCTTAGGTCTTCAATATTTACTATTATTTTCTAATTCTAGATCCTCTGTATTCATCCCACGCTTTTTTGAACTCCGTCACCGTTTTCATTTCCACCACCTCTCTCGGGAGTGCATTCCAGGCATCTACCACTCTCTCTCTGTAAAGAAGAACTTCCTTACATTGCTCTTGAGTCTATCACCCCTCAATCTCAAATTATGTCCTCTGGTTTTACCATTTTCCTTTCTCTGGAAAAGATTTTGTTCTACATTAATACCTTTCAAGTTTTTGAATGTCTGAATTGTATCTCCCCTGTCCCTCCTTTCTTCTAAGGTATACATATTCAGGGCTTCCCATCTTTCCTCATACATCTTTTGGCAAAAACCTCCTATCATTTTCGTTGCCCTCCTCTGGACCACTTCAAGCCTTTCTGTGTCCTTCACCAGATACAGTCTCCAAAACTGAACAGAATACTCCAAGTGGGGCCTCACCAATGACCTGTACAGGAGCATCAACACCTTTGTCGTTCTACTGGTTACACCCTTCTTTATACAGCCCAGCATCCTTCTGGCATCTACCGCCTTGTTGTACTGTTTTTTGGTCTTTAGATCTTCAGACAATATCACCCCCAAGGTCTCTCCTTAGGTTTTGTACTGAAAAGCAGGAACTCCTCATGGTCATGCACTGCTGAACTCTATTAGGTTGGCACTTCTGAGGATTCCCTTCCAGTTAACCTTACTTCTGTAACCTTAGTGTTATTGCTTTTATGGTATATAATAAATAGACAAAAAAAGTCACTACTCTGTGAAATGTCACTGTACACAACAACTTAATCAAAACAAGCCTCAGACCCACTGACTGAATATATAATTACAAGTCAGGTACTTTTACTCAATAAGGCAACATGTCCTTAATCATCGGCTCCTTTTACATGTTAGGTGGGAAATTCAGTAACAAAAACCTCAGACATAGTCCGAGAAAAACCTGAACCTCACCCACCTATAGAGTAAGGTATAATCACCAGTGTACAGTCATACAGCAGTATGCCACAAAGTTAAACAAAAAAGTGCACAAAACAAAACATACAAAAACATTTAAAAAAAAGCCAAGTACTTAGCTGGGAAAAAAAAATAGTAGTAGGTCCTCCAGGTCGGTTCAGGAACTGTCTCAGCTCCAGTTGCACACACTCCGGTCTCTCAACAGCTGGCAACACACGGCACGTCCAGAAAAAGATAGTCTTGCTTCTACACAGTCTTACACAGAGTTCTTACAGGAGCCAACTTCAGTTGTAGCACATACTTGATCCCACAAGCAAACAGTTCTTCAGCCACGCCCAAAGGAAACCCAGCACAATGTTTATAGATTTCCCAGAGAGTACTCACAGCCAATGGAAAATAAAGAAACCAAAACAAATTGGCTATCTTCAACCTCCATATGCATATTAAAGACCAGTTCTCTGCTATAAGCACATGGATATATGCTGGTTATGCCCTCAATGGTTAATATACACCCTCTGCACTTATTTAAAATCATTCGCCCTAGAGGTAGAACTGGAAGACTATTGTTAGGAGTCACTAGAGCCATTTTGAACCAAGCACTGGTAAGGGCAGGAGTGACTAGAGTTTGCTCCTGCCTGAACCTACTAGATACCAGGGAGGTAGGTGGAAGGTAGGCCTGGGGAGGGAGAAGGACTGCAGGAGTTTGGTTGTTGGCCTTTATTGATCAAGGATCTTTACATGTGGTGAGAGGTTGTATTGGGGAAATCTTGCTTGGTAGGGCATTATGATCAAGGGAAACTAATATTAAGGTCTTGGGAGTAACTTTAGATCATTACTTATCCTTCGAGAATCACACTGATCAAGTGATTACAAAATGCTTTGCGATCTTGTGGAAACTTAGAACCATAAAAAAGTTATTTGATTTGGCTTCTTTTAGGATATTAATACAATCCACTATCCTATCCTCCCTGGATTATTGTAATATTATCTATTTGGGGGTCACTTACCAGACTGCATCTAGTACAGAATGCAGCAGTACGTTTGATTTTTGGCTTGAAAAAATGTGATCATGTGAGTCCTTTCTATTTGCAGCTCCATAAGCCAGAGTCATCTTTAAATACGGTTGCATTTGTTTTAAAGCACTCTTTGGTTTAATACCAACATACCATGTCAAGTAAGAATACAAGAAATTCTGGTATGTTTATGTATCCCAGTCCAAAAGCATGTCGCTTCAAGAGTCCTTTGGAAAAGACACTTGCTTTCCAAGCTGGAAAAACAAATTCTTGGATGAGTTCCTTGATTGCTCAAACTCAATCCTATTATGCATTTAGAAAGTCGATGAAAACGTACCTGTTTGAAAGATTTGTTTGCTAATTTTATAGTTATATTCTCTTATTTTTATATTTTTATCGAAATGTATTCTCTGACTCTGTATTTTCACTGAAATGTAACAGTTCTCTTGATGTGAACTGCCCAGAACTATTGGTTGAACGGTATTTAAAAAATAAAACTTTTATTAAAGCATAGATGGTTGTGATTGGGGAGAAATTTTGATGGGTGGGCAGATGTCATGGGAGTGGGGTTTGATATCAGAGTGCTGTATTATAATTGTGTAGGGTTGGGGGGAGGCAGCCCTATAATGTAACCCAAGAGAATCATTCCTTTAAGATTGATGCACCTGGGTCAGTAGAATAATTTAATTATAAGATGGGTTTATAAACAGCATTATTCTTTGACAGCCTGCAGTAATGAGCTACCACAGGCCGGTGACTCTCACAGTAAAGTTAACCTTTTACTGCACCTTAACTACCCTCCTTAATATGTTAATTTTGTGGATTAGCCTATGTTAAATCAAGTCAACAGGTGCTGAAATTGTAAGGTATTTTTACAAACCAAACACGTGCTAATGAATGCACATCCCTACAAACATAAGTTGGAATTTGTTAGAACACTGAGAACACTACCCTCATGTTCTGAATGTTGATACCATCAGCATTTAGCAGGTGCCATTTGTATAAATTAGCCAATATTGAAAAATCTAGAACCAAACAATCACGGATTTAATGTGCCATATGGATACTTACAGGGTTGTTGTTTTTTTTCCCAGAGGGTTGTAGCAAATAAAGGGCATATTGGATCTGTGGATTCATTGCTGTCACATGGTTTCCATCATCAAGGTCATTATTATCTCATTATTTTTAATGGGCATGTAAAGGAAAATTACCTTTTGATTATCTGACAGGTGGTCATAAAATCTGACAAATGTTCTATCAGTATAGCAACATGTGAGTGCCTGGAAAAATCTAGATCTTTATTGTACAGGAGTGTTGATTGATGCTTGCTAAGGCAGTCTAATTACAGGAATAAATGAGGAAATAGGAATTTACTGCATCCCCATTTATTATTTCTTAATTAGGACTGCAGTTAAGACACACTACTGATCGGTTACAGGAATGTAAAAATTGGGATCAAAGTCCATGCATTTGTATTTAACAATAGACCAATTTCAAACACAGATAATCTGTAAGACTCAGATGATGTGGGTAGCAATAGGAACAAAGGGAAGTTCAAAACAAGGGAGTGCTGAAAAGTTCTTGGCCCAACCAAGAAGAAAATGATATGGATGTGGTTCACTCAGTGATCTGAAAGAATGTAAAATTTTGTTTCTGAAAATTGGCGCTTAATGAAATGAGAGAACACTTATCGGCTACAGTCACAAAATAACGCTCAAAATTTAGGAAGTTGGTTGGTTGAACATAAGAATTGCCATCTCCGGATCAGACCCTGGGTCCATCAAGTCCGGTGATCCGCACACAGGTGTACCCTGGCATAGTTTTAATCCCCATATCACTGTATGCTTCTCAAGGGAGATGTGCATCTAATTTACCCTTAAATCCTAGAACGGTGGATTCTGCAATTACTTCCTCTGGGAGAGCATTCCAGGTGTCCACCACTTGCTGCGTGAAACAGAACTTCCTTATATTTGTCCTGGACCTGTCCCCCCTCAGCTTCAGTCTATGTCCTCTTGTCCGGTCACATTGGACATTGTAAATAACTGCTTTCCCTGCTCCATTTTGTCGAATCAGTATTTTGAAAGTCTCGATCATATCCCCTCCTAGTCTCCTCTTCTCAAGGGAGAACAACCCCAGTCTCCTGTTGTTCCTCATAGTCCAGGTTCTCCATACCTTTCACTAGCTTTGTTGCTCGTCTCTGCACCCTCTCTAGCAGTTTTATATTCTTCTTTAGGTATGGAGACCAATGCTGGACGCAGTATTCCAGGTGCGGTCTGACCATGGCTCTGTAGAGCGGTATTATAACTTTCTCTGATCTACTTGTAATTCCTTTCTTTATCATGCCTAGCATTTTATTTGCTTTCTTCGCCGCACATTGCGCCAATGGTTTCAGGGTCTTATCTATCATTAAACCCAGGTCCTATTCCTGTTTGGTCTTTCCCAGAGTTACACCTGACATACTATACTTGTGATCTTTTCAGTACCCCCTCATATAAATAAGATAAGATATAAATTAAGTTATTTTGAACATCTTTTTTTGGGAAAAAAAAAAGCATCATTATTTGTTACAGCTTTTTTTCTAGTGTGTTCCACGGCAAAATATTTATTTGCATTTAATTTTTGTCTCCTGGATCAATACTGTAGAAATTAATTTTGCTTTTAACTGCTCTAAAAGATGTTCTCTATGGGGATTAATTTTTAAAAAAAGTATTTCCACAGAAACAGTAGTACTCTACTTGCAGTATAATAATTTCCCTGAGAAAATTCTCCTAAACCTACATACACAGCCTGAATGTGTATAACATAAGAACATAAGAACATAAGCAGTGCCTCTGCCGGGTCAGACCAGAGGTCCATCCTGCCCAGCAGTCCGCCCCCGCGGTGGCCCAACAGGTCATGACCTGCCTTAATCACCAGAAGGGGCCCCCTTGCCCCCTAGGTTTCTCATCGAAGTCCTATCTTCCCATCAATGTCCTAACCCTCCGGCCTTGCACCTGCACGACCTGGTGAGCTGTCTATACTTATGCAACACCCCAGCACCTCCCTCAGTACCCCACGATCCCCTTTTCCCTCAGGAATCTGTCCAATCCCTGTTTGAATCCCTGTACTGTACTCTGCCGGATCACTTCCTCCGGGAGCGCATTTCATTTGTCCACGACCCTTTGGGTGAAGAAAAACTTCCTTGCATTTGATTTGAACCTATCTCCCTTCAGTTTCTCTGAGTGCCCCCTCGTACCTGTCGTCCCTTTTAGTCTGAAGAACCTGTCCCTGTCCACCCTCTCTATGCCCCTAAGTATTTTGAAGGTCTCTATCATATCCCCCCTGAGCCTCCTCTTTTCCAGAGAGAAGAGCCCCAGTTTATCCAGCCTCTCAGCATATGGGCAGTTTTCCAGCCCTCTTACCAGTTTCGTTGCCCTCCTTTGGACTCTCTCAAGAACTGCCATGTCCTTCTTGAGGTGCGGCGACCAATATTGAACGCAGTATTCCAGATGTGGGCGCACCATCGCTCGATACAGCGGCATGATGACTTCCCGCGTCCTGGTTGATATGCCCCTCTTGATGATGCCCATCATCCTGTTGGCTTTCTTCGAGGCTGCTGCACACTGTGCGGATGGTTTCAAGTCTCTCTCAAGTCCGGTGTCTTCCAGCAATCTCCCCCCCATTTTATACTCGAACAACGGGTTCTTTTTCCCTATGTGCATGACCTTGCATTTATCTACGTTAAAGCGCATTTGCCATTTGTTTGCCCAGTCCTCCAGCTTATCGAGGTCCCTTTGCAGTTCCTCACACTCCTCCCTGGTCCTAACTCTGGCTCAGAGCTTGGTATCGTCTGCAAATTTTATAACCTCACACTTTGCCTCCGTTTCCAGGTCATTGATAAATATGTTGAAGAGTAGCGGCCCCAGCACCGATCCCTGCGGCACACCGCTCGTGACTCCCCGCCAGTCAGAATATTGGCCCTTTACTCCGACCCTCTGTAGTCTACCTGACAGCCAGTGCTTGATCCATCTGTGTACATCCCCGCCCACCCCGTGGTTCCACAGCTTCCTAAGCAGCCTTTCATGTGGCACCTTGTCAAAGGCCTTTTGAAAATCGAGGTAAATGATGTCTATGGGTTCCCCTTTGTCCACCTGACTGCTTATTCCCTCAAAGAAGTACAGAAGGTTTGTCAGGCACGACCTTCCCTTACAGAATCCGTGCTGGCTTGTCCGCAGTAGGCCATTTTTCTCGATGTGCTCGCAAATGCTGTCCTTGATCTCCTCCATTGACTACCTGTTGAGGTTCATGTCAAATTTAAATTCAGCTGTTTCTGTTACAAAATCCTAACTGGCTTGGTACCTAACTATTTAGTGGATTCATTCTCCATTGCTCAGTCTACGCAAGTTCCCATGGCCTTTTTAATTTTCCATCTGTTAAAGGTTGTCAGTTTAAAAAAATATAATCAACGCCTTCATTCCTTTCAGGCTGCTTTCTGGGATAAGGACTTAAAGCCTTTGTTATTGGGTTCTATATCATATCAACATTTTAGGAAGCAACTATTTTCTGATTAGTGAGAGACTGACACACTTCCTATATAGTTTTTTTTAATTAATTTTCTTAATTTTGTTAACCGCATAGAACTTTCCAGTTATGCAGTATAGAAATTGATTATTATGTTATGTAACCTGAATGGAATAGACACAATCCTGAACTTGGGTTGGAGAGGAATTTGTATGGGTGGAGCTTATTTTTGAGTTTGTAAAAATGACCATCTTACTCCATCAAATTTATTGTACTTTTGATATACCGCCTATCAATAATTTTATCTAGACGGTTTACAATGGTGTTTGTACACATGAACATCCAAAACAAAACCAAAAACTATGGAACTGATGTTCTGGATGACAAAATTTATTAAAACAAATTAAAAACAGTCAATATAGCTAAATGCTGCTATATGTAAAAAATGCACAAATGATACAAAATATACACATATGTAGAGAAAATGTATAATTGTATTAGTACACATTTGCACTACATACTCTATGTTTACATTTTGTATCACATGTGCGATATAGCTAAATACAGCAGTATTTAGCTATACTGATTGCTTTTAACCTCCCCCCTTATAAAACCGCAAATGCTGAATGCTATGCGCTGCTCCAACACTCAAGAGTTCCCATGAGCGTCAGATCAGCACACAGCATTCAGCGTGCCAGCCAGCGCTAAAAACTGCTTTTGTGGTTTTGTAAAAGAGGGGTTAATTTGTTTTAATAAATTTTGTCATCCAGAACATCCACAGTTTTTTTCTGTTTTGGATGTTCCTTTTTTCTGTGGAATTTTTTGGTGCTGGTTTTTTTTTTTTGTTGTTGTTGTTGTTGTTGATTGTACATACAAACATCTCAGGCAAAACATCCATTAAATTGGCATAAAATAGTAATAATTCCACAATCCACATAAGAATGTAGGAAGTTGTGAACCAAATTAGGCTGTATGGGCCTGATTCAAAACAGAACTTAAAACATGTTTATTCGCAGACGCTTATAATACATAATAATAATAAGGCTGGTCAAAAACCATAGGGTAAAATAAGATTTTTTTGCATTGGAGGAATACTGCAAAACACAAGATTATCAATTTGTATTTACCTTCCCCTTCTTTTAAAAGCATAATGTATTTCAATTTTAACCTTGGATTCTTGTATATGTGCTTTGTCTAAGTCAGGGGTCCCCAAAGTCCCTCCTTGAGTGTGAATCCAGTCGGGTTTTCAGGATTTCCCCAATGACTATGCAAGTCAGGTACTTAAAGGAGCCACAACCCAACCCTGATCCAAATCCCAACCCAGCCAATTATTAATCCACCCAGTGGAGTAGTAAGGGGGGAGGGGCAGACTGCCCTGGGCGCCATCTTTATGGAGGCACTGGCACCTATCTGCCCCCATGCCCTTCCCCCCACCCTGTACCTCTTTAAATTTTGCTGCTTGCACTGGATATCCCCCCTCACACACACACTGAAATCACTTCCAGGTTATGGAGCCAGGAAATAACATCAGCTCGTGCTTTCAAAGATTTATACAGGTATGGGGACAGGGAGGGGGCATGAGTGTGACATGGGGGGCGGGGAAGGAGTGGGGAAGATGGAGAAGAGGGCACGATGGGCACCACTGTCCTGGGCATCTCCTACCCTTGCTACGCCATCAACTCCCAGCTTTCCCTTTAAGGCTCCTCCCCAACCCACATGGTCTTTCTAGAAATTCCATGATGGAATATTGGATCCCTAAGTATGAACAATACCCAGTTGCAGGAATACTTCTAGGAGCACCATTTTGTCAGAAGATGCCAGCAAGGGCAGGATTGGCTTGTGATCAGTCCTGTTCAGAGATTCATAACACCATGAAGGACTTTCCAGTAGGACCACAGGGGTCATAGGGCTCTTGGTAAATGGGGGTTTCAGGTTGGGGGTTGGGTGATTGGGGTATTGGGGATTCAAATTGAAGGGTTGTGATGATCATCAGGAGGTGGGAGAGACAGCACCAGGGACCCTTTAAGTGGCCATGACTTTGAGGCCTGGTGTTCCCTAGTTTTGCTGTTCATTTAACACGTCGTCAGCAACCTGCAGTACTGTGATACCGCAGGTGGGTGAGTCCTGTGGTAAATCAAGATTCAGTAAAAGCTCACCTTTTGCCACACCTTTCACTCCTGCCTTTGGATGTTTGTGCAAGATGTGCATAAACGGGTGCTTAAATGCTTATCTAAAACACAAATGGTTCTTTTTGCCTCCTTCTAAAATAACCACCACAGTGGTACTGAAGATGCATATTGATTTGAACTCTGGCCTGAGCAGATGTCATCACGTGTACTTGTAGTTTTGGTGCATGCTTTGCACATGCTACATAGCAGGTATGAATGTCATATGCATGTCTGTACTCATAATGCGAACACTAGAGCTTTTTTCAAAAGGAAACCATACAAATGCAGCGGTTTTCCTTTGAAAATAAAGTTGCAAGTTGCAAAGAACCTGTGAACCTCCAAACTGCAGCGAGGGACTGCAAATTGCCCTTTATATCAGAGCTCAGCCATGGGACAGCCAGAAAATTGGCCAGCAATAACTTTCCCTAAATACCTTTATAAGCCATTCCAAATAGCATGGTTGGGACTGGAATACAATGTTTATTTTGCCGTTACTGAACTGCTATCAGATTGAACTTCGTGTGGGCAGGAGGATTTGTTGGCAGCTGTTACAGAAATAGAAGCAGCAGAAGAATCAAGTGTGTTCGATAACGGCCGCTTTCATAGGTAATTTAATTTAGGTGGCTCTGAGTTTTGGTGAGGACAAGGTTATCTTAGTCACATCATGCAAGAGAACAAGAGCAATTCAACAATGTAATGTCTCATAATTTGCTTTGTATAAAGGTGGGATATATGTCATAAACTACAGTATGAACTATAATACGTAATTTGTCACAGAAACAACTCTCTCCCCTTCCTCCTCCTTAAGCAGCATTATGGTGGGTTAGGCTGCAGTTAACAGAGCAAAGCTAAAATCTGAACTATTTGCTCTCAGTCCTATTGGTTAGATATGACAGCTTCCCTTAAAAGTTCATATTGATGTCACATTTTTCTCCTTCTCATTCTCATTGCCGTAAGTTTGCCCAGCTGATAAACTCAAAGAACCTTTACCAAAAATGCATCCCACTCGGGCACAGTGCTCTGCTTCCACCGAGTTGGTATAGTTAATATCGCTGCTGTAGCTACTAAATGGTGAAAATGGCATTGTCCTCTTGGTAAGCTCAAATCTAGGTCCATTAAACAGCCAGAGCCCTGTGTCAGTTTTAAGCGCCATCTCTAGGCATTGTGCAACCCATCCATAGACCTTGGTCCAAAAACTGTATTCTGGAACAGGACAACCCCATTTCTATGGCATATCCCCTCCAACACTATCCGGCCCCTACTTTACATTTACATTAATGGGGGAGGGGCACAATACCAGCAATACTCATATAGCTTTTTATATCCATTTTATTTGAGAATAGACTATAGAGCATTTAAAGTTGTATCAATAACTTACCAATCCAATGACTCCCATACTAAGTCCAGATCATTTCCCCATGGACCCTCATGTACAGGGAGACCTGCATATTTCTAGACATAGCTACCTTAAGGCTCACTATGAGGCAAATTCGATAAACAGCGTCCCAATTGTAGGCAGCGGTAGGCATTCTACCGATGTCTAACCAACCAATTGGGATGCAAGTGTTTTTTGTTTGTTTGTTTTTTTTGTTGTTGTTTTTTTAAACACTTGGAGAAGGGTCATCTACATTATAGGCATTTTTGTGAGCCTAGGGAAGAGCGTAGGGCCGCCTAAGCTTGCCCAAGACTAGGTGTGGGTATGGTTTCACCCGGAAGTGACCTTAGACAAGCTTGGGCAGCCCTAGGTGCCTGAAATGTAGGCCAGCAAAATGCTAGTCTACATTTCAAATAGACAAAGCCACTGAGCCGATTGCGGCAAGGAAATCTCCCTGCTGTGATCAAATTAGCGGCTGCAGCAGGGAACCCATCCCTCCCAGCAGAAGGGATACCCAGTACCTCTTCGTGGAACCCCAAAAGCCGCCCCCAACCCCTGAATGTCTGCAGCAGGAGTAATGCCCAATTCTTCCTGCCACCACTCCCCCGGAGACATACCCCAGCAGGAGGGATGCCCAATCCCTCCTGCCAGAACCCCCCACCCCCAAATGGCTGCGGCAGGAGGAGTGCTCAATTCCTCCTTCTGCCACCTCCCAAGATATCCCTCAAATGTGGGGGATACCCAGTCCCTCCTGCCAGAAAACTCCCCCCTGAGCCATCCACTGACAGGAGGGATGCCCAGTCCTTCCTGCCAGAAACCCATCCCCCTAAGATCATTGGCAGGAGGGATGCCCAGTCCCAGAACCCCCTGTAGGAATGCCCCCCAATACCCTCAAGCCCACACGGACTCCACCAGTAACTTTTTTTTATTTGTCAGCTGGAGGGATGTTTTCCGCACTCCTGTCCCACTGCTAACCTGGTTGGTGGTGACTGCTGCAAGATCAGATTTCTTCAGATGCTGAGCAGCACCAAGCAGGAGCGCAGTTTGGTGCTCCTGCTCATCACTGAGCAGCTTCTTGATTGGGAGGAAGGGGGCTGGGTGCAGAGTTTGACAGGGGAGGGAGGAAAATAAGGAAGGGGACTGGGTGCAGAGCCTGACAGGGAGGGAAGAGAGCTGGGTGCAGTGCCTGACAGGGTAGGGAGGGAAGGGGGCTGGGTGCAGGGTCTTTTAAGGGAGGGGGCTGGATGCAGAGCCTGGCAGGGCAGGGCACTTGAATATTAAGCTGCCCGACTTATATTCGAGTCAACCATTTTTTTTCCTCCTTTTGGGGGGGGGGGGAATGGGAGTCTTGACTTATATTCGGATCAACTTATATTCGAGTATATACGGTAATTAAGTTTGAGTGTAAGTGATGACTTTTAATAATGTTGAGATGTTAAAATGTGAATAATAACTCTTTGGATGATGCTTAAATGCTCAATAGAAGCAGTACCAAATGCATGGACAGCATTGAACACAAAATGGATTCAGCAAGGACCTGCTCCTTTCCCATAAGAGCAGCAATAAGATGATGGCCAAGTGTTTCACCTCATGGATGCTTCAAGGGGTTATCAGGACTAGACTTGCACAGACACTAATTTGTGCTCATCAGGTCCTGATAACCCCTTGAAGCAGCCATGAGGCAAAATGTTTGGCCATCGTTGAGTTGAAGGGCCACACCCAGGTTTATACACTGCAAGTGAAGTGACATTACATATTGTCACAAACCTGCTACTGAGGTCAGGTTTGTGCCGGTGAAAGCACAAAAACCCCTGATCTTTAAAAGGGCTGATCAGTGCAGCAGCAGTGCTAGCAGTGGGGAACAGGATTCTGGCCCTGAGGAGATTGCCCAAGAGCAGGAGCCCTGGGGGGAGGGGAAGCAGAATGAGTTTAAAAACTTCCCTGAACCTAGAACAATCCCTGTTAAAAAGCACTCTGGTAGGCAGGCTCCTAATCAAGCTAGCACACAGCTCCTGAGACTAATTGAACAACACCACAAGGCTCAGCAAAAGCCAACCCATTCTCCTTTTAGAGCAGGGCGTGGCTTTCTCAAACCTGGTCATAATCAGCAGTCCAAACTGGGAAGATTCAGTCTGGATCCAACCTGGGAAGAAGACTCATGTCCTGGTGCTGCTCCCCTGTCTCAGCAAGGGAACGAGATAGAAATGGAGGACCTGAGTAATTTCCCTTTAGCAAGCTTACCTGAAGAAGCAATGGACATTGCCTGTGACAGTTGAGAGGACTGCAGGAGAGAGAGAGCTAAGTTGTTTTTGCTATGTTTGTTCCTCTCTGACAAACCTGATTTGTGTTTTGAGGCACCTGGGAATTGTGCTGGCTGGGACTGTGTGTGTGTGTGAGAATTCTTATCAAGTCTCACCCTGAAGAAACCTTTTTGTTCTTTGAAGGACTGTGAACTCTGTTTGGAATATTTTTAGTTTGCCTTTTTTGTGATAAGGCCAAGTTAGCTGCTGATTGTTGTGCAGTGGGAGTTGTGGGGTCTGAATCCACAAAGATCCTAGGTTGGGATAGAGGGGCCATTTTCTGGCAAGCTAAATAAGTGGATTCAGCAACTCCCCACCCCCGTCAGCTTTGCTGGCTTAAAAGGGGAAAAGCCTGTGATACTCTCAGGCTGACACAGCGTGCTTGTGAAAACAAACTGACTTTTGAATTGCATAATAAGGACTACCTAAGAAAGACTTACCCTGAGGAAAGGGCTGCTCAGGTTTAGCTGTAAAATAAGCTGAACTAATGAGCTTTCTTTTGTTTTTCTTTTCCTTTTGAATGTGGACTTGAGCACAGTGACTATGATAAATAAAGTGTGCTATCTTTAAAAAGCTGAAGCATCCTGAGCAATTTTTGTGTTTACCTGACTTTATTATCACCAGCAGGGCCTTTCAATTCAGGAAGGCACGTCCAGGAACTGTATTTGTGCGCAGCACCCGGTAGCCATTCTGACTACTCACTATCGGGTGTGCGACAATATACACCTGCTAAATTATTAAAGACAGTTGTTAGTATAAGTTTGGAGGTGTTTTTCCCTATGAAGTAATTGCCCTTTCCAGTTGTGTGGGGAGCTTACTCACCGACGGGGTTCTGAGGCTTTTTTTCCAAGTTTTATTTTGAATATTATATATGAAAATTATGATTGAGTTCTTCATTTAAATACCACAATTTGGCTTAGCTTCTAATTGAATATATTGACATATTATTGTTAGCTGAGGGTTTGCTGTTTTTTTTAAACCCTACTATTTATCCTTCTCCATTCAGAATATTGACCATCTCCCCACTCAGCCATCTCAGAAACTGATGAAATGTTTTCTGGAGATATTTTGGGACCTCTAATGAAGATATCCAAAGTTTTGGGGCATGATCTCAACTAGGTCCAGAGTTTGGAGCTCTGTATTTGGGCCACTTTTTTATATCCACGGAAAATGTTGAGTGGGGATTCTCCTTGCAATTTGACCATATGACATGGAATAATCCAACAGCAAATCTTTCATGAATCGAGCAACCAGAAACTGTACAACTAGAGGCTGTTCTCCTTGTCAGCCAAGTATGTGGTCTGTGGAACCCACACACTTGGCTGACATATCCCCACTGCTTCCTGACACAAGGGGCAGGATCAAGCACCCCCCTGCTTGTTCACATAGTACATTGCATCCTGAATGAGAACAGGTTGGTTCAGAGCATTCCAAATTACCCTTAGATCTAGGAGATTGATATGGAGATCTGTCTCCTGAGCATACCATGTCCTTTGGTTGTGAATCCCATCTATATGAGCTCCACATCCAAGGTTAGATGCAGTCATTGTCAATACCTGTTGAGGAGGTGAAATTTGGAATGAAAGTTCTATGCTCAAATTTGGCTGAAATGTCTAGCAGAGAAGGGATGGACTGGCTCTAGAAGGAAGAGGATTCCATCTGATAGGTTCCTTGTGGATTGGGACCACTGGAAAGTTAGAATCCAGTGGGCCCCTCTCAAGTGGAGGCCATGTGGTTTAGTAATTTCAATATCTGCCAAGCTGTGACCTGCTTGTTGTTGTGGACCTAAAAGGCAAGCACAACTAAGGTATCCACCCTCACTTGTGGGAGGAAAGCCTAAGCTTGTATCCAGCAGGGTTCCTATGTACTCCAATTGCTATACTGGGTGCAGGTGGGATTTGGGACAGTTTATAACAAACCCTAGTAGCTCTAGCACTCGGATAGTTCTCTGCATGGACTTCAGTACCACATCCTGCGACGTACTCTTGACTAGCTAGTAATCTAGGTAGGGAAACATAAAACTCCCACTCTGTGCATCAATGCTGTGACTACTGCTACACAGTTTGTAAATACCCTGGCAGCTGAAATGAGACCAAAAGGCAGAACACAATACTGGTGGTGGTGTCTCCCTACTCAAAATCTGAGATATTTCCTGTGATTAGGAAGCACTGAAATGTGGGTATAGATATCTTTTAAATCCGAGCTGTTACCACCATGGCCGGCACTAAAAACGCTAGCATGGCTTTGTAAAGGAGGGGGGAAATTACTTCTTTCCTTTCTTGACTCCCCCCTCCCCCCTGATTTTACTAAGTCATGGTAGATGCATGGTTTCTACCACAGTCTGGAGTGCTAAATGCTCCAACGCTCATAGAATTCCAAAGAGTATTGGAGCAACGTCAGAGTATTTAGTGGTCTGGCCACTATAGAAACCTCTACCGTGGCTTAGTAAAAGAGGGCCTTAAACACCTGACTGAAAAGTCAGCAGAAATTGTCTACATTGTGAACCCTTAACATATCTTTAGCTGTCAAATAGGCTGTTTGGCTTGAGTAAATCCCTGAGAAAAATTTGCCTTTCCCAAATGCTGTTCCACCTCAATTCTACCATATTTATTGGGGCCTTAAATCATCAAGTCATCCAGTCAGTTATTGCACAAAGCAATAATAATAAGCGATGTGTGGTTTCACTATAAAAGCCATGCAAAAACAAGTTAATGTGTTCCAATGTTCTCAACTATTTGATGCAGCAATAATTTATTAAATTAAGCAATTAAATTTGTGAAGGAAAAAAAAAGGTTATCTCAAATGGCTTTGTATGCCTAAAAAGGCATAAAATACCTTTGATAAAATCATTTTAATGGACTATTTAATTAGCTGCTTCATATCACTGTAAGCAGGGGAAATGTGTTTTATGATTGGATGTGACTAAGGTTTACTTTTGTTTGCATTTTGGAGTCTTTAAAGGTGTGATTAATGTAGTAAATAAACAGCCGCTTGCCAGATTCAAAGGTGACTGAGTCTAAAAGAATGAACATTTGTTCTCTTGAAAGTATATTGACAAGTCTACAGAAAATTAAATAACAGCCGCATTAAAGTTCCCTTTTATTCTTCATTAATATTTTTATGAATTTTCCCTTACTCCATATAGGAAATATCTCAGATTTTGAGTAGGGATACACCACCACCAGTATTGTGTTCTGCCTTTTGGTCTCATTTTAGCGACACAGGCAGCAAAGATCGATACTACCATCACCAATCTACTGACCAAATCAATAGACATTAAAGCATTCCGAAAAGAAATCAAAACTCATCTCTTCAAAAAAACACTTCCCATCATCATAACCTCACAAAAGTATTAGAAAATGCTCTCATGACTACCCTAACACCACCACCAGCAACACCTCGAATCCGGACAGTATTATCTCCATTCGTCTAAACCACAGTTCTTCAACCGCCGGTCCGCGGACCGGTGCCGGTCCGCTGAAAATTCCTGCCGGTCCGCGCAGGGCCGGCGAGATGGACGCTGTTAAATTTCCTGCCCTGGTGGTGTTCGGGGAAATCTTCTGTTCCTCCCAGCCTCGGGCAATCAAGACAGGCTGCTGACGTTGGGCATTCCCTCTGAGTCTCGCCTATGCGGAAACAGGAAGTTGAAACAAAATAGGCGGGACTCAGAGAGGGAAGGTCCCGACGTCAGCAGCCTGTCTTGATCGCGGCCCCTGCCGAGTCGCCGAAGAGGGCCGCGGGGAAGCGGCAAGTAGAAGGGAGATGGTCAGCGTGCGCAGTGGGGGGCAGCGTGTGGATTGGGGCCATCAGCAGCGTCTGTGCTGAGAGTCTGCCCACGGCTCGTCTTGGGCGGCAGGGCCTGCGATGCAAAGCTGTTTTTGCCGGCTTGGGAGGGGGGGTCGCGAATGTGCAGGGACCCTTCAACAGTGGCTGTCTCCTCTCCTAGCAGTTTTGTACTTACCAGGGCAGTGATTCACTTTGGCAACTTCCCCTTCCTCAGAGGCAGCAACGACCCAAGGCTGCCTAAGGAAATCACTGCTGCAGGCAAGTACTGAGAGCTGCTGGAAGGAGAGGAAGCCACTGTTGGAGGCTGGGAAGCTGATGGATAAAGGGAGAGCTACTACTGGACCTGGAGGGAGGTAGAAGGAGAGATGCTGCTGGGAGGGGAAGAGGGAAAGGGATGGGAAGAGAGCTACTGTTGGATAGGAGGGAAGGGAGAAGGTAAAAAGGAAGGAAACAGCTGGCAGGGAGATTAGAGGAGGGAAAGGGGAGAGACAAGAATGAGAAAGTAGAGAGAGATTGATGCTGGAAAGGGGGTCAGCAGAGAAATGAGAGAGGGATAAATATGCTAGATCTGGTGTAGGAGAGATAAAAATGAAGAAAGCAGTGAAGCTGGAATGAATGATGTAAAAAGGAGAGAGGAGGCACAGGCTGGATGGAAAGGAGAAAGGGGCATCGAAAGAAGTCAGATACATATGGAAGGAGGAGAGGCCAGACAGTGGATGGAACGGGCAGACGCTGGAAGGAAGAGTGGAAAGAAGATGAAAGCAGAGACCACAAAAGGTAGAAAAAAATAATTGTATTTCTATTTTGTCATTACAATATATAAGATTTGAAATATATATCCTGCTAGAGACATAACTGGGGACTGCAAAGCCTAACACTATTCCTATCATGTGTGACTGCAGTATTCTGTTATGATATTTCTGTGTAGCATTCTGTAATAATTGGCTTGTTCAGTTTTCTTGATAGTAGAGGATATATGTGAAGGGGAGGGGAGACAGGGGTTTTGTTGGTCCTTGCTCTGAATATTTATATTTATAAAATGACAATTGTACAGAATATTGTTTTTTTTTATACTTTAATAAAATACGTTCAATATAAAATCATAACTGAGGCTTGTGCAGATGGGATCAGATGGTTTGCGGGGACCGAGCTTGCGGAAACGGGGCGAAAATGTGTTTTTTATTTCGGTCTTAGTAGTTTGCCGGTCCACAAAATAATTATTTTATTTCTGCCGGTCCACGGGTGTAAAAAGGTTGAAGAACACTGGTCTAAACAACAGAATCCGGACAATATTATCTCTATTCGTCTAAACAACCTATCACTATCTACTATCTACTACCAATTTATCCTGGAAAAGTCCAGAATAACAATTGTAACTTAACGCATTCTTGATTATATGTACTGCAATGCTACTGGAAATGTCCAGTCTTCTAACTTGTAATCCGCTTAGAACCGCAAGGCACAAACGGAATAGAAATCACTAATGTAATGTAATGTAATGTAATGTAATGTAATAAACTGTTTGAAGGCAATCGCAAAAATAGAGATGAGTCATTAACAGCAGCATTATACTGTAGAACTCTAACCCCCCCCCAAAAAAAAAATTTACAAAAACTGCTCAAGAGGTTTTAGCGCCAGCTGGCACAACGAATGCTCTGCGCTGCTCCAACGCTCAGAGGAACTCTATGACCGTCGGAGCATTCAGCTCGCTGGCCAGTGCTAAAAACCTCTTGCACGGTTTTGTAAAAGGAGGGGGGGATATAAGATGTCAGTGCTTGAAATTATTGTCTTATTACGCCTTACATGAAAAAAAGGGTAAGCTGAGGTCTTACCTTTTGAGATCTCGTGTATCCCTTACATTCCTATGAACACACTGGCATGTGGGGTGCTAGAATAAAACTCTGATTTCAATTTCTGGTGATGGTGCAGGAGTGACCCCTGATTGGATTTTGAGACATTTTAAGCCACTGTAGTAACATATTGGCTCTGTCTCTGGGCTGGATCCAGTTGGCCTGGTCCCCTGGCCAACTAATACATAGGGTCCCCCTCCCCGGCTTCAACTTCCAAGTGTATCATTTTACTGATCTGTTGTCAGCCCGAGTAAACAGGTAGGTTGCTACACAAAGCCTGCTGATTGTAAAACCGCTTAGAAAACCTTGATAGGCGGTATATAAAATCCTAATAAACTTAAACTTAAAATGAGAAGGGCCCCTACAGACTTTTTTTTCCTGTTTGATTATGGCTATGAGATGGACATTTTTATGTTAGGAGCAAGACATTTTGGGGAGGACTTAGATATATATATTTTTAAATGCCCATCTATATGTCCAGACTTTACCGCGTTTTAGAAAAGGGTCCCTGTCCCCCTCTTTTACTAAGGTACGCTAACTGATTAGCGCACGCTAGATGCTAAAACGTCCATAGACTAACATGCACACGTTAGCGTTTATTTATTTCTTCCATTTGTGCGTCATACATACTTATACAAGCTTTTGGCGACATTACCGAGAGAGAGAGAGCTCGTGAAGAGATTAAATAGGATGGGGGGAGAGTGGGGAGCCCTGAGGCACGCCGCAGAAGGCTTTCCAGGGGTTGGAGATCTCTCCGTTCAGTTTGACAATGTATTCCCTGTTTATCAGGAAATCTGAGAACCATCTTAGCACTGCGCTAATTCAATTTGCTTGCTAATTGGTTAGAGCACCTTAGTAAAAGAGGGGGTATGTTATATATTAGCTGCCATGTCATTAAAGCATAGCATTCCCTTGGGAATGCCCCTAACCATTATCACACAGGGCAAGCACTTAATATAGCTATCTATAGATAGATTCACCTCATTTCTTTTCAGTTGTAGTTGCATTCATTCATCATAGATATTTCCTTGTCAACAAGAGGTCTAAGTTCGCGTTTGCAGTTTTACTGTGGGATTCACCACTGCAAATTTTTGTTGTTCCGCAAGGGTCAGTGCTGGGACCATTGCTGTTCAATATATTTATTAATGATCTAGAAACGGGGACAAAGTGCGAAGTTATCAAATTCGCGGATGACACAAAACTCTCCAGCAGGGCCGGAACTGTTGAAGAATGCAAAGAACTGCAGAGCGACCTGAACAAACTGAGTGAGTGGGCAAAAAAATGGCAGATGAGCTTCAATGTGGAGAAATGTAAGGTCTTGCACATAGGGAAGGGGAACTACATGTACAGCTATACGATGGGAGGGAGGGTACTCGGGGAAGGAAGCCAAGAAAAAGATCTGGGGGTATTGGTGGATAACACAATGATGCAGGCGGCACAATGTGCAGCGGCCTCTAAAAAAGCGAACAGAATGCTGGGCATTATCAAAAAAGGTATCACTACCAGAACAAAAGAAGTTATCCTGCCACTGTATCGAGCAATGGTGCGCCCACATCTGGAATACTGTGTCCAATACTGGTCACCATACCTCAAGAAGGACATGGCAATACTCGAGAGGGTCCAGAGGAGGGCAACGAGGATGATAAAGGGTATGGAGAACCTTTCATATGCCGAACGGTTGGACAGGCTGGGGCTCTTTACCCTGGAGAAGCGGAGACTGAGAGGGGACATGATAGAAACCTATAAAATCATGAAAGGCATAGAGAAGGTGGAGAGGGACAGATTTTTTAGACTAGCAGGGACAACTAAAACAAGAGGTCATTCAGAAAAACTGAGAGGAGACAGATTCATAACAAATGCAAGGAGGTTCTTCTTCACTCAGAGGGTGGTGGACACCTGGAACGCGCTTCCCGGAGAGGTGATAGGATAGAGTACAATTCTGGGGTTCAAAAAGGGACTGGATGACTTCCTGGAAGCGAAAGGGATAACAGGGTACAGATAGAGATTTACCTTACAGGACATTGAGTGAACAGGGTATGGGTATTTTAAGTTAGGTAGGGAACACTTTCAGGTCATGGACCTGGGGGGCCGCCGCGGGAGCGGACTGCCGGGCACGATGGACCCCTGGTCTGACCCGGCAGAGGCAACGCTTATGTTCTTATGTTCTTATGTTCTTATGTTGTGTTGCTAGAACCAGTAATAGCATACATTCCAAACTGTAGCTGCATAAAGGGACAACCCAAATTGGGGGAACAGCAGCCCCTTTTTCCCTGTGTTTTTGGTTTTTTTTTTTAATTTTAATAATGTTACTGGCAATCAGTCAACCTCTTGCTTCCCTAGCCTGCCCTGTTCTTTTAAAATTATTGTTCCTGGCACCTGATTTCACTCACTAATCTTAGCCATCTTCAAACCTTTATTTCTTTCTCTTTGAAATTTCAAAGAATAGAGTACAGGAAAGCACTCGAGCAAACAGCCTAGTCCGCATCATGGAAGGAAGAGGGATACATAAATAAACATATACATTAGTAATCAAGACCAAAAAAAAAGTCACTTTCCACCTAGATCAAAAATAAGGTGATCTCTATTATTTACACTCAAATGATTTCATTATTTAACTTCCCTCTCTAACAGTCTCTCAAACTGGTCTGGTTCAAAGAAGACAAAGCTTGCATCAGGAAAAGTAACCAAACATTTGGAGAGAAATTTATATATATAAAAAAAACAACAACATTGCCCCTAAAAGCCAAAATCTTTGATTTAAACCAGGGGTGTCCAACCTTTTGGCTTCCCTGGGCCGCATTGGCCAAAAAAAATGTTTCTGGGGCTGCACAAATGCGCAAACATTGCAGCAAGACAGAGGAGGGAGCTGGCAAGACGATAAACACCCGCAGGCAGCAAAAGAAAACACTGCATCGACCTCAACCAGTGCCACAAAAAATACTTCACGGGGCCACATGTGGCTCTCGGGCCGCAGGTTGGACACCCCTGATTTAAACTATAGAAATTACCTCCATCTGGCCTGAGCAATACTAGATATATCAGGAAAAAGGGGAGGTGTCCCCCCTCCCCCCTTCCCCCTCATAATAGGAAACCTTTCTTCTAAAAGTAATTTTTCCAAAATAGTAATTTT
This sequence comes from Geotrypetes seraphini, assembly GCF_902459505.1. Taxonomy (NCBI): domain Eukaryota; kingdom Metazoa; phylum Chordata; class Amphibia; order Gymnophiona; family Dermophiidae; genus Geotrypetes; species Geotrypetes seraphini. Next base: position 246,800,643 of record NC_047085.1, on the reverse strand, counting down.
ATGTACTTCTGAATAAAAGAACCCAGTAGAGTAGTTAGACCACATAGAAATAACATCCTGTATAGTTTCAAGAAAAGCTGTTATGTTAAATTTGTCATATCTTTTCCTCTACTGGATAATACATGTAAAACCAGGGGCTCCTTTTACTAAGCTGCACTAGCGGTTTTAGCATACGCTGCATTGCCGTGCGTGCTAGACGCTAACACCACCATTGAGCTGGCGTTAGTTCTTGGCGCGTAGTGCAGGGGGCAGCGCGTGCTAAAAACGCTAGCATACCTTTAGTAAAAGGAGCCCCAAGTCTTCCTGGACTTTCCTCCAAACATTTTTGGGGAGGTAAATAATAACAGTTTAGTAATAACAATAGTACCAGCATTAGACAGAACCAAAGCTTCCTTGAAATATTTTCTCAGAAGTATCTCTGTAGATAACAAAGGACAGACAGGAAAGATATAGCGGAATTAGAAAAGGTACAGATAAGGGCAACAAAAATGATAAAAGGTTTGGGATGATGTCCCGATGAGGAAAGGCGAAAGCAGCTAGGGCTGTTCAGCTTGGAGAAGAAACGGCTCAGGGGTGATATGATAGAGGACTATAAAATGATGATTGGAGTGGAAAGGGTAGATGCAAAACGCTTGTTCACTCAACAAAAATACAAGGACTAGGGGAAATGCTATGAAGCTACTAAGTAGTAGATTTTAAACAAACTGGAGACAATATTTTAAAAACATATTTATTTCAAGACGCATTTGACTTATGAAACAAAACATTCTAGGTTCCCATATTCTTCTTATCTCATCTTAACCCATTACTACCCGATGTGTTTTACCCTTTGATGTCAAACTCTAACAAATAACAAAATTGTAACTTTTCCCCTTCCTTCCCACCCCTTCCTGTTCGTCCACCTCTGTCTGTCTTTTAAGTGATTTTTGTAAACTAAATGTATTACCACACTCTGATGGTTTTTAAACTGTACATCGCTTAGATATTGTTATAAGCGATTCATCAAATAAAGGTTAAACTTGAAACTTGAAACTTATTTATTCACACAACGTGTAATTAAACTCTGGAATTTGTTGCCGGAGAATGTGGTAAAATCAGTTAGCGTCGTGGGGTTTAAAAAAAAGGCTTGGATAGGGCATTATTGAGATGGCTTGGGGAAATCCACTGCTTATTCCTAGGATACTTAGCATAAAATTTGTTTTATTGCTTGAGATCTAACTAGGTACTTGGGACCTGGGTTGGCCATTGTTAGAAAAAAGGATATTGGGCTTGATGGACCTTTGCTCTGTCCCCGTATGGCAATTCTTCTGTTCTAAAATTCAAAAATATCAGATTGCCAGCCCTAACACTGTCATTCACAACTCTCTGCTAATGTTTCCCTCAACAATAATAACACCACCAAACAAATTAATGGCAAAATTTGGGCCGCAGCTTTATTAACTCCAAAAGTACAGCAAATCCATAAGTGATAACCATATATCAAAAAAACAGTGTAGCATACCAGTGTAACATAACAATCACAACCCCAGGAGCTAATCGGTGCCAAACTAGCTCCATAGACAAAAATGTCCCCACAATCCCCATACCCCATCCCAGCAGGGCTCGCGGTGCCGCAGAGTCCTGACGCCACCCATGGCGGTGTCGCACATGAGCCGCTCAAAAACAAATCCCCCATAATTTTCATAGCCACACTGGTCCACATTTTCCCCCAAAACATCAATTTTTCCTGCCACATGCAGTGACAGCTTAGCTAGTCATTGCACCCCCCCAAAGCTGTGACCCTGAGGGGAGCCATAACAAGCCTCTAACAAGTCTTGCACAGAGCTCAAAAAGATATCCATCCCAATAAGTGAACTCCATCCTCCCTATACAACCCCTGGCAATCACTCGAAAGTAAATCATGACTCGTGACCAAACCCCCCCAACAAACCCATAAAGCGAGAAACTTCAGAGTTGACCTGCTTTCGAAGACAGTCCACCCCTTCCATCCGACGAGCATCCCTCCAAACTCGCCGGGGAATGATATAAGACCAAACAAAATGAACTCCCGGAAAATAGAAGGTAGCTGACAACAGGTCTTGCTTCATGCGCCGGATAATATCCACTCCTTTGATACTACATGCCGTAAATTGCGTAACATTTTTTTATCCTGCAAACTCTTCCACAAAGACTTTTTGGCACCCAAAGCCGCTGGTCCCACCCCACCCCCACCCAACAAGGAACCAGACCCAGCCAAGCGCTCATACAACCCCACCCTGCCCAAAGACTCATCCGCAGAGGCAGGAATAGCAGGCACCGCTCTCAAAGGACCACGGGCAGGAGCAGCAATCCCCGCAGCACCACGTCTAACTATAGCCCAAGCAGGAGGAACAGCACACTGCCGGGAACTACGGCCAGTTCCTCTTGGACCAGGCAAAGGAGTAGCCACAGGAAGTCTGGAATCACGTGCAGCCCCAGAACACCCACCCCGATCCCCCTACCCCTCCGCCCTTTTGCAGCTGACCGTCTAGGAGCCATACCTGCACACTACTCCCCCCCCCCACAGAACCCAGCTGCTACAAGCAGGCCACACAAAGTCCCCTCCCCACTGAGCACCGCAAACCCACACACCACCACAACCCTCTGCTCCCACTCCAGCTAGAAGCACTGCACTGACCTGGCTGACGGACACACACTAGTGTACCACAGTCCGAACCAAACCGGCACGAAAACAGACAGCCCCAGCACTAATGCTGCCAGACGCTGCACAACACAGAAGCAGCGTCAACCTCCCACCCCTACACAGTCGGCACCACCCTCGCTCACCAGCACTTGACGCACAGGCGGACAAATCCAATCCCAGCCCCAACCCTACTCCGAAGACAGCATCCGCAAGCCAACGAAGCGGCAAACCAAAGGTAAAGTGGAAATTTACCTCAAAACTTTGTCCCTACAACAGCCCTCACCCTATCAACCTCCCTCCCAACCAAAAATACTGCGAACCGCCAAAAACTTCGCTATTAATTCCCCTCACCTCACAGCAGCTCCCACCAATCCCGGCTCACCTTCCTCCAACAATTCCCTACCCACTCCCTCCAATCCCGCTAATCCTTTCAGGCCGATCCATCCCCTACCTCCCTATGCCTCCCTTCTCTTCTCCCAAAGCCCGCAAACTTTAACCCTTAACTCCTTCTTCCTGAATAACTGGCTCAGCTAGTGTTACGTGCTCACAGCCATAACTGTGAGCATACTTATCTGATTTTCTTAATATTTCAACCTGTCTTTTCCAAAGCAATTAATCTGTGATGTACTGGCTTGCCAAATTAAAGCAATTGGAGCATCACATTCCCTAATGGAACTATCCATTTGCTGTATTTTGCCATCCAGATCTTCCACTTTATAGAGACCACATGCTGAGTAAAGTCAGAGTTATTGAACTGGACCACACGGCATTGTTTCAGTATTTTTAACCACTTTCCAGACATTATTTTATGCCGCTGTATAAAAAGAGAATATTTGTATGATTATAGTTATTGACTGGTTTTTGGAAAGTTCAATTTTTATGAAATTTTTTATTTAATAATAGTTAAATCTTATAAAAGAATAAGACTCCACACACAACAAGTTCTTATCACAAATGCAACCTTCCCTGACGCACCTTTCTTTTGACTCATGTAAGTCCTGTGATGTTGCTTATTTGTTTTATGTACTTGTGAACGTGTCTTCCCCACCCCACCCACCCCTCTTCCCGGCTTTACTTTGTAAACTGCTTAGATTTAACGCTGTTCTATATTTGCAGTATATGAAATAAAACTGAATTGAACTGCTCTGTCTTTCTAAATGTTATGAAATGTTGTGCTTCAGTGGGAGCCATTCTCATTAACTTACTAATTGTTGCCAAGGATATTTTAGTACAGTATTTCTCAGTTATTCATGTCAATGTAATAATTTCCTATTTCACATGCCTGTGTGAAGAAACACATTAAGAAGTCATTTGAATTGAAAAGTTGTTTTGAAGGTCACAGCGTTTCAGTCAAAAACAAAAATCTGGTGTTACGTGTCCAATCCATCTTGCATTTTGCAACCTTGCAGTGTTCAAACATATATTGAAGAAGGAATAGCTATTGTCTCTTCATTCCTGCTAGAAATGAGCAAATCATGTAGAGAAATAGTGGCATAATCATTTCCGCTAGAGGCGAGTCTTGGTTAAACAACAACTGTGCCCAAATACAGAATAATTATTTGGGGATTTCAAGTAATTTAACATTTATATTGAATGCCATTTGAGCTATAGATATGATAAGCATAAAGCTATAGCATTCATTCTTGTTATAATTCTATTGAGGTGCACTGAGCATATAACATGCAAATTAGCACACAATAACTGTTATCTTACAAACACTCCAACTGCTTTTGTGTGTTGTGGGGTGGGAATTAGATGGGGCAAGGGTCGAGAATGCATATGAGGGGCCACTGAAAAGTTCTCAGCCCAACTAACAAAGGGCTAGATTCACTCAACCTTCAATCCGATCCTGTACCAACGATCGCAAAACCAGTTTTTGCTGGTTTTGCAATCATTCCCCCACCCCAACCCGATTCAGTAAACTGCTGCCCGATCAATCTCCTATCCGATCCAATCCAAGCCATGCAAAATAGCCAAGTGATTGATTCACTAACAAGTACTTGGATATTTAGAATCGGGTTTTACTATCCTAAAACCCAACTGCTGCAGACCTCTTGGTAACTGTGTTACCGAAAGGTCTGCCGGTTTTTTGACAGGTCTACTTGTCTTTTTTTTTTTTTTTATTAATTTTTTTTTTCCATGGCACAGATTACACAAGCAAAATATCTACCCCCATTTAAAAAAAAATGAATAAAAGTCAGGGGCAAACCTGTCAAAAAAAAGCCCCTCCCCCTCCGCAACCCATAAATGTCAGGAGAGATGCTGATTCCCTCCTGCCACCCAACACCCCCCCCCCCCCCCAATACCGCTTAAAAATATGGCAGGAGAGATTCCAACTAACTCTTGCCATCGGGCCTCTCCCGACTGTCATCCTCAAAAAAACAAACATCACCCTCCCCGTTCCACTCCCCCTTCCATATCCGTTGGGAGCGGGAGGGGTGCTCAGTCCCTCCAGCTCCATATTGCTCCAGTGACAACCAGCCTTCACAAGCAGGAGGAAGTGCAAAGTCTTCCTGCCCCTCCTCGGGGCACGATGCAATGCTGGCCTTAGGCTCTGTCTCAGTGTATCATGTGATACATGGGGAGGGGCCTAAGGCCTTGATTGGTTCAGATTCCTCGGGCTCCTCCCTTGAGAGGGGCTTGAAGCATCTGAGCCAATCAGGGACTCCCTTAGGGCTGAACCTAAGGAAGTCCCTGATAGGCCAAACAAATGGCGACACATTCATTTCGGGAGCGTGTCGGGAGCAGGAGGACTTTGCGATTCCTCCTGCTCCCGAAGACTGGTTATCGCTGGTGCCATATGAAGCAGGAGGGACTGAGCACCCCTCCTGCTCCCAACTGGTCAGGAGAGGGGGGCATTTATGTTTTTGTTTTTTTTGGGGGGGGGCAGTCAGGAGTGGGCCCGATGGCAGGAGAGAGTCAGCATCCTTCCTGCTTTATTTTTTCAGCGACAACGGTGGGCATCAGAGTGCAGTGGTGGTGGACATTTTGGTTCCAGGAGGGTGCACTTTGTTGTGGGGGCTTTTTTTTCTTTTTTTTTTAAATCGGGCAGTTATTTCGCGTGTGTAATATACACAAAATATCTGCCCGATTTTTAAAAAATAAATAAAATCCGGCAGAAGCCCTGAAAGCAGTGATAGGAGGCTGCTTCTCCTATCACTACTGTCAGGGCTCTGCCCTGACTCAGTCGCTCACTGAACGATTGAGTCAGGAGTTTGCATGCAAATAATTTGCACCTCCATGTTTTAAAATCGGTCAACAGCGATTGAATTGCTATCTTTAGTGAATCTGGGTCAATGTTAAGGCAGTCTCCATTAAGGGTTAAACACTTCGTTCAGCAATTTTCCACTTTTTTTGTTCTGTATTTTTCTGACAGAACGAAAAAAAAATGGGAAATCACTGGACTAAGTGTATAGCTCTCAATGGAGACTGTCACAAATTGGTTGGGCTGAGAACTTTTCAACGGCCTATATTGTCAATTGTGCTCTAAGTGTGGGATCACTTATAACATAGCATAACAATAATATGCTTGTATACCGCAGGTACCTCTCAGTTCTATGCGGTTTACAGAGTAAAGATAATGGATATTCATAGTGAATTATGGGAAAAATCTATAAATGGTGCCTAAAGGTTAGGTGCCAAGCAGGGCCGCCATCAGGGCGGTACTATCAGTCCTGCATTCAGGGGCCCGGAGCTGACAGGGGGCCCGGGCTCCCCCAGGGTCCTAGGCCACAGTTCTTCAACCGCCGGTCCGCAGACCGGTGCCGGTCCAAGTGGCGTACCTGGGGGGGGGGGGTGGTCTGCCCCAGGTGCACAGGAGAGAGCTGGACGGGGGACCCGCGGAGTTAAATACATCTGGAGCCGCGAGGCTCGTCTTCTGTTCCTACCTGCCCTGCCGCTCACATATAGCCGATCGGAAGTGTTCCCCGATGTCAGCGCTGACGTCGGAGGGAGGGCTTAAGCAAAGCCTGCCCTCCGACGTCAGCGCTGATGTCGGAGAATACTTCCAGTCGGCTAGTTGTGCGCAGCAGGGCAGGCAGGAAACAGGAGACAAGCCTCTTGGCTCGAGCTCCGTTTTGCTGAGAAAGTTGCAAAGATGGGCTGGGAGGCAAACGCGGAACACAAAAGGGGGAAGGGAGAGCGTTTTGGACACAAGGCATGAACTTGGGAGAGAGGAAGGGAGGAAAAGAGATGCTGAGGTGGGGGAGGGAATGGATTTTTGGACACAGAAGGAATGGACTTGGGAAAGAGGAAGGGAGGGAAAGAGATGGTGAGGTGGGGAGGGAATGTGTTTTTGGATACAGAAGGCATGGACGGGAGAGAGGAAGGGAGGGAAAGAGATGGTTGTGTACACGGGGAATAGAAGAAAGGAGAATTTTTGGTCATAGGGAGGGAGTGAGGTACAGATAGTGGCATACCAAGGTGGGAGAGGGTGGGGGGGCGGTCCGCCCCGCCCCGCCCTGGGTTTATGTCCCAAGAGGGTGCACAGCTGGCCTAGAACGTCCTCTCCGACGTTACAATTGATGTCGGGTGGCGAGATTTGGTCGGCCCCGCGGGGAAGAGAAGCAGAGCGAACTCGGCGCCAGCCTGTTCCCGATGGCGGCAATGGCAGCCTATTCCCCAGTGGCAGTGGCGGCATTTTCCCAATGGTGGTGGCATAGGGGAGGGCAGGGAGAAAGAAAGAAAGGGGGGGGACAGGAAGCCAGAAAGAAAGAAAGGGGGCAGGGTGAAACAAAGAAAAATGGGGCACGGAAGAGAGAAAAAGACAGACATACAGAACAAAAGAGGGTGTGGAGAGAGAAAGAAAGAAGGGGGCAGGGTGAGAGAGAGAGAAAAACAGACATACAGAAAGAAAGGGGGTATGGAGAGAGAGAAAAAGAAAGAAGGGGTAAGGTGAAACAAAGAAAAAGTTTGGGGAGGGAATGAGGTCTGGAGGAGAGGAAGCATACAGGAGGCTGAAAGAAAGGAAGAAATATTGGATACACAGTCAGAAGAATAAAGTGCAACCAGAGACTGATGAAATTACCAAAGGTAGGAAAAATGATTTTATTTTCAATTTAGTGATCAAAATGTGTCTGCTTTGAGAATTTATATATGCTGTCTATATTTTGCACTATGGCCCCCTTTTACTAAACCGCAATAGCGTTTTTTAGCGCAGGGAGCCTATGAGCGTTGAGAGCAGCGTGGGGCATTCAACGTAGCTCCCTGCGCTAAAAACCGCTATCGCGTTTTAGTAAAAAGGGAGGGGGAATATTTGTCTATTTTTGTATAGTTGTTACTGAGGTGACATTGCATAAAGTCATCTGTTTTGACCTCTTTGAAAACCCGGGGAATATAAATGATAATTAACATTTTCTCTGCGTACAGCGTGCTTTGTGTTTTTAAAATTTTATTGTTGGTAGATCATTTTGACTTGGCCACAAAGGTAAGGGGGAGGGAGGGAGGGAGGGGAGTTGCTGAAAGACATCTAGTAATCCTTGCAGGCTTGACTGTGCAGGGAATTATTTTTGTAAAATCATGTTTTGTTATGTGACTGGCATTATTTAGACTTTAATTTCTATGAATGAATAGAATGAAAATGATATAGATTACTTGCTTGTTTTTATGTGCGTGCGCTGAAGGAAAGTGGAGAGAGAGGGGGCTGAGGACGCTGAAGGGAAATGGGGAAGAGAGAGTGGGGAGAAGACGCTGATTTATAAATTGAGAATTATACAGAATATTGTTTCTTTTTATACTTTAATTAATAAATTCAATATAAAACAATTCAAGGCTTGTGTGGATGGAATCAGGTGGTTTGCGGGATGGGGACCGAGCTTACGGGGATTAGTCCAATAAAATGGTATTTTCTTATTTCTCATTATTTGTTTTATTTTTATTTGTTAATTTGTAAAGTGGTGATTGTTATGTGTCAGTTTTTTTCAAATTTACATCTACTGTTTTTATATTTTGCACAGTATTAGAAGACATGTGCTACTGTTTTTGTGGTGTTGTGGTGTTGCTTTGTATGTAGAGTCTGGTTTCTTGGCGGTTCAGTTTAACTTTTGTCTACATATTTCTATTTTTAGTTTGTGATTATTCTATATTGGATGAGGGTGTAACTCTGTTCTGTGTGTATGAAAAGAACATAGTTTTCAGTTGGCATTGACTGCAGGATCAATTGACTGTGCGGGATCTGGCTTGTTTAGTTTTACAATGTATGTGCTGGTGTTCACTGCAGTGTTTAAGATGCTGCCTTTTCCTAGGTACACTCTTGTTGTGCGATATGTGGATTGTTACTAAAAATCATATTTTTCATATAGATGGGGGGGTGTCAAAAAATAATGGGCCCCGTGTGTTACATATGCTAGGTACGCCACTGCAGAAAGGGTTGCAATACTTAAAGCATGTTAGATTATTTGAGATTAGTGAGAGAGAAGAAAGGGGTTTGCATTCATGCAACTGACTTTATCTATAAATGCCAAAACTCTGCTTTATTTGTGCAATGACTCGACACGCACTTGTTTCGGCCCAAATGGCTTGCCTCAGGAGTCTTTGTGTTAACACAATGTAACAAATTATATCACAAACAGGCACTCTTTAGAATGGTGTGAGCTTGTGAGTTCCACGTATGCTAGCATTTGTGACTTATTCTCTCTGCAAAACACATTGCATTAACAGTATGACTCCTGAGGCAGGCCATATGGGTCGAAACGTGTGCGTGTCGAGTCATTGCACAATTAATGCAGAGTTTTGAAATATGTATAAGTATACTTGTGTCTTTAGACATCTCCACTGATTGCCTGTTTGCTGATGTGTTGTGAAGGTGACTCTCCTCTTTCCTTCGTCGATGAAAGAAGGGATACTAGCTGGCAGATGCTGGAAAGAATTCTCTACAGTTACCCCAGATGATGATTCTAGTTTACAAAAGAAACTCTCAAAAAATTCTGTTCCTTAGCTTTCTGTCCAGCTAACATGCTAGATCACATCCTTTCTATTGTTTTTTTTTTTTTTACTATGGCTGACAAATCTTGTAAATCTATACTTAGAAAATGGTAAATAGCCCAAAACAATATCTGCCATTGTGCTAAATCTATACCTAAGGCCTCCAGAGTAGATTTAACCAAATATGAAAACTTTAGGATAGTGGCTGGTATTCCATGACCTGCAAAATTGTTAGTATTTAGTAATTTCAATTATACATATCAAGTATAGATATACAAGAAAAGAATAATGTTGGTATATGGCATTCTTTTCAACTTCCCTTTGAGTGTTTGTATATATATATATTGCAAATAAATATATATATATATTGCAAATAAATATATTGCAAATATATATATTGCAAATAAACATCTTGTCGCACTATGCCTTTACTCTCCATAAACCTGTACCGAAACCAATACCATAGACTCACTCTATTCGCTTCAACACTGTATACCGTTATTATTATATATATATATAAACATTATTTATATCCCATTATAGTCTTTTCAGTTCAAGACGGTATATAGTGTTGAAGCGAGTACAGGCGTAGTGCGACAAGATGTTTATTTGCAATGCCCTAGGCTCATAAAATAAAATTGTAAAAAATCATGTTTCTGCATTAAACTGCAGGGCTGGGAAGTAGACAGGGATGAAATATGCACTTCACTGCGGGGATGGGGAGGGGACAGGGATGAAAATGCGGGGACAGGGATTAATTTTTGTTCATGTGTCACTCTCTACCAAATTGGTTTACAGATATTATAGGTAATAGAACACATGAGGTCAGAAAGGGGAGTAAGAAGTCCCAAACCTGAAAGGCCTTATGTGGTGTGCCACAAGGCTTCCCACTGTTTTCTTCCCTGTTTAATGTGTACATGAGTGGCTTGGGTAAGAATTTAGCCTTCCCTCAAGTCCATACATTCTCTTATGCAGATGATATGCTATGCTATGTTTAGCCAAAAAATAATTTGATGAAATATTACAATGTTTAACAAGGATTATTGAAGACTTGAATGTGTGGGTACAGGAGAACTTCCTCAAACTTAATAAATCAAAGGCCGAGGTGCTCTGGTATGAGGACTACAACTCATTACAACATACAGATCTGATTCTTACCACAGGAGAGCAACTTAAGATTAAAAGAACATTAAAAGTTTTAGGTGTTAGCCTTGATTCTTACTTAACCCCTGAAGACCAGATTGATTCCTTGGTCAAAAGTCATCTTCAGATTGGAACAATAAAGTTCAATCAGTCCTGTCTTACGTCAAGCTAGTTTCAGAATATTTGTACACACTGTTTTGCTCCCATATTTGGACTACTGCAGCTCCCTGTATTCTGGAATTGCAGAGAAGGAATGTGGGCGACTGCACAACTTCTGTTTTCAGCCCCTCGAACCCTATTCCCACCCCTCTACTCGACCCCATCTCACATACTGTTATCCTTCCCATATGCCATGTTCTCAATCTGTCTCTTTCCACTGCAACTGTCCCTGCTGACTTCAAACATGCGGTGGTTAAGCCACTTCTCAAGAAAACCTCGCTGGACCCCCCTCCTGCCCGTGAAACTATCACCCTGTCTCTGTTCCTATCCAAGATACTTAAGTGTGCTATTCTCTGTCGCTGCTTGGACTTCTTTTCAACTCAACAGATTCTTGATCCTCTACAATCTGGTTTTCGTTGCCAACACTCCACAGAGACTGCTCTCACTGAGGTCTGCAGTGACTTATTCATGGCCAGATCTAAGGGCCTTTACTCTATCCTCATCCTTATTGACCTGTCTGCTGCCTTTGATACTGTTAATCATATCTTACTCCTTGATACGCTGTCCTCTCTTGGTTTGCCTCCTGCCTTTCCCAACACACCTTTATTGTATGTGTTGGTGGGTCCTCTTCTGCTGCTACCCCGCTAACGGTTGGTGTACCCCAGGGTTCTATCTTAGGACAACTTCTCTTCTCTCTCTACACTTCTTCCCTCGGTGCCCTGATCTCCTCCTATGGTTTCCAATATCACCTATATACTGATGATTCCCAGATCTACCTCTCTACACCCAAAATTTCACCCAAAATCCAAGAAAAAGTCTGCTTATTTGGCTGACATTTCTGCCTGGATGTCCTGCTGTCATCTGAAACTAAATGTGTCCAAGACTGAGCTGCTCTTCTTTCCTCCTAAACCCTCTGCTCCTCCTCCTTTCTCCTTTCTCGATAAATAATACTGTCATTGTTCCAGCCGCCTCTGCTCGCAACCTTGGAGTGGTCTTCAATTCCGACCTCTCATTTTCTACGCACATCCTACAAGCTGCTAAGACCTGTCGCTTCTATCTCATCAATATCACCAAAATTCTCCCCTTCCTCTCTGAGCACACTACCTGGATCCTTGTCCATGCTCTCATAACCTCACACTTAGATTACTACAAATGCACTTCTAACTGGTCTCTCGCAGTGTTTCAAGTTTTATTAAAAATTTAATAAAAACATTTTTATGATAAATTCAAAGCGATGTACATTAAAATTAATCACATAGAAACATATAATAGACTAACTATAGACATCGTACGTGAAAGGGAGGGGAAGAGGGCAGAACTACAATTTCAAACAGAAAGGAACAATTAAATGAAAAAACATTAAGGGAGGGGGACCCTGTTGGACAGACATGCTTATTCTTTCAAGATTACAGCATTAATGGCAGGGCAAGAGAAGTCAAAGGTTTTATGATTAACTAGTTCCCAAAAGCATCAACGAAAAGGAAGCTTTTTAGTGTTGCCTCTCCCCCTTGCAATCTGTGCAAAAATTCTGCTGCACGACTCATCTTTGACCAACTTCACTACGCTCATGTCACCCCTCTGCTTAAATCACTTCACTGACTCCCTATCTGCCATCGTATACAGTTCAAGATCTTATTGCTGACCTACAAGTGTGTTCATTCTGCTGCCCCTCAATATCTCTCTTCGCTTCTCTCTCCTTCTACACCTCTCAGAGAACTCCGTTCCTCAGATAAGCTGCTCTTAGCTGTACCCTTCTCCTCCACTGCCAATTCCAGACTTTGTTCCTTTCATCTAGCTGCCCCCTATGCCTGGAATAAATTACCCGAGTTTGTCCGTCAATCCCCTGCCCTTCACGTGTTTAACAGCAGACTGAAAACCCACCTTTTTGATATAGCTTTCAATCCTTAATCTTACTCCTCTGCCCTCCAACCCAGCCAACTAATTAACTGATCCCCTTAACTATATATCCATGACATCCTGTTTTGTCTGTCTTGGCTATTTAGATTGTAAGCTCTTTCGAGCAGGGACTGTCTTCTTTGTGACTCTGTACAGCACTGCATACATCTGGTAGCGCTATAGAAATAATTCATAGTAGTAGTAGTGTGAAGAGTTTCAGTCTTTGTGAAGCAGAGCTGAGCATGTGATGTCATAATGCCTCATTCCACCAATAAGAGCCAATCTCATCAGTGATGTCACAATGGCTTGATTGTCCTGTACTCCCTCTGCCCTCCAACCCAGTCAACTGATTAACCATTCCCCTTAACTGTATCCATGACATCCGGTTTGTCTGTCTTGGTGGTTTAGATTATAAGCTCTTTCGAGAAGGGACTGTTTTCTTTTTCTTTGTGACTGTGCAGCACTGCATGTGTCTGGTAGTGCTATAGAAATAATTAATAGTAGTAGTAGTAGTTACTCTAGTCTAGAAAACAGCAACTAGGTTTCAAGAAGGCTAGTCCATTATTGAGGGAATTACACTGGTTACCAATCAAAAGAACACAGTTCAAGATTGCATGCATGGTCCATAAGGCAATATACGGAGAAAATCCAATAGGACTAGTGGCAGATACAAAGGTTACTATCTCCTTTTGCAATTCAAGAGCAACACGCCTTTCTAGCTCCCCAACAAGTTTTCTGGAAAAAGTTATTTGAATCCACCTTTGAATTTCAATGTCCCAAATTATAGAATGACTTACCATCCTGTCTGCACCAGACCTTTTTATTACCATTTCAGGAAAATGCTAAAATGTATCTTTTCTCCTTATAGCCCTCAAGAACAAAATTATTCTACTCTGTTAAATTGTTTTTGTAACCTAAGAATCTTATTATAACTGCTCAGAAAGAGCTATAAATCTTATTATAAGCCACAATGAATCTTTGTCAAAATTTAGCAGGGTATAAGGAATTGTATGGTATGTTACCTCAAAGTGCAATTAATGTCAATTAAACATTGTTAATTGTCAATTCTCATAGCCGCTTAAGCCTTTTAAACAATAAACCCCTCTTTTACAAAACCATAGCACGAGCCACGGCGGTAACAGCTCCAACACTCATAGAATGCCTATGAGCACTGGAACTGTTACCATCACAGCCAGCGCTAAAAACCATGCTATGATTTTGTTAAAAGGGGGGGATAAATTTGGCATGCTTGCTTGTCTAGGTGCCTAATTTTAGGTGTCACGTATTGATGTATTGGTGGAGAGTAAAACTGTGAATGAGTTCAAAGAAGTGTGGGATGAACACAGAGGATCTAGAATCAGAAAATAATATTAAAAATTGAACTAAGGCCAGTATTGGGCAGACTTGCACGGTCTGTGTCTGTATATATGGCCATTTGGTGGAGGATGGGCTGGGAGGGTGTAGATGGGCTGGAGTAGGTTTTAATGGAGATTTCAGCAGTAGGAACCCAAGCACAGTACCGGGTAGAGCTTTGGATTCTTGTCCAGAAATAGCTAAGAAGAAAAATTTAAAAATTGAATCAGGTTGGGCAGACTGGATGGACCATTCAGGTCTTTATCTGCCATCATCTACTATGTTACTATGAATTGATGCCTTAGGGCCTCCTCAATAGGCATCAGTAAATAGCTCTATTAATAGTGAGCAGTGTTACCATGCAATAATGAACAATTAGCATGCAGCCTCTGCACTTAAGATGCCTTAACACTAAAAATGAATATGCCTTAAGTGCAAAATCTTAGTACGCTTTAGTAATCCCCCAAGTCTGTTTCCCTGAATATTAGTAGATACTATGAAAAGATATACTGTATGTATTTTCTTTTCTTTTTCTTTCTCCCTTCTGGTTTTGGAGCTTGAATTCTGAATAGGATAACTTGCTACCAAGTTCTAGGATTTTTAATTGCACAGTTTGCTTTCTTCACAGCAACTAAGTGAAATGCCAGACAAATTCTTACCAACAGATCTACAAACCATCTGTAAACACGAGTGTTAGTATAATTTATCATGCATGAGAAAAACTGTGTACTGTGTACTAAGAAATCAATATACAGAACATTTACAAGAACAAAGAGACCCTTTTTACTAAGATGTGTTAAGCAGTTAACATAGGAATTACCATGCACTGTGAGCACCTGCCCTTTGCTAAAATTAAATTAAGCAGTTTAACACCTAGCATGTTAACTAACAAATATGGAGCTGAGCAGGGGCTGAGCCTTTTCCAGCAAATAATGTGGAGTAGTTAACAATGGCCAGGATTCACTAAGCAAACCAATCGTGTATCGATCGGTTTGTGAGCCCTTTGCGACCAAATTTCCCTCCTGCACTATTCACTAAGGCCTATAGCGATCCGATCCCAATTCTCCCATGCAAATTAGTAAAACCCCATGCAAAATAGCCAAGCGATTGATTCACTAACAATTGCTTGGCTATTTTGAGTCGGGTCTTACTACTGATAAACCCGACTGCTGCAGACCTGTCAGTAACTGAGTTACCATCAGGTCTGCAGGTTTTTTGACAGGCCAGCCTGTCTTTTTTATTCATTTTTTTTCCATGGCATAGATATTTTGGGTGTGTTACACGCGCAAAATATCTGCCCCATAAAAGAATTAAAAAGACAGGCAGGCATGTCAAAAGTACCCCCACACATAAAAGCGCCCCTCAAGCACGGCCACCCAACCACCCCTGACCGGCATGGCCCTCGCCTTCAATCCCTCCCTCCCCGCGACTGACACGGCACTGCCCTCGCCCCCCTCCTGGCATGACCCACCCACCTCCCAGCACCAAAAAGTTGGGAGCACGAGGGGTGCTCAGTCCCTCCTGCTCCTAGGCCTCCCACCACCCTGGCCCACCCAGGAGGTTGGGCTCAGCCCATCCAACCACCCCGGTACCTTTGAAATAGTTGGGAGCAGGAGCAGGAGGGGTGCCCAGTCCCTCCTGCTCCTACGCCAATCTTTGGGAGCAGGAATAAAGTCCTCCTGCTCCTGCTCCCCGGGCTGCCGCTGCACAATAGCAGCCTTTGGCCCTGCCCCAGCGCATCATTTGATGCACGGGGAGGGGCTTAAGGTACTGATTGGCTGAGGCACCTCGGGCTCCTCTCTGGGAGGAGCCCAGGAGGAGCCCGAGGTGCCTCAGCCAATCGGTGCCTTAGGCCCCTCCCCATGCACCAGATGATACGCTGGGGTGGGGCCTAAGGCAGGCCTGTCAAAAGTACCCCTCCTGCTCCCGAAGATGGAGCGCCTTGTCAGAAGGAGCAGAAGGGACCAGTCATCCCTCCTGCTCCCAACTATTTCAAAGGTGCTGGGGTGGGTGGGTAGGCCGGGCCTCACTGCCTGGGCTGACCCGGGGTGGGCTGGGGGTTGGGAGGCTTAGGAGCAGGAGGGACTAAGCACCCCTCCTGCTCCCAACATTTTGGTGCCGGGGCTGGGTGGGCCGTGCCGTGAGGAGGGCAAGGGAGAGATCGTGGCAGAGCAGGGCAGGCAGGATAGATCAGGACTTGGGGGGGGGGGGTTGGGCAGATCTCTTTTGCCTGCTCCCGGACTCTCCTGCTCTCTGACGCCATTTTCTGTAGTGCAGGCCCACTTTAAAACCACGGGCTTGCACTGCAGAGAACGGCGGTATAGAGCAGGAGAGTCCGGGAGCAGACAATAGAAATCTGGGCAGAGCAGTGGGCAGAGCAAGGCAGGAAGGAGAGATCGGGGCCTGCAGGGGGTGTTGGGCAGGGCCAGTGTGTCGGGCCGATGCCTGATCTCTCTTCCCTGCTCACCGGACTCTCCTGCTCTCTGCCGCTGTTCTCTGCAGTGCAGGCCCACTTTAAAATCACGGGCTTGCACTGCAGGGAATGGCAGCAGAGAGCAGGAGAGTCCGGTGAGCAGGGAAGAGAGATCTGGGCGGAGCCCTGACAGCAGTGACAGGAGTCTGCTTCTCCTGTCACTACTGTCAGGGTGTGCGCATGAGTGGGGATTGCTCTGGCCGTGGGTAGGGGGCGTGTTAACGATCATCCCCATTTGCATGCAGGCCTTTACTGAATTCGTCGGCCGGCATGCAAACGGAAATGAATCGTGCACAGTTTGGAGGTTTAGTGAATCTAGGCCAATATTTTATAGGGGCTGGTTTGTGGATCTGCATTCTTTCTAATGGGGTTAATGTGTACAGAGGGTATTGTATTTGCATTAACTGTATGGGAAGATGCTGTTAGCATTAACCTTTGGTTATTAATGCATGATAATTGCAAAATTTGATCACACTTTAATAAAAGGGGATATGAAAGGAGTTTTTTAGTCTTATAAGTCATATTTCTACTTTACCTAATTAAATTTGTCTTACAAAATTACAACCTACTGTATTTGAATTTAGCACACTAAAAAAAAGGGACTGTTTGAGGGTACTGTAAATTGCATGTGCAATTGGGATGCTCATAGTGGCGTGCAGTGATGGCTTTCAGGGGATTCAGTGAATCCCCAGCTCTTCAGCCCTGCCTTTTATTCTTTTGTTTACTTTTTCCTTGATGCTATTTGATTTGTTGAGCAGTCAGCCTGTAAAAGTAAACAAACAAAAAACCCCAAAATGCAGGGCTCATGGGCTGGTGATTCTTTGAACCTGCTGAAGGCCCTGAGAGTAGTGATCTGAATTTGATTGGCTAAGCAGCATCTGCCTGTTGCCTGCTCAACCAATCCAAGTCAGAGTAGTGCCCTCAGGGCCTTTAGGGGATGGGGTGAATCCCCTGAAGGCCCTGACTGCATGCCACTGGATGCTCACCTACAGTATGAAGGGCCGCTGAAAAGTTCTCAGCCCAACCAACAAATTTGGGGCAGTATCCTTCAAGGCTACAGACTTACTCCAGTGATTTCTCACTTTTTTCATTCTGTAGTTTTCCGATGGAACAAAAGTGGAAAATCGCTGAACTAAGTGTATGACCCTCGATGGAAACTGCCCCAACTTTGTTGGTTGGGTTGAGAACAAGTGTGAGCACTTATTCCAACAAAATGACTGGTGTAAATGCTTGTGCCTAATTATGGGGTCCTTTTACTAAGGCAAGCTAGCTGTTTAGCGCGCGCTAAATGCGCATAGACTATAATGGACACGTTAGCATTTAGCACGCGCTGACACGGCTAGCGCCCCTTAGTAAAAAGACCTCTGTAGGAAGTTAAATGAGTAACAGCTTGGCACGCCCCTGACCTGCCCAGGCTCACATCCCCTTTGAAGTAGAATACTCTAGAATTTGAAAGCGTAACTTATAAAACAAAGATAGCAAGGAGTTAATATGTGCAATTGGGGTACCATCACAGTAATAGTTACAACTAGAGCACGTTAATTTTTGCATTAATCCCCTAATTCTATAAACTGGCGCGCTCAAATTTCTGACTAGCACACTCATTTTCAAATGCAAGTTATAGAGTAAGGTCAGTTGCGTACATAACTTAATTCAATAATTTGCTGTTAATTGGAGTTAACAGCCATCTATTGATTATAATTGGCTTTAATCAGTGCTGACTGACACCAATTAGCAGTTAAGTGCGTAAGTGACCTTGGGCACTGTTCTGTAAGTTATGCACTCAAATTCCGCTGGTTCCATGAATAAATTCTATACATGAAATGTAGGCATAGATTTGGAGGTGGAGTTAAGGACACAGCGGGGGCCTGGCGTAGGTTATTATAGGTATAACATGAAGTGAAGTTGCTTTAAATATAACTTGGGCCAACTAACTAAAAGGGTGACAAAGTTACTGCTTTTATGGCTTAAGTTCAATAAAATAAAATCACTTCATTTTTGTTTTGTTTTTATCAACGTCTGTTTCAAAATAGACTAACTGGTAATAACGCCACATTATCCATGTAATTTGAGTGTTTCAATTTAAATGAATGAAATCACTGAATATGAGCATAAAGAGCTAGTGGTTCAGATAGAAATAATTCATCATACAGTAATAGTAACCATAACATAAATTTGTAAAGGCAAAGACAGCGTCAGGTTTTGTTGACATTAGTTATTATTCCTGTTTCGATTATAGTTCTGGCCTGGTGGCAGGATCCAACATATTTTACTGTAATAGATGCTGTTCCTCCAGTCTCTTGTAGGATTAAGGATTAGTTTGCTGGTGATTTATTCTGGTCCTAATGTGGTCTCCTTAAGCAGTTGTACTCTGCGGCGATTTTATTTTTCTTCTGCTTTTCTCTTTTTTAATATTCTTACCTTTTTATATATGATCTGCCGTGCATGAAGATTTCTATATTTTAATGTAGTGAAAAATACAGACAAATGCAGCACTATTTAAGGAGATTTAGATAGAACCCTTACATGTACAAAGAGACAGAAAAGGACCTTGAGGAGGGGCAGGAAAGCAGACTTGAACCAAAAGACAAGGTAGAGAGGGGGAAAACCCTGAACCAAGGAAAAAGAGATGGCAGACCTGGGGAGGGGGAAGACAAAGAGAATGAGACAGAAAGACCTGAAACAAAGGTGGAAGGACTTGAAATGTTAGCAGAAGGAAGACAGAGAGAGAAACCTGAAACAAAGAGGAGGCAGATGTTTGACTTGGGGGTGTATATAGTAGAGGGAAGAGAGAGAAAGAGACTGCAGAGAGGTGGAAAGATTCTGGACCAGGGAGGGAGGAAGGAAGGAGAGAGAGGCAGGCAGAGAAAGACCTGGAAGAGAGAGGAACAAATACTGGACATGGTGGGGGTGGGGGTGTGTGAGGATAGTTCTAAGCAGAAGAAAGAGAGAGAGAGGCTTGGATCAAAGGGGAAAGATAGGAGGCAGATGCTGGACTATGGGAGGTGCAGACAGAAGAGACAGAGGGGGACAGACCCTAAGGAAGATCAGAGAGATGCAAGATAACAGAGGAGGAAGAGAGAGGAAGACATGTTGCCAATAGTGGTGAAGGAGAGAGGAAGAAAAGTTGAACTCATGGAGGGACAGAGAGAGATGTTGGTTGGAGAAGGGAATGAGGACCGGAGGAGAGTAAGCATGCAGGAGGCAGAAAGAAAAAAAATGCTGGATGCACAGTCAGAAGGAAGTCTAACCAGAAACTAATTAAATCACCAGACAACAAAGGTAGGAAAAATGATTTTATTTTCAATTTAGTGATCAAAATGTGTCAGTTTTGAGAATTTATATCTGCTGTCTATATTTTGCACTATATTTGTCTATTTTTTTATAGTTACTAAAGTGACATTCCATATTTTAAATTAATCTGTCTTGACATCTTTGAAAACCCCCCTAAATTCATAAATGATAATTAACGTTGTCTCTGCATACAGTGTCCTTTTGTTGTTTTTTTAAAATTTTATGGTTACCATGATATTGTGTGTGCATGAAAAATGAATAGAAGAAATTGGGGGCGGGGCTAGGGCGGGATTGGGGGTGGGACCGAAAATTAATAGATATCCCGTTTTGATGAAAAAAATAAATGGTCACATTAAGTATTGCTGCCTGAGTCAGGAAAAAAAATTTCAGTTCAGCCTATTGAATCGATTTTTCAATTGAATTCAATTTTCCTGCCCAATTGGGTGTTTTTTTCAAACATCCTGGTGGGTTTATTTTATAGTCTCTTCACCCACCCCACTCCCTTTGCCCTTTCCTATCCACACTGGCGCTGTGGTGTAAACAAAACAAACAAAAAAGACTTCTCTCTGTTAAATCCTAGCTCACGTTCGCGGTCTAAAACCAGCTCTGGCAGGATGAACATTTCAAATATGACACATTGTAATCGCAAAACAGAAAATAAAATTATTTTTTCTACCTTTTGTTGTCTGGTCATTATTCAAATCATGTTAATCCCAGGCTCTGCGACAAACATCTTCTGATAACTTGCTTGCCAGGATCTCCCGCCAATTTGTCGTTTTCCTCTTTCTCCATGCTAACCATTCATTTTCCATCTCTATCCTCCCCTTCCGTTTCTCTTCCCTCCCCAAGAGGTCTGGCATCTTTCCTTTTTTTCATCTCCATCCCCAGATCCATCTCTCTCCTTTTCTCAACTACCCTTTTATCCAGCATCACTCCCTCCTTCCCCACCACCCCAGGGTCTACCATCTCTCCCTTTCTTTTCCCAACTACCCTCCTATCCAATATCTACCTCTACACCATCCCTTATGTCCAGCTTCTCTCCCTTTCTGCTCCTTTCCTCCCTAAATCCCATTGTCCACCATCTCTCTCCCTCTCCTCTGTTTTTAGATCCATTATTTCTTCCTCCCTCCCTCCTCCCCCCCAGTCTGGCATATGCATGTCTCTTTGGACCCCCTTCCCTCCCTCTCTCCTTGTACTTCTATACCAGGGTCTAGGGTCCCCCCTCTGAAGGCCTGCATTTCCCCTCTCCCCTTCTTTCAACATCTTCCAGCTTCCCCCTGGCCTCCCAA
Source organism: Geotrypetes seraphini (assembly GCF_902459505.1). Lineage (NCBI taxonomy): Eukaryota > Metazoa > Chordata > Amphibia > Gymnophiona > Dermophiidae > Geotrypetes > Geotrypetes seraphini. The sequence continues at coordinate 246,779,453 of NC_047085.1, read as the reverse complement.
TCTTACCTTCAGCTAATTATGGCAGCCTGCAGAGAGGATCACCAGTGCTGTAGCAATCCTAGCAGGCTGCCATCGGCCTCTGCAGCATGTTCCCTCTGCCGCGATCCTGCCCCTCCTCTGATGTCAGGGGCAGGGTCGCAGCAGATGGAACATGCTGCAGAGGACAACGACAGCCTGAAGGATCACTACTTGGGCAACACTAATGGGCAGGTCATGGGCGCGTCAAGCTATTACTCACCTAACTTCATACAGTTAGGCACAAGCATTTATGCCAGCTATTGAGTTGGAATAAGTGCTCCTTTGGTGCAACACTGGCATGAGAATAACCATCAAATTAAGGATATTAAATAGAGAATTATAAATGTAATAAGGATGGGGAGGGAGGGCAGAAACCGAAAAGATATTAAACTTTAAAGAAAAATTCTGGATTTTTACTCTGAATATGGTGACTCCTTTTGGTTTAAATTTAGAGAGAGAGTGGATGTCGCTAATTTAGACCAGGGTAGCCTGTGATTGGTGGGCTAAGATAAGATGTCATAAGAGGGAGTTATAAAAGCTCACTGAATGTGCCGGAACCATTGCATGTCCAGAAATGTGGGGGCAAATACAATAGGATATGGCAGAAGAAGGTGGGTGTGAGAGTATGTATATCAGAATAAAAGTTGGATAAAGAAATAAGAAAGGCTAATGATGAGGTGTGTGTGTGTGTGTGTGTGTGTGAATCTTATTGCAATGAAACTGAGTTGAACTTTGAGTGACACCGCTGAAGCCTGAATAGTTTAAAAGTATGAAAAAAGTAAAAACAATTTTATTATATTCTGAGAATTGGCACTGGTATTGTGACAATCTTATGATAGAAAACTGAACTGCATATTACATTCACACATAAATGTGAACTTATTCTAATAATCTATAGTTTACAACTGCCAATATAAAATTTGTGCTTACCTTTTGAGAATTTACACCTAATCGTTTAACATTATTTAGCAAAAGAACAACCCAGAGCATTTTCATTTGTAGACTAGCCCACATCAAATTACAGTGGAACCTTGGTTTGTGAGCATAATTTGTTCCAGAAGCATGCTCGTAAAACAAAGTGCTCGTATATCAAAGCAAGTTTCCCCATAGGAAGTAAGGGAAACTCAGATGATTGATTCCACATTCCAACCCCCCTCACGAGGCCACCGGTGCTGCTCACTTCCACCCCACCTCACCACATCCCCAAAAGACCCCACCCCCGAGGCCACTGGCTTGCTATCACCCCACCTCCGACAACCAGCATCACCCACCCAAACCCAAACCCTTATCACAATCTGGCACAGGCATGCAACACCAACCCACAGGACGTGCTGGTGTTGGAAGAGCCTGCCATTGATCTTTGCTAGGCTGGGTCTTGAGGGTGGTCGTGCGACGCCGGTTATCGGGGGTGGGGGCTCACAGGCGGTTCTCGGTGTGTGGGGGGGATGGCTTGCAAATCGAGTCTATGCTCGAATTGCGAGGCACTGTTTGCAAGAGTGTTTTCCTGTTCATGCAAAACACTCCCAAACCAAGTTACTCGCAAATCGAGGTTTGACTGTAGTTTAATGCACACTATGGGGTCCTTTTACTAAACTGCAGTAAGCACTAGTGCATGCTTACCACACATTAAAAGGGCTTACCGTGGGACATGTGCTGCCATCCTGTGGTAAAGTTGCCTAACTGTGCATGTATACCACGTGTTAAAATAATTCTGAATTTTCTCTAAGGAGGTGTTTGGGGGTGAAGATTGTGCGTGGCGGCGTTAATCAGTTAGTGCTGAGGCATTGCTGTGTGCTAATTGATTAGCCCAGGGTTAGCACATGGGACCTTACTGGGGAATTCTGTAAATGGTGCCCTATTTAAGCACTGCTATGCACCCTAATCGTGGCTGCCAAGTGACAACTATGTTCAGGATCCGTGCCAAATTTAATTGGCTTTAACCGTGTGGTAATTGATCACACCGGTTTTCAGCCACTCAAATAAAATAAGCAATTTAATAAGAATTCAGTGCCAGACTCTTGAATGCCTATCGATGCCCTGGACAGAGAATAAGCATGGCTAATTTAGGCATACATCAGAAAAACCAGGAGAAAGTTCTCCACAATCCAAACAGTGATGTTGCCAATAATGAATGAAACACCTCATTGAAGTGTTATGGATTCATATGAAGACGCCGTACCGGTCTATACACACTCGAGCAATAGTGTATTTTGAATAAGACTCCTGAGGCAGGCCACATTGGCCGAAACAAGTGCGTGTTGAGCCATCGCACAGACTTTTTATGACTATTGAATAAATTGCACACCAAAACTACTGCATTGTGGTTTGTTTTGACTTAGGTATACAACATACATTACATTACATTAGTGATTTCTATTCCGCCATTACCTTGCAGTTCAAGGTGGATTACAAATGAATTGTCAGAACATAAGAATTGTGTTGGGAGTAGGAAGTATGTTTCTTTAAGTTGCTAAGGATAATATCTGAATTGTCATGATATTAGAGGTACATAAGGAGCAGTTACAGGTGATACTTGGGGTAATTCTGACTGTGTTAGTTCGGTTTTATGTGTTTTTTGAAAAGAAGGGTTTTTATTTCTTTTTTGAACATTTTGTAGTCTGTGGTCGAAGTCAATAGATTGTAGAGTTGGATGTCAAGTGTTGCAGCTTGAGTGGCTAGGAGGTTGTCGTATAGTTTTTTTTGTTTGATGTTTTTGGTTGGAGGGTGTGTGAATGGTGCGTGGGTTCTCCTATGTCTGGTTGAGGCTGGGGCTCTTCACCCTAGAAAAACGGAGACTTAGATGGGACATGATAGAGGCCTATAAAATCATGAAAGGTAGAGAGGGACAGATTCTTCAGGCTAGCAGGGACATCAAAAACAAGAAGGCACTCAGAAAAACTGAAAGGAGACAGATTCAAAACAAATACTCGGAAGTACTTCTTCACTCAGAGGGTGGTGGACACCTGGAATGCGCTTCCAGGAGAGGTGATAGGACAAAGTACAATAATGGTTTCAAAAAGGGCTTGGATGACTTCTTGAAGGAGAAAAGGATTACAGGGTATAGATAGAGGGGTACTATACAAGGTACTTCAGGATTAGGGCATAAACAATTCAGGAGGAGAGAACTTACAGGTCAAGGACCTGGAGGGCCACTGCGGGAGCGGACAGCTGGGCGCGATGGACCCCTGGTCTGACCCAGCAGAGGCAATACTTATGTTCTTATGTTCTTAATTAGTCAATTGTTACAGTAGGCTGGGCTGTCCTGTTTATTGCTTTAAATAGTAGGCAGTAAAATTTGAAGTGTACTCTCGCTTGTATTTGGAATGGGAACCAGTGTGAGTCGTGATATTCCTCTGTGATGTGGTCAAATTTCTTCAGCAAGTAGACTAGTCTTAGGGCTGTGCTTTTTATTGTTTGTAATAGTTTCATCATGGTTGCTGGGCAAGGGAGATATAGTATGTTACAGTAGTCTATTAGACCTAGGATTAGGGATTGTACCAAGAGTTAGAATTGTTTTCTGTCGAAGAATTTTCGAACTTGTTGATTTGTGGCTGCATTGTACAGCCTCTGTCTATCGGTACTCCCAGGAGTTTTAAGGTGGGTTGAATGGGGTATGTTATGGAGTGTATGATTAGATTTGTTGCTGTTGGGGTTTTGTTATTTTTGAGTAGGATGAAGTTTGTTTTGTCAGGATTTAGTTTTAGTTTGTGTCTTTCATCCATGTTGCTACTGTTTCAAGTGTTCTGTGTATTGTGTCTGCTATGGATGGTGCTGGTTGATCGAACAGAAGGAGAATGGTGATGTCGTCTGCATAGCTGTAGGCGTTGTTTGTCTAGGTAGGAGCCGAGGGAATCAATATATAGGTTGAAGAGTGTAGGAGAAAGAGGTGATCCTTGGGGTACTCCGCAGGGGTTGGACCATGGCTCGGATTTTTCTTTGTTTTACAGTAGGCGGTGCTTAATTAGGAAAGTGAAAACTGGCCTACCGGAGCGGCACTTATGTCTAGGATGCCTAGGGACTACTAAATCCTCTTAGTTGCCTAACTAACTAACTTAGTTGACTCCCTTTCTAACATTACTAAGTTTGATTCAAGATGTGTGCATGCTCTTTGATTCATCATCTAAATCAGGGGTGTCCAACCTTTTGGTTTTCCTAGGCCACATTGGCCCAAAAAAATGTTTCTGTGGGCCACATAGAAACATAGAAACATAGAAAGATGACGGCAGAAAAGGGCCAAGGCCCATCAAGTCTGCCCACTCTATAGACCCTCCCCTTGAGATTAGCCAATGTTTTGCCCTGACCCACGTAGTGATCCCACATGGGCATCCCATTTATTCTTAAAATCTGGCACGCTGCTGGCCTCGATTACCTGTACTGGAAGCTTGTTCCATTGATCAATCACTCGCTCCGTGAATAAATACTTCCTGATGTCGCCGTGAAATTTCCCGCCCTTGAGTTTGAGCGGGTGCCCCCTTGTGGTTGAGGGGCCTCTGAGAAGGAAAATGTTATCTTCCACTTCTATACGTCCAGTGACGTATTTAAACGTCTCAATCATGTCTCCCCTCTCCCTGCATTCCTCGAGAGTGTAGAGCTGCAAATTGTTTAGTCTTGCTTCGTACGATAGACCTTTAAGCCCTGAGACCATTCTGGTGGCCATCCTTTGGACCGACTCAACCCTCTGCACGTCTTTGCGGTAATGTGGCTTCCAGAATTGCACGCAGTATTCCAGATGAGGTCTCACCATGGTCCTGTACAGTGGCATTATGACAGCAGGCTTTCTGCTGACGAAACTTCTACGGATGCAACCCAGCATCTGCCTTGCCCTTGAGGAAGCCTTCTCCACCTGATTGGCAGATTTCATGTCTGTACTAATGATTACTCCTAAATCTCGTTCCGCTGAAGTCCTGGTCAAGGTCTCCCCGTTTAAGGTATAAGTTCTGCACGGGTTTCTGCTACCTAGGTGCATGACCTTACACTTCCCAGCATTGAAGCCCAGCTGCCAGGTTGAGGACCAGCATTCCAATGTACGCAGGTCCTGCGCCATGCTATCTTGTAAATTGCTCTCGCTTACCATATTACATAGTTTGGCGGCGTCGGCGAATAATGTTACTTTACCTTGAAGCCCTTGAGTCAGATCTCCTATGAATATGTTGAAGAGGAGCGGACCCAAGACCGAGCCCTGCAGCACCCCGCTGGTCACCTCCGATGTCTCAGAGAAAGTACCGTTAACCATCACCCTCTGAAGTCTGCCACTCAGCCAATCATTGACCCATGCCGTTAGAGTCTCTCCTAACCCCATCGATTTCATCTTGTTTAACAGTCTGCGATGTGGGACGCTGTCAAAAGCTTTACTGAAGTCTAGGTACACTATGTCCAGTGAATCTCCTTCGTCCAGTCTTTTTGTTACCCAGTCAAAGAAGCTGATGAGGTTTGATTGGCAGGACCTACCCTTGGTGAATCCATGTTGATTGGGGTCCCGCAGATTCCCTTCGTCCAAGACCGTGTCCAATTGGCGTTTGATCAGTGTTTCCATAAGTTTGCATACTATCGACGTCAGACTCACCGGTCTGTAATTTGCAGCCTCTGTCCTGCAACCCTTTTTGTGCAGAGGAACGACGTTAGCTGTTTTCCAGTCCAAGGGGACTGTCCCTGTACTCAGTGAGAGATTGAATAGCTCGGCCAACGGTTCTGCAAGGACATCACCTATCTCCATGAGCACTCTGGGGTGTAGATTGTCCGGTCCCATGGCTTTGTCCACCTTGAGTTTTGTTAGCTCAAAGTAAACCTCGCTGGGTGTGAATTTAAAATTCCGAAACGGGTCTTTTGTGTTTGACTGTGGCTTCAATTGAGGGCCGGACCCTGGCGCCTCGCAGGTGAAGACCGAGCAGAAGTATTCATTCAGTAGTTCAGCCTTTTCGGGATCCGATTCCGCGTAATTCCCGTCCGTTTTTCTCAGGCGTACTATCCCGTCTGTGTTTTTTTTCCTGTCACTGATATACCGGAAGAAGGATTTGTCCCCTTTCTTAATGTTGTTTGCTAGAGTTTCTTCCACTCGAAGTTTGGCCTCCCTGACTGCCGTTTTAACCTCTGTGGACTTGATCCTGTGTAGCAGTTGAACGTGAACGTGCAAACGCTGCAGCAAGACAGAGGAGGGAGCCAGCAAGACGGTAAACACCCATGGGCAGCAGAAGAAAACACTGCATCGCCCTCGACCGGGGCCACACAAAATAATTCATGGGGCCGCAGGTTGGACACCCCTGATCTAAATAAAATTTTGCATGTGTAGTCCTTTTTCTGAACAATGAAAACAGACAGCTCAGCCAAATCTTTGTTTTTGTTTATTCATAACAATAGATCACAGGTCAGTAATTGCTTTGTCCACTGATAGGAAAAAATTCTGAGCTGAAGAATTCATTTCATTTTCAGTGTTCACTGATTACAAAGGTAGAAACAGGTTTCTGTCTAAAAAAGAAAAAAAAAATCAAAAGGAGATACCCTGGAAGTCATACAGTGTTACACATATGGGTGTCAGCCAAGCATTTTCTTGCTGAGTGCTTTTCACATGATTTAATGCAGCAGCATCTCATAATTGAAATAAACATCAGATTCAGATCAGAATTAGCTGAGATTGCTTTCACTTGCAACATCTTGATCTTGATATTCTTTTTCTTAAAATATATATTATATATATATATATATATATATTTTTTTTTTTTTTTTTTTGCATGGATGATGGTGTCCCTCACTAAAATACGTTAAGAAGTTAGTCAGTAATTAAGCATCAAGCAAGCTAAGAGTTCCCACAGTGGTTTAGCAGCTGGAGTGCACTACGGCCCTCTTTTGCAAAGGTGCACTGAGCATTTTAGCGTGCATTAAGCGCACGCTAAATCAACATGTGCGCTAACTGCTAACGCATCCATAGGATAATATACACGTGTTGGTGATAACCACGTGATTAGCGTGCGCTAATATTTACCCTGCGCTAACGCCAGTTAGCACCTCCCTCAAGATCTGGGGAGGGGGCCTCAAATTCAAGTACTTTCAATTTAATGGTACTGCTTCATGAAAGGACATTTATTCATCCAAAGCTCATTCTTGACCTGTAGCAATTTTTCTGCTAAAATAGGTCTACAGGCTATTTTCTGTATGCTTTTTTTTCAGCTTTTTTCTTTTTTTGTTTTTAGTATTAATGAGCCGCTTTGCTTGATTTTTCATTGCAGCAGCTCATTAATGCAACATTTATATCTACTTTTGTGCAAAGTGCACTTTATCAAAAAATTTAGAAACATAGAAAATGACGGCAGAAAAGGGCCACGGCCCACCAAGTCTGCCCACTCTAATGACCCACCCTCCTAATTTCTTCCCCTAAGAGATCCCACATGCTTATCCCATTTTTTCTTAAAATCTGACACGCTGATGGCCTCGATTACCTTCAGTGGAAGATCATTCCAATGATCAACCACCCTTTCGGTGAAGAAATACTTCCTGGTGTTGCCATGAAGTTTCCCACCCCTGATTTTCAACGGATGCCTTCTTGTTGCCGTGGGTCCTTTAAGAAAAAAGATATCTTCTTCCACCTCGATACGGCCCATGACATATTTGAACGTCTCAATCTTTTTCCCCCTTCTTCTGCGCTCCTCGAGCTGCAACTTACCCAGTCGTTCCTCATACGGAAGATCTTTGAGTCCTGAGACTATCCTGGTGGCCATTCGCTGAACCGACTCAACTCTCAGCACATCTTTTTGGTAATGTGGCCTCCAGAATTGTACACAATATTCCAGATGAGGTCTCACCATGGATCTGTACAATGGCATTATGACTTCCGGCTTTCGGCTGACGAAACTTCTACAGATACAACCCATCATTTGTCTAGCCTTGGATGAAGCTTTCTCCACTTGATTGGCCGTCTTCATGTCTTCACTAATGATTACCCCCAAGTCTCGTTCTGCTGTAGTCCTTGCTAAGGTCTCACCATTTAGGGTGTAAGATCTGCATGGATTTCTGCTGCCAAGGTGCATGACCTTACACTTTTTGGCATTGACCTTACACTTTTTGGCATTTATTACCTGCCTCTGAGGTGGGAGTTCAATAAAGATTAATATGGATAGTTCAAAATGTGAACTAGGTAGGAAACGATTCAAGAAAGGTTACATAAAGTACAGAGAAAAAAAAGTTAAATCATGTTTATTATACAAACAGCAAATATGCATTCTCATATTGTAACTGAAATAAATGACTCTTTTATTCCCCAGGGGTTAGCTAGATCTAGAGATAAACAGACATTTAAACACACTGTGGATCAGTTTGAAAAGTAGGCTCAGATATAAAGGACTCCACAATGTAAAAATGAGGAAGCCCCGTAGCCCAAAAAGAGACAACTACATTTTAGGTTCCTTCTTCTTTGAAACAAATATCATAGACTTCAGAACTCTCTCTTTTCATGCAATCTAAATTCTAATGGATCAGGAATGATCGGCAACTCTAGTTCAATAGGATTCACAGTAGTAGAATAACTTTCAAGGCCTGAGAATGATCACTGTAAAACATACTGGATCATGGTATGGGGGGATGCTGAAAAGTTCTCAGCCCAGCCAAGAAGGAAATGATGTGGAGCCATAAAACTTGCAAGTTATTCCACATATTCACCCTAAGTTCAACACACTTGGCATATTATGTCTGAAGTTTCTGTAACTCTTCCCAAAAATACTCTGATGTCTGGTCACTGAAATACTGTTCCGCTGCCGTCGCCTCTGAATCATTCAAAAATTGTCACCCTATGAAATTCCTTTTAAGGTTTGGAAACAGAAAATAGTCAGATGGAGTAAGATCTGATGAGTAGGGTGGATAGTCTATGCAAAGAAACACTAACTGCGTCAACAGATCCATTATTTTGTCAGCCTTGTTTACAGGTGCAATGTCTTACAAAAAGAGAACTCCTTTCTGCAGCCTCCCTTTCCTTTGTTTCTATCAATGTCTCCTTTAATCAGCACAGCAAATTACAGTAATATTCTGCATTAATTGGTTGCCACCCTTGGAAGATAGTCAATCATTACAGCACCTTCTTGATCCAAAAATACTGTGGCCATGATCTTTCTTGCTTACTTTTGGGTGTTGAATTTCCTTGGCCTTGGAGAACCTGAGTCCCGCCATTGAATGGACTGTTGTTTTGTCTCAGGATCATAGTGGTGTAACCATGTTTCATCAACAGTAACTAGTTGTTCCAAAAAGTTGGCACTGGCTCGCTGAAAATGCTGCAAAATCAACTTGGAAGTGTCCTTGATGTAATTTCATGGGCACCCACTTGGCTGACAGCTTCTGCACACCCTGCTGCTCATGAATTATACAACCAGCATGTTCCTGGATATCTGTAGTGTCTCGACAATTGTTTTAGCCAATATTCGCTGATCTGCCAAAATCAGCTCATTAACATGGTCAACAATTTCAGGAGTTGAAACCATTTGAGGACTCCCAGACCTTGCTGTATCTTTGGTCCCAAAATCTCCATACTGAAAGTCTGAACACTTCTTCACTGTGGAGTATGATGGGCATTTGGCACTCAGGCCCATATTCTATAAACAGTGCCTTAAGTTGGACACTGGTAGGCACCCTACCGGTGCCTAACTTAAGTGCAAAATGCCATTTAAAAAATATATCGATTAAGGGAAAAATATAGGCATCCAACAGCACAGCTTTGGAGGCGCTTTATGATGTCTAACACCACTGTAGGTGTGGCTAATGCAGGAAGTGATATTAGGCATCATAAAGAGCCTCTGTAGCTGCGATTCACATGAAAGTTAGACACTGGAGAGATCAATCTGCCTGCTTTTAAATATCAGCAGCAGTGGAGATCAACTGCTTTTACACCTAAGCAGCAACGAGACCAGCCACAACCACCGAGAGCACACAGACCCGATCCTACCAAGAGTGTGAACTCTTCCCCCCATGCAATCCGCTAAGAAGATCGACTGTCGGCTCCGGGCGGCTTTCCCGCAGAGGAGAGAATCCTGCATTCACCGTGGGCCTCATCTGGGGCAGCCTCCTTGGAGCGGCTGGGGCACGGGCAGTGGGTCTGGGAGGGAATGCATGGATGGGAGAACATCGCAGGGGAGGAGACATAGACATCCTGGGACTGTCGGCCAAGTCTCTTCCCTGAAGAAGCCCTTTCTGGAAACGTCAATCGCTCCTCCTAAACTTACTTGCTCCACTTCATCACTGACGCTGAAACCGTGGATTGAAGACAAAGTTTTATTTTATTTTTCTTTCCAGCTTATGATTTATCTTTAATCTTATCTATTGTTTTGCCTTTTGTCTTTGTTTTGTTCTATTTCTATCATTTAAATTTCTCCAGAATTCTACTGTTCAACGGCTCCCCCTTCTGCTTCTATTCCTTTCTCTCCTCTCTTCTACCTTCCAAAGTATTTAGATCAATGCTGTCTTGTTAAAATGTTTATTTTTCCTCTAACTCTACTTTTCACTTCTCTATTACCCTCCAGGTACTTTAGTTAGATTGTGAGCCTTCGGGACAGTAAGGGAATTTTTCAAGTACCTTTCTTATTTCTAATCTTAATGTATATTTTCTGTAAACCGCTTAGAACCTAACGGATGTAGCGGTATATAAGAAATAAATTACATTACATTACATTACACTGGAAATGTAGGCCTTCAACACCCTATCCTACATTTCCGGTACCTACCTTTCATGAATCCACAATTCTACAAGTGGCTCCAGTGCATGATTGATACATGAACAGCAGTCATTTTTTATAGGCAGCTGCCGTTACTGACACTGTTTGTAGAATCTGGCCCTCGATGTTTGTATCACAAATTTCCTTTGAAGTTTTCTTCTGTAGGAACAGGAACTTCACGATGGAGTTCCACACTTGAAAATTCCATTTTCATTGACATGGTTCAATCAATCATCTGAAACAATATGAAAATATAGCATTACAATGCTACTGACTGAATTTAAGTGCTTATTTGTTATTGTTACTGATATGAATATTGTGTTGCACTTTTTGTTAGTAATGGAAAATCAATAAAGATTAAAAAAAAAAAGCATTACGATTCTGCAAATTGGCACTTTTCAAAATAAAATAACAATGATAAAATAATGCTCAGGATTTAGGAAGTTGGGTTGGGCTGAGAACTTTTCAACAACCCCCTGTAAAACTGGAACACATCTCTGGACCGAGCAAAATGGGGGAGGTTGCTGAGAGTTAATGGTTGAATGTAACGGCACAGAAACAATCATCCTGTGACTGAGGGAGAGAGATAAAGGAAATTGCCAGTGGGCTGTCATCGGATGTGAGAAAAGTCACTGACAAATGTGTCAGTACTGAGGTACATGCTGTCATCCATTACATTAATAAAAGTTATTAAAGATAAAATTTATGGTGCCTCCCTCAACATATGTGAGCTTTCTTCCTGGTCAAGGTATTATTGAGATCATGGAAAGGGCATACTCATCCTTCCCTGCTAATAATCCTTTGTTCTTGCTGTGCTCCTTTTGAAATGAATCAGATCCTCTGGATTGAATTATATGAGGGGCTGCTGAAAAGTTCTTAGCCCAACCAAGAAAACAATGATGTGGAGCCATGAAACGTACAAGTTATGCCACACTTTTCGTGACACGTTTCATATCACTGAAATAAAACATGTCAAGAAAAGTGTGGCATAGTTTGTAAGTTCCGCATCATTCTCGTCTTGGCTGGGCTCAGAACTTTTCAGTGGCCCCTTGTAGTAACTAAGCTGTTTAAATTCCAGGTGCAACGGGTAATATAATGTTCCTTTAGACACCATATATTATTGGAGGGAAGAGGGTGATTTCTAATCTATTCAACTATGTGCAAAATCAATGGGTACATCGACCAGAAGACCTGGCACCTTCTTTTCCAAAAGGAAAGCATCTATGGCAAGTATATTTCCTTGAAAATTGTCCTAGGTCTTAGGGATGTGCACAGCCAATTTTTATTTTTTCAGTTCATTTTCAGATTTTTACAAAATTATTTCCATTTTTTTATTTTTTTAGCTTCGTTTGCTTCAGACATTTGTTTTATAACATTTTTGTATATATATCTCTATATCTATATCTTGAAATTTATAATGTATACACATTGAGGGCCAAATTCTATAAATGGTGTCCTAATTGTAGGCTGTGATCGACATCCTACCTCTGTCTAACCAGCCAATTGGAACACATGTTTTCTTAAAAAAGAACCTGAGACAGGCCACCTATACTGTAGGCATCTGTCATGGGTGCTAACGATGCTTAAGCTTGCCCAAGGCTAGGAATGGTGTGGTTTTGCCCAGAAGTGGCATTAAGCAAGTTTATGTGGCCCTAGGCATCTCCCTAGGGCTGTGATAGGCACCTGAAAAGTAGGCCAGCAAAATGCTAGCCTACATTTCAAATAGATGTAGCCACTAAACTGATCACGGCAAGGAAATCTCCCTTCTGTGATCAGCTGAGCAGTAGCAGCAGCAGGGAACCTCTGAACCCCACCACAATCACTGAATACCTCTACACAGATGGGTAAAGGGGGCAATGTCTGGAAAGCAGTATATACTAATGCTTTAAGTATGGGAAACAAGATTCTGGATCTAGAAGCTGTGATGGAAGAAGATGAGTTGGATATAGTGGTTCATGGAGAACCATGACTGGGACGTTATAATGGGCTATAATCAGTTCAGGAAAGACAGGGTAGGAAGAAAAGGAGGGAGAGTAGTGTTATATGTTAAAGATCATATTAAGGCCACACACGATAAGAACTGAGGGAGAGAGTCCAAGATGGCGACGGAGTGAGTCATCTTTGAAAGCTGCTCCTGCTCTGTTTTGGCAATTTCTATTTCAATTAAAATTATCTTACCTTAACTATGCCTAAGTGCAGAGGCAAACAGAGAGGCGTTCTTCTAGCCTCATCTGGTACTTCAACGGTGAGACAGGTGGCAATTACAGCTATGCCACACCGGCTGGATCGGGCATATCCGCTGACCGAGGTGGGCAGACCTCGGTCTTGGAGAGCGAGGTTTCGCTTAGCCCTATGGGTCCTGGTGCTCCTCCGCGTCCCGGGAGGATGACGGGGACGCCGTCGGCAGTGCAGGAGGTGCCGGAGATGAGTTCTCTGTTGACGCTGCTGAACTCAACCCTGACCCTGAAAGTATTCCACGGCTTGCCGACTCCTTTGCAGTCGACAATGGAGAACGGAGGAGCAGTTACCTGCGAGGAAGCAGGGACAGAGGAGCAGTGAGTTATTGGGGTAATCCCCGGAATATCCTTGCCTCCTCCTCTAGTAAGACCTGAAGTCATCGACATGGAAGCAATCTGGAGTGGACTTGACTCAATACACAAGGTATGCTCTCAACTTTTTTCTTCAATACAGAATACTAACTTACAAGTAAAAACTTTGGAAGAGAAACTCCAAAAGCAGTCCAATAGAATGGATAGAAACATAGAAACATAGAAAAAAGCAGCAGAAAAGGGCTATAGCCCACCAAGTCTGCCCATTCCAAGTATCCCCTCCCCTGAATTTACTCCCTTAAAGATCCCATGTGAGTATCCCATTTTCTCTTAAAATCCGTCATGCTGCTGGCCTTTATCACCTGGAGTGGGAGTCTGTTCCAATGATCCACTACTCTTTCGGTGAAGAAGTACTTCCTGGAGTCGCCATGAAACTTCCCTCCCCTGATTTTCAGCAGATGCCCTCTGGTGGTCGAGGGTCCCATGAGCCAGAAGATATCATCTTCTGACTCGATGCGTCCTGTGATGTACTTATATGTTTCAATCATATCTCCCCGTTCTCTTCTTTCCTCAAGTGAGTACAGCCACAATTTTTTTAATCTTTCTTCATACATGAGATCCTTGAGCCCCAAGACCATCCTGGTGGCCGTTCACTGAACTGACTCGATCCTCAGCACGTCCTTTCGGTAGTGTGGTCTCCAAAACTGAACACAGTACTCCAAGTGAGACCTCACCATGGCTCTGTACAACGGCATCATAACTTCAGGTCTCCTGCTGACGAAACCTCTGCGGATACACCCCATTATTTGTCTTGCCCTGGAGGAAGCCTTCTCCACTTGATTGGCAGCCTTCATGATCACTAATGATCACCCCTAGGTTGCGTTCCGCCTTGGTCCTAACAAAGGTCTCACCATTTAGTACATAAGTTCTACGCGGGTTTCTCTTACCCAGGTGCATTATCTTGCATTTTTTAGCATTGAAGCCTAGCTGCCAAGTAGTTGACCATTGTTCCAGCAACAGTAGGTCGTGTGTCATATTATCAGGTAATAAGCTTTTGCCTACTATGTTGCAAAGTTTGGCGTCGTCGGCGAACAGTGATACCCTTCCTCTAAGTCCTTGCGTGATATCTCTTATGAATAAGTTAAATAGAATTGGGCCCAGGACCGAGACCTGGAAAAATCAGTCTCAGAAGTTAAGGCTTCCATGAATTTACATTTGAAGGAAAAGTCTTTGTTGGTCAGAAAAATGGAAAACTTGGAAAATGCAAATAGAAATTTAAATCTTAGATTGCTGAACTTTCCGGTATTCAAATTTCAAACTCCAAGAGATTATTCAATTCCTTCTTACAATCAGTGTTGAAATTCCCTGAAAATAATATGCCACCGCTCCAAAAGCTATACTATTTGAACATTCCCAAAGAAGATAAAAGCAAAGGGACTGTATCAGGAGACTTGGATCTCACTGGTATGCTGGAAACATCAATTCAAGAAGAAATAATTGTTAGAGCAACTTTATTGGTAACCTTTGTTTTCTTTCAGGATAAAGAGGCAGTTCTCCGTTTATTCTATAAGACTGAGAATGCGGAATTTCACGGTTCGAAAGTTTCAATATTTCCTGATGTATCAAAATTGACACAAGCCAGAAGGAAGAAATTCCTGGCCTATCGTCAGTTAACTTTGAGTATGGGAGCAACTTTTCAGTTACGTTTCCCCTGTAAATGCTGTCTTACCTATCAGAATGCTAGATATATATTTTATGATCCTGACCAATTAAATGTTTTTCTAGAGGGTAAGATGGCATCTAGATCCCCAGATCCTCCCATGGAGTCCTTCACCCAGGCAGATGGTTAAATCCAACTGCACTCTGTAATTTGTATGAGTTTTCTTTTTCTTTTAGATCCAACTTCTCTTGGAGGTGATGGACTCTCTCCTCAGTATGTGGACTCTGATTAGTCACATATGTGGAATTATATATATAATTTAATGTAATTATTTTCTTTTTCAATTGTTAATTTCTTTAGATTGTTGTTAAAAAATCTGTGAAAAATATAAATAAATAAATTTTTTTAAAAAAGCCACACAATTGTAGGATATGCAGGGCAAGTAAGAGGTACTGTGGATCAATTTGGAACGAGGGAATGATAAATATATTTACATTGATGTGATATACAGACCTCCTTCACAGATGGAAGAAGTGGACAGAGATTTAATGGTAGACATTCAGAATACCATGTTTCCCTGAAAACAAGCCCTAGCATGATTTTTGCGGTAGGTCTTAATATAAGCCCTACCTCAAAAATAAGCCTTAATCCCTGGATTCGCCAGCAGCAGCGCTTGCCTCCACCCCTGCTGCACAGCCGAACCCCACTGACCCTCCCATTTTTCATCTCTTCCTACCTATATGACCCACCGACCTTCTGACCACAAGACCTACAAAGAGCAGCATCGGCAGCACTCTAACCAATTTCCTGACTCCTATTTTCTCCATACCTTTCCTCTAATGCTAGCAATTCAAAATATTCAGAGGGATATCTTCCCCTCTAGGTCCTTTCATTCTCAAATTCACACTCATAATTTAATTGCAAGCTATTACATTTTCAAATTCTTCAACTGGCTAGTATATGAAACATAATTTAACCACGATAGCTGTGCTGACAAAGAAACTCCATGCTTCTCCATTCCCCCCTCCCCTCTTCCTCCTCCAGCCCACATGATAGTCACTGTGGAAGGCATAGAGGGGAAAAGGAGGAGGGGTGAAATCCCTCACTGCTGCCCAGAGTTATGCCCACCCTGGAGACAAAGGGAGAATCTGGAGAGCAGGAAACTTTTTTTTTCAATTGAAAAAGGGGGGCCAGACGACATTTTTTTTTTCTTTCACAAACAGCCTGGCTCATAGCAGGGAAAAGTTTTAAAAGCTGTGGCTGAGTGCTCCGGAAACCCCAATTTTTCTTTTCTTTTCCTCACATTAACATACATATTTTACAATTGCACATGCACTAATATTATACCCTTAAAACCCCAATAATTACATATTTACACTCTAGAGACATATTTACACACCTAGTATATTTATTGCTTGTTATTTTTTTTCTGTTTCTGTTTTTGTTTCTCTTTCTTTTTTTTCTACCGTTTCACTATTAACATGCCAGTAAAACACACATGCTACTTACAATTTCAGAAATTCTACCTGCTTCCATGGTAACTTGTCCATCTTTTGTTCCACAACTGAATACTTTCTCCATGGAAGTAAAGATGAGGGGGCTATTAAGGGTCCCATCTGGCTCGCCAATTGAACAGGGTAACTTACCAAACCCTGCCCTTAGTTGCCCGGGAGTAATGACAATTGCACATATATTACCAGTTCAATATTGTTTCTTAATATTAACTGCAAATTCTCATATCAAAAGGCAAATGTGCAATGAAGACCCATCAGGTGTGAAAATTGCACCTCTCCTGAAGCAATACATGGTCTCATAGAGTCTATACTGGTGCATTCCTTTATACCTTCACACTGACCAGTATGACATCATTCCTCATCAACCAATCAGCCAACAAAGGCTGTCCTTAGGTTTTTTTTGAACAAAGAAAATTCCTTTTAACATAGTTACCAGGCTTAAGAAAAGTTTTACAAATCGCATCTTTGTTTACATCAATTTCTTAATGCACAACACATTATAACATACCCAATGAACACTATGTAATTCTCAAAAAGTTTAAATCAACCAGCCCTTCTGTGTCAGGAACTCAAAAAACTGTACAGAAAACGACAGCCTCTGTATGTGAGCCCTCCCCCCCAATGTCACAGAGTAGAGAGAGTTGCCTAGCTTAAAGGACAAAGAGGTCAAATTGCAGCTGTTACTTTTTTAGGATTTCTTCAGGTTTAAAATATATAAAAATACAATTTTCAAAACCAATTCTCATGTTTAAACATGCATTCACACACATAATCAAACACATTCTCACATGCATTTGAGGCCCCAAAACATTCATAAATCATTCAATACTTAAATACAAATCATATTCACTTTCTTCTATACCCAGCATTGGAATGCTAGGACAGGCTGCCTTTAGATTAAGCCTGTATCATTTCCAATTTTTTTCAAGCAATCATAGAGCTACCATGTTTCCCCGAAAATAAGACAGTGCCTTATTAATTTGGGGGTTCAAAAAATACACTAGGGCTTATTTTGGGGGATGTCTTATTTTTTTCATGTACAACAATCATCTCTCCCTTCCTCTCTTCCACCCCAATTCTTCCTCTTTCCTTTCTCACTCATCCCCATGTGCAGCATCTTTCCTCCTCTTCCTCCCATACCCCTGTGCAGCAGAACCCCACTGACTCTCCCACCATAAGACTGACATACCTCCGTTCTGAAGTATCCAAAAACAGCAGTGGCTGTGTTCTGAACGGGCTGCTTCACAACCTTCCCCACTGGGGCCTTCCCTCTGCTGCATCACTGATGCTGCACATGGTGGTGGTGGTGGTGGGGGGGGGGAGAGACAGCACTTCCGCCAATGAATCGGGCAGCACTAGTATCAGTAATATGAGTGGCTGCTCAATTGCCAGCATATCATGATGAATTTGACCTTTGGAGTCTAATGCAATCAAGGTTTCAGAAATATCATAGCACAGAAATGTGTGTGTTAGCACTGATGTCTGATTTAATACTACTAATGGACAGAGGTATCCTAGCTTTCTTAGTGCAACCACTGTTCCCTCTAAGCTAAATAAGAATTCTCTATCATAGTTGAACTGCTTCGACTAATAGCCAATCTGTCAATCAAATCGGGAAAGATTCCAGAGGAATGGAAGGTGGCGAATGTTACGCCGCTCTTCAAAAAAGGTTCAAGGGGAGACCCAGGAAACTTCAGACCATTGAGTCTGACCTCGGTACCGGGAATGATGGTAGAGGCACTGATAAAGGACCACATCATTGATCATCTTGATGGACATGGTCTGATGAGGACCTGCCAGCATGGTTTAAGTAAGGGCAGATCTTGTTTGACAAACTTGCTGCACTTCTTCAAGGGAGTAAACAGGCAGATAGATAAGGGCGACCCAGTTGACATTATATATCTGGACTTTCAGAAGACGTTCGACAAGGTTCCGCATGAACGACTACTTCGGAAAATTGTGAGCCATGGAATCAAGGGTGAAATACTCATGTGGATTAAAAACTGGCTGGAGCATAGGAAACAGAGAGTGGGGGTAAATGGACAATACTCGGACTGGAAGAGCATCACTAGTGGGTTGCTGCAGGGCTTGGTGCTTAGACCCTTCAACATCTTTATAAACGATCTGGATATAGGTATGATGAGCGAGGTGATTAAATTTGCAGACAATATGAAGCTATTCAGAGTAGTAAAGACGCAGGGGGATTGCGAAGATATGCAATGTGACATAATCAGGCTTGAGGAATGGGCATTGACATGGCAGATGAGGTTCAACGTGGATAAATGCAAAGTGATGCATGTCGGTAACAAAAATCTCATGCATGAAAACAGGATGTCCAAGGCGGTACTTGGAGAGACCTCCCAGGAAAGGGACTTGGGAGTTCTGATTGACAAGTCGATGAAACCGTTCACACAATGGGCAGCGGCGGCAAAAAGGGTGAACAGAATGCTAGGAATGATAAAGAAAGGGATCATGAACAGATCATAGAAGGTTATCATGCCGCTGTACCGGGCCATGGTACGCTCTCACCTAGAGTACTGCGTACAGCACTGGTCGCCATACATGAAGAAGGACACGGTACTACTCGAAAGGGTCCAGAGAAGAGCAACTAAGATGGATAAGGGGTTGGAGTTGCTGCCATACAGTGAAAGATTAGAGAAACTGGGCCTCTTCTCCCTCAATCAGAGGAGATTGAGAAAGGGACATGATCGAAACATTCAAGGTACTGAAGGGGATAGACTTAGTAGCTAAGGACAGGTTGCTCACCCTCTCCAAGGTAGGGAGAACTAGAGGGCACTCTCTAAAGTTAAAAGGGGATAGATTCCGTACGAACATAAGGAAGTTCTTTTTCACCCAGAGAGTGGTAGAAAACTGGAACATCTTCCGGAGTCTGTCATAGGGGAAAACACCCTCCAGGGATTCAAAGACAAAGTTAGACAAGTTCCTGGTGAACAAGAGCGTACGCGGGTAGGGCTAGTCTCAGGGCACTAGTCTTTGGCCAGAGGGCTGCCATGTGAGTGGACTGCTGGGCACGATGGACCACTGGTCTGACCTAGCAGCGGCAATTCTACCTAGCATCATATTTTCAATGGTGAAGGATAGGCAAACTCTGCAGAACTCCAAGGATCCTGCCTTTCCCTAATGACTGAAAACACAATATTGAAACATCACCCTACTCTGGTAGCATTACAGATGGAGGACTCACACTCAGCTTAGAGGAAACTGGAATTATCCAGAGCTTATGATCTTGAAGACAATGACTTATTATTGAGGAAACTAGATCTTATGGGAATTACAAGAAATATGCTTTCTTGGTTCTCTGGTTTACTGAAAAATAGAAGCTAATTTGTAAATATAAATAGAAAGATCTTTTCCAGGATCTGGAGTTTGGCATGGGTATTTCATATATTTTTTCAGTTCATCGGGGACAAAATTTAAGGCTCCTTTTACTAAGCTGGCATTAGTTCTTGGCGCGTAGCGCTGAGGACAGTGCACGCTATAAAAGCTACCGCAGCTTAGTAAAAGGAGTCCTTAGAGTCCTGGAAATATTTTACTTTATCTAAATTGATTATATTTAGCTTGTATTTCCAGTACTCATTTCATTGTCTGATGCAATGAACAACAAGGAAAGTACTCAACAATTCCACAGAAACAAAGAGGCACCAAAACAAAAAAAAGGCACTATGTAATTGATGTAAAGAAAAGTTTTATTAATGATAAAAGTCCAACATATAATGAGCTCAGTAAATTAAAAATTCTCCAGGTAATGCAGAAAAAGATCCAGATCCAGTGATCTAAGTCCAGCATAAAATAAACTCGGCAAAGTAAAAAAGTTCTTCAGGCAATACAAATAAAGTCTAGAAATGATGCGTACCCAACACGATCCATGTTTTGGTCA
Organism: Geotrypetes seraphini; assembly: GCF_902459505.1. Classification (NCBI taxonomy): domain Eukaryota; kingdom Metazoa; phylum Chordata; class Amphibia; order Gymnophiona; family Dermophiidae; genus Geotrypetes; species Geotrypetes seraphini. The sequence goes on along the minus strand of NC_047085.1, from coordinate 246,759,129 downwards.
TGATAGCCTTCCTTGGGGGTCCTATGGAAGTATGTGTGTAAATATGTAAATTACAAAGGAATATAAGCATATGTGAATGAATGAAAAAGTGAGTGAAAATGAAAGAAAAAGGAATTTAAATGAATGAGTGATAATTTCTAGGAATTGTGTATGGGTGAAAAAACTAGGAATGAAATACAAATGAGTGAGGACTCCTTAGAAAAAGTGCATGAAAGAGAAAACTTTCAATATTGACTGTGCTCTGTGCACTGCACAGTGTTGGTGAAAATGAAATAAAATAACCATGAAATGACTGAGCGTGTATTAATACAACTAATATTCTGAAATAAAGATAATTGAATCTCAAGTGTGAAAGTGATCGAATTGCTCCAGAGAGATGCCAAACCTGATACATACCAACTTTTTAAAAGCCATGAGCTTGATTCCGGAACTTGGGGGCAGTGAGGATGGCTGCTTGACTGCTGAACTCCTCCTTAGGCAGCACATTCAGATTCATTTATCAACATTGAAATACTGATTTTCTTCAGATAATGGCATCACGAGAAGTCCAAATAAAGCTCCAAAAATTAAACATTAAAAATAACAACAAATAATTATAACCCAAACATAAACATTGAAAAATGATCAATTCTAATAGCTGATGTCATCATGAAACAAATACTAGTATAAAGTTAAGACTAAAAACCACATGTCTGAAAATATGTATATATATTTGAAAATGAAAAAATCAATCTAAATAACATGAGGACAAATACATAAAACAACTAAAAACTAAGCAACAGGGAGGGTGTAAAAGATCAGGCACTGTAAGAATTATATATGCCAGAATGCAATAGAATAGAAATTGTATAGAATTTCAATCTCCTGGGCTCTTTCATAAACAAAGAAGCAACTAGCAGAGAATAAATATTCTGCAGAATATCACTTGGTCATTCTTCAGTGAAGGCTCTCGACAAAGTATTTAAAAGCATGGAAATAACACTTCAAACAAAGATCAGGCTTGTCCATGCACTCATTTTCTCAATGGTTAGTTACAGATGCAATAGAGTAGACATCCCTGATGGTGTGAATAACATGAGGAAAGACCTAGTGAAGCTTGGAGAATGGTCTGAAATGTGGCAGCTAAGATTTAATGGTAAGAAATGCAAGATCATGCATTTGGGCTGCAAATGCCCAAAGGAACGGTACAGTTTAGGGAATGAAGAACTTTTGTGCACAAAAGAGGATTGGGACTTGGGTGTGATTGCATGTAATGATGTTAAAGTGGCCAATCAGGTTGAAAAGGCATTAGCAAAAGCTAGAAAGATACTAGGGTGCATAGGGAGAGATATGGCCAGCAGAAAAAGGAGGTCTTAATGCCCTTGTATAAGAATCTGGTGAGACCTCATTTACTGTCCGTTGTTACAACAGTTCTGGATCAGGGTTATAAATGACATTAATCAGCTACTTCAAACGTCCCTTCCTTGTTCATATAATTCTGTTATCCTAGGAAGTGTCAAATCATCTGACTTTTTGCATGAAGACGAGGACTGTCTTATTCATCTTCTCCTCTTGATTGCGGTCAAGATCATCCTTTCTAATTGGAAAGATCTGGAACGAGTGAGCTATGATAACTGGTGGAACACCATTTGCCTGACAGTTAAATACGAAAAAATAGCTGCTGAAAGATTAGGCTTGATGCATAAATTTAACAGGCTTTGGGGTCCATTATTACAATATGCTGATTCTCCATTTAAATCTCTAGCATAGTTCTTATCATTCAAGATGAAATTACATTAATATGCTCTTTGACTATACCTGATGTTATTATCGATAATCATATTTCCTCTATGCAGCATTATCTCAATGTTATTGATGCATTATTATGGTACGTGCTTCTCCTTAGATTGTGTACAGTCATTACATCACTGTTTAAGTATAAGATATACTGATCTGTTCATTTCTCCTTTTTTCTTTTCCCTCTTCCTGTAAATTCTAATCCTTTATATTATTGATCCCCTGGTTTGGGGCATTGCTTTCTGATATGATATGTATCAATATGCGTATGGATGCAATGTTTTGATGTTTTACATCTGTATTATTTTATGTTATGAAATACAATCTTAATAAAAACTTATTGAACTTAAAAAAAAAAAGAATATTGTGTACAATTCTGGAGACCGCGTTTTCAAAAAATATTAACAGGATGGAGTCGGTGCAGAGGAAGACTACTAAAATGTTCAGTAATCTTTGTCATAAGGTGTCTGGGGACGGACAAAGATCTCAATATGTATACTTTGGCAGAAAGGCAGGAAAGGGGAGATATAGGTACTTGGCATAAATGCACATTTGAAAAGAAGCTCCAGAATGAGAGGGCGTAGGATTAAATTAAGAGGTGATGGACTCAGGAATAATCTAAGGAAATACCTTTTTACAGAAAGAGTGGAAGATGCGAGGAATAGTCTCCCAGTAGAGGTGGTGGAGAAAAAGACTGAATTCAAGAAAGCATGGGAAAGGCATAAGAAAGCAATTAAGGAGAAGAAGAGATAGTGGATGCTGTGGATGGGAAGACTGAATGAGCCATTTGTCCTTATCTGCCATCATATTTCTATGTTTGTTTGTTTTTTTTTATATATGAAACATTTTTATTGAGAAGCAAGCAAACACCGCAAAATCAGCATGTGCATGGAAAAATACAGAAATCACCAAAACTCTGCCCGTAAAATGAGTGGATAGAAGAATACTAATATTATGACAAAGTGATTGTCTGTAAAGGAGTTTGACAGCATTATTTCATTTTACTTTTTTTTTCTTTACAGTTTTCTGCTTAGAAAATTTTATTGTAAGGAGATCAAAGTAGCATGTACTTAAAAACATTTCTCTGTAGCCCTGGATTCAGAAGTATAAATCCTTTTACAGTTCAACATGAGAAAATATATTTAAAGGGGTCAGTATCCAGAAATTAAAAAAAGCAAAAAGTGAGCAGAAAAGTGTAGTCAGGAGATATCAGCTTGCAGTCATCTTGGATTTAGTCCCATATTTATTAACAAATGCAAGTTTGAGCAAAAATAGGATTGAAAGACAGAGGAGGAAAGAGATTAAGAAATGATACTAGAATATCAATTAGTGTTATTTTAAAGAGGCTTCAAAGCCTGATCCCACTTGTGCTATGTAAAACAACAAAATGAATTTGGGAGAGAAAAATGTCTCCCTGCATAATATGACTGTCTGCACCTCTTTAAATCTGCATGTTATTTCAGAAAGACTGAAATCTGCATCGCATAATATGAGAAGATAATTAACAAAAACACTGTCGGTTGCTATTAGCAGTAGCACCAGCAGCCAAATCATTTGGCAGCCCTTCACATTATGAGCGTGCCAGATTTAGACTTGGAAAGCCTACTCAAAGTGGAGGGGATTGCATATGTAATGCCTTCTGATAAAATACACACTTTAACAAAGAACACCTAGCTAGTATTAATTGCTTGCTTCCAGCAAAGATTAATGAGATAGACCTTCAAGTAAGGAACTTTTTTTGCTATGAGCATTCCAGTGCTTTAGCAAATAGTGGAAATGTTCAGAACTGTGAAAAGCAAAAACGGAAAGACCCAATGTTCCACAGAAAAAGGAGCAATCCAACAACAAAACAAACTGTGAACAAACACAATGTTCTTGACCTTCCTTTATTTCATCAATCAATATTAAGAAAAATATCCACATCAACTGTATTAAAAACTAATGGACTCGACACGGGCCGTGTTTCGGCTAACAAAGACTTTCTCAAGGGTCCGGTCATTAAGTACTGTGGAATTGGTTTCCAAATCGCAAAAGCCGTGTGTAGAAAGAAGCAACCACTTCTATGCACACTACAGCAAAAGACATAGGTTCCTTCCAATCTAAGTCAGCACCAAAAAAAAAATCAAAAACTACAAAGAGACATAAATACGCTCGAGGAATGGGCCACGAAATGGAAAATGAGGTTCAACATGGATAAGTGCAAGATGATGCATGTCGGTAACAAAAATCATATGCACAAATACAGGATGTTCAGTGCTATACTTAGAGAGAGCCCCCAGGAAAGAGACTTGGGAGTACTTGTAGACAAGTCAATGAAACCGTCCGTGCAATGCGTGGCGGTGGCGAAAAGGGCAAACAGAATGCTAGGAATGATTAATAAGGGGATCACAAACAGATCTGAAAAGGTTATCATGCCATTATACCGGGCCATGGTATGCCCCCACCTGGAATATTACATCCAACACTGGTACATGAAAAAGGACATAGTACTACTCAAAAAGATCCAGAGAAGAACGACAAAAATGGTTAAGGGACCGGGGGAGTTGCCGTACAACGAGAGGCTAGAGAAACTGGGCCTCTTCTCCTTTGAAAAGAGAAGATTGAGAGGGGCCATGATTGAAACATTCAAGATATTGAAGGGAATTGACTTAGTAGAGAAAGAAAGATTGTTCACCCTCTCCAAGGTGAAGAGAACAAGAGGGCACTCACTAAAGTTAGAAGGGAAAAGATTCTGGTAAGGAAGTTCTTCTTCACCCAGAGAGTGGTAGAAATCTGGAACGCTCTTCCAGAAGCTGTTATAGGAAAAAGCACCCTTCAGGGATTCAAGATAAGGTTGGATAAGTTCCTACTGGGACATAACATACGCAAGTAAGGCTGTACTCAAATAGGGCACTGGTCTGACCCAGCAGTGGCAAATCTTATGTTCTTATGTTCTAACTTTCTCAAAAATATGTTGAAGTGGAGAAAAAGATCTGTTGAGCTTTTTAGATGAGAAAAAAACTCCACTCCATAAATATAACAGTAATAATTGTGGTTGACTTTTAGGAGAAGACTCCAACTTCGTATGTCAAACGCTTAAACAATGACTAACACAGAAAGCACAAAAACTTAGCTATGTTCCAAATGTGTCCAGCAAACAGAACCACATCAACTTTTTACCATCATCTTTTAGTTTGACTAGAAGTGGTTAATTATAAAAGTGTGATTTGAAAACTCTTCTTTCTCTTTAGGGTAATTTTGTAAGGTTATATAATTGAAATTACCCATTATTATACAGTTGCCCAATTTGCCAACTTTCCTAATCTCTGAAAACATTTCTTCATCTGTCTGCTCATCCTGTGCTGGAGGATGTTAGTATAACCCTGCCTGTATATTCCTTCCCTTCATACATGGAATTTCTATCCATATGAATTCCACATTGCTATCTATGTCATGCAGAATGTTTACTTCATTTGATTCAATTCCCACTTTAACATAGTGCAGCTGCCCCTACAATTTGATCTACTCTATCCTTGCAATATAATTTGTACCCAAGTAATACAGTGTCCAATTGATTATCCTCCTTCCACCATGTCTCTGAGATGCCTATTATATATACCTCATCATTCAGGGCTATATACTCTCACCCTCCTATTTTATTTTTTTAGGCTTCTAGCATTTGTATTGATTCTGATCCATAGATTTCATGGTGAAGGTTTTATGGAGTAGGTCACCAGGTCTTTCCCCAACCAAAAGCACATAGCACACAGTCATAGGACTAGAAAAGATCAGTTTGTATCCCACTGCTAAAGAAAAGCGATGTCATGGACTGTACCAACTATAGAATAATCACCCTGATCTCCCATGCCAGCAAGGTGCTTTTAAAGATCATCCAGAGGCGCGTGGGCAACATCCTTGATTCTGATGCCCAAGCTGGATTCTGTAAAGGCAGAGAGACAAGTAATCACATCACAAATGAGGTGAATCATAGAAGAGGTGAGGGAGTACCAGAAGAAGCTCTACCTTTGCTTCATTGATTATGATTTTGATTAAGTTGAGAATGACAAGCTATGGGAAGCACTAAGTGAGGTAGGAGTGCCAGTGCACCTGACCAGGTTAATCAGATTGCTCTACTATGATCAAGAAGCTACAGTGTGAACCAGGTATGGAGATACAGAATGGTTCAAGATAAAAAAGAATGCAAGATAAGGATGCATCCTCTCTCCCTTTCTTTTCGATCTCTATGCAGAAGTAATCATTAGGAAGCTGGACTTAGATGATTCGCGTGTTGGGGGTGAAAATAAGTGGAAGACCCATCCACAATCTGAGATACGCAGCTGATAGTACCCTGCTGGCAGAGAATGAGAAGGGCCTCAAGAAGCTGAAAGAAGAAAGTGAGAAGAAGGGACTTTACCTGAACATCAAGAAGACCAAAATCATGACTACTGCCAACAAGAAAGTTCACATAAAGATCAGCATTGAAGAAATTGAAGTGGTTGACAGGTTCATTTTCCTTGGTTCCCTCAATGATCACAGTGATGGTTCGACAGCAGAGATCAAGCATGCAGCCATGGTGAGTATGGACAAAATGTGGAAGTGCAAGGATATCTCATTCACCATCAAACAAAAACTGATCATTGCCATTGTGTTCCCAATCGCAAAATATGGCTACAAGACATGGACACTTATGAAAGCAGATAGAAGAAAAATCAACACCTTTGAGCTGTGGTGCTAGAGAAAACTTCTACAAATCCCATGGACAACTAGGATCACCAACAAAGATGTTCTTGATCATATAAACCCAGAGTTATACTGGAAGGCAAGATTATCAGTCAAAAACTTACCTGTTTTGGACATGTGATGAGGGCAAATTCACTAGAAAAGGAGGTGCTACTCAGAATGGTCAGTGATAAAAGTAAGCAGGGGAGCCCAAAGGCCCGTTAGCTGGATACCATCAAGAATGACACAGGAATTAACATTAAGCAATTGAAAGAAGCCGTGGAAAACATGGAAGCATGACCTACAGAGTATCCAAGGGTCAGACACGACTGAATGGACAGTAGTAGTAGTAGCATTTGTATACAGACACTTCAAATTGTGTTTTTTTCCTTGTATCTAAAGGCTGCTGAGAAGATGACAGGAATTATTTGAGCCCTTTACTCTGCCTTCCTCTTAAACGCTCCTTTCTTTCTTTTTCTTTTTCCAGCAACCATTTTTGAGTGCTATTTATAGAATTCCCTGGCCTAATTCTATAAATTTGGTGCCTAAAAATTGTATGTGGAAATTTGGGCAAGTGCCTAATTTCTGCATGCATTTTAATTGAATAATAAGCCAATTAGCTCTGCTAGCTGGACGTTAATAATCAAACATCAACACTAATTAGTATAAATTTAAATTTATGTTTACAATTTAGGCACCAGGATCCACGTGTAATTTAGGCATGCAAATTTGCACTGGGTTTTACTTGGTGTAAATCCTCAAGCCTAAAAGCTGGCATGGATCCAAGTGCTCAACTATTCATAAACTCTGAGCATCATTTATAGAATACCACATAATAAATTTTATTGGTACCATTTTAAGAAATGAGACCTATCTGTACAGTGCAAGAGCAGAACAAGATCATTCTGCCAAACTCTAACAGCCTCTTTTACAAAGCCGCACTAACAGCTGCTGTGCTGCAACAGCCCCAAAGCCCTTTAAATCTATATGGGCTTCGTGGACGTCAGCGCAGCTACTAGCGCGGCTTTGTAAAACAGGCTATAAATTTTACCACTATGTTTCAAGTTTTATTATATTTGATATATCGCTTATTGAAACCTAAGTGGTTTCCATACAAATTTTACAAGAATAAAAAAATTAGTAGTGTAACACATTTTGTTTTGAGGTTACAAAGAAATTAATTTGAGCTGTCAGTTCTCAGAAAAGAGGATTTTTGGAAAGCTAAAGTATTATAAAGTCTTTACATTTATCTGATTAAGGGGCCCTTTCACTAACTTAGCACATGCTAACAGAATTGGCACATAATAAAAATGCTATGAAGCTTTATAGCATTTAATACACGCTAGTTCCTTTAGCACACACTAAGCTTTAGTAAAAGGGCCTCTATAGGAGGATTTATCAAGGGGTGTTAACCAACTGAGACAAGACTTGCTCTCCCAATGTAAGAAGAGAGACAGCATAGTTGTAACAAATGATAGAAGCGGCTCTTGAAGGTTGCCTGGATTTGGAGGATCAGAGTAAGGTCTAGATTCACTAACTGCCCAATCCTGTCCAATGCATGGCCGATCTGAGGCAGGATGACTGATTCACAAATGGGGGTGATGCAAATGAGGGCAATCTGAGGCACACCCCCCACCGACCACATGGATCACTGGAGAGCGATCCTTGAGTATGCGCAGACCATGCGCATGCTTACCTTGAAGGAAAAGCTGGAAACTTTCGCGAGCCCGTGGTTTTAACCCACAGGTTGAAAACAGGACTGCACCGTGGGTTATAATCACAGAGTCGGGGCAGAGAGCAAGAGAAGCTGAATTGGGGCAGAGATCAGGGTTTTTGCACAAGTGACTAGTCCTCAGCAGTCGCTTGTGTTTTTGATCGGGCAGCCAAGTCGGTGTTCCTGAAATTGTTTTGTGAATCACATCCTTCCTACTTTGCATGTCATTCCTCCTCATTTGCATGTGGGATCAGATTGGAGGATGATTGGCACAGAGGTTAGTGAATCGGGTCGGAGGAAAATTGGGTCAGTATGTGATCGCAAACACGATCGGTGGGCTTAGTGAATCTAGCCCTAAGTGTTGAATCTAGCTGTTTTCCAAAGTTCCTGACTTGTGATCTGAGGGGAAGTCTGTATTTCCCAGAACAGATTTTGATGTGAGGTAATGTGACCATAGCAGATGTTAGACTCCTATAGAAACTCAGTTTTACTTGAGTTCAAGCAAAGTTTGTTTTGGGTTTTTTTTTCGCCGTTCTTGAATTGATGTTAGATATGTAGTCAGTTTATTCAGAGCTGTGGATAAATCAAGTCTGCGTAGATGTAGAACTGAATGCCCATTGATTTAATCACCTTGGCTAGCAGGTTGAGTTAGATATTGAACAGAATAGGTGATGGTATCGATCCTTTTGGTAACCCACAGTTCAGCATCCATGGTGGTAACGAGCTGCGCTAATCAGTATGGACTGTTGTCTTGATAAATAGGATCTGAATCATGCATGTACTGATCCATTGATAACTGTTTCTGCCATTTGTACTAGCATAATATCGTGATCCACAGTATCAAAAGCTGCTGAAAAAACTAGCAGTACTAACATCGAGGCAAACCCCCTGTCTCAGTTTCTGTGAAGATCATCTAGTAGGGATACAAAACTGTTTCTGTTCCATAACCGGGTCTGACTCCAGATTGACATGGGTCTAGCCAGTTTCTCTCTTCAAGCCAATCAGTTGCCCATTTGAAAGAGAAGAGTTCACAATTTTTGTGGTACCTTCTAAGAGGCCCCTACTTTCCTGCTGCACTTTGGGCAGGGGTTGAAGGAGCAGGTAGTTGGTTGAAGGTCTCTTAGGCTCTTGTCAAGGCTTTCCTCTGTTGTTGGGTTGAACCAAGTTTGTTTAATCCTAATTAGCTAATTGAAGACTAGGTGGAACTACCTGTAAATCCTGGCAGAGACACTTCATTTTGTTGGTAAAATTATGCAGCAAAATCATTGCAGTTCGCTTTTGACTGGGCTGACTGGTTCTGTTGGGGTTGCAGGAGGCTGTTTACTATGCTGAAAAGGTGATTGATTCAATTGACAGCCCGTTCACTGAACTGAGAGAAATATTATTGTTTGGCTGCTAAGGCTTGGCACTACTTTGTCATGTGTCCCTACAGTTTAGCCTGTCCTCATCCAGGCAAGATTTATACCTTCTCCTTTCCAGATTTCATCCTTTGCGCTTAAGGGTCCAAAGTCCCGGAGAGGTGTTTTATGATTAGGTCTCTTTGAGTAGCCTAGTGGTCAGTGCAGAATGCACAAATGTGTGATTTGGATGATACAACAAAGTGTCTTCTTTGCTTTAATAAACATTTTTGTGGACATTCTGATATTGATCAGACTGCTGAAACATTGTTTGTGTTGAGTTCTCTGTGTTTATTTTAACAATAAAGAACTGATTGGACTTTGTATCATTCATGCGCCTGTTTTTGTTTCCATCATACTTTGAATGTAATACATCATCTATTTTAGAGACCAGCTGTTGTGAAACTCACAAAGTTGGAGAACTGGCCTATTCAGCATTGCTTCAGTGCATTTGACAACCTTCCAAACATTCAATATGGCAGCTTCTGGAGCTTCTCCTCCTTCAGTTTTCATTTCTACAGCAGAAAAAACTACTGTTTTTAAAGATGACACTTCTTGAAGCTCGCTTGAGGTAAAATACTTCTGTGTAGGAAAGAAGAGCGGGACTTGGGGGGTGATTGTGTCTAATGATCTCAGGGTGGCAAAACTGAAAAAGCAATGGTCAGAGCCAGGAAGATGCTTGGGTGCTTAAAGAGAGAAAGGAAAAAGGAGGTGATGGTGCCTTATATAGGTCTCTCTTGAGGCTCCATTTGGAATACTGTGTGTGATTATGGAGACCGCACTTTCAAAAAGATATAAATAGGATGGAGTTGATCCAGAGGACTGCTACAAAATTGGTTAGTGATCTGTCATAAATCATATGGGGGCAGACTTAGAAACCTCAATATGTGTGCTCTGGAAGAAAGATGAGAGAGAAGGGATAAGATAAATATTTAAATATTTCTGTGGTGTTAATGTACAGGAGATAAGTCTTTTTCAAATGAAGGAAAACTCCAGAAGGAGAGGGCATAGGATGAAGTTAAGAAGTGCTAGGCTCAGGAGTAATCTAAGGAAATACTTCTTTACAGAAAGAGTGGAAGATGCTTGAAATAGTCTCCAAGTAGAAGTGGTAGAGACAAAGACTGTGTCTGAATTCAAGAAAGTGTGGGACAGGCATGTGGGATCTCTTAGGGAGAGGAGGAGATAGTTGATGATGTGGATGGGCAGATTGGATTGGCCATTTAGCCTTTATCTACTGTCATGTTTCTATATTTCTAAAAAAAAAAAAAAAATGTGGCAAGGGGCCAGAGCCTTCCAAAAGGGAAAACTTTCTTGAGAGAAACCCTTTTCAGGAGAAGCATAAAGCATTTTAGGAATTTAAGGGTAGGCATCTCCCCTGAAATTAAGGAGACTCCAGAGCCAAATTCAGAAGAATCAGATGTTTATTAGATCTGAAACTAAAGATGCATTTCCAAGCAGATCTTTAACTTTAGCCTTGCATTTTTCTTTATTAACAACAAACCTAAAAAAAAATACTGGCAAAAGAGAAGGAAATCCAAAGTGTCCAATCAGATTTTCTGGGCCCACCAAGACTCCACTGAGGCCACAAAGAGGGTTAGAGGGAGCCTGGCATGCTCTTTAGGGTATGGCTTTTTGGCTATACCCTGCAGCCTTGCTGAGTTTTATGCATGGAGCTGATGTGCAAAGATGACTTCAAAGGGCCAACTCTACAATCCATAGCTTTACCTCTGCCTAATAGAAAACATGACCTCCTCTCAAATGTCAGATTCACCTTCTCCAGCCTCTCCCAAAAATAAAAATATTGTTGATATAACATCAATTGACCTGATTCAGCAATTTTTGTAGGAGGAACCAATGATTTATCTGGGAGGAATAATTTTGAGTAGTTGAAAAAAAGGTACAATCATATTCCTCTTTATAACATTTTTGCCATATATCATATATGTCCCTTTGCCACAAATAAGTTCTAAGCAGCTTAGGCACTTTTGGTAGACTATATACTATGCTAGATCTATCTTTAAATAAATATTAAACCTTCCCTCAAAACCACCTCCAAAATGTTCATCTTAAGATGATTATTTGCGAGGAAGGAAAAAAATTTAAGCATGTGCATTAGGGTCGCCAACATATGAACACCAAACCATGCCTCCCTAGCTTTATTTGTTTACACAATAAAAATTAAGGTCTGATACTTTTTGAACATCCATTGTATGTAATCAATAAAGTCAAAAACTCTTTAACAAGAACATACACACTAGCCAAGGAAACTTAGATGCCATGCAATACACCTTTCACAATCAAAATCTGCCTTTAGGATTAGAAATATCCTGTGTGAGATAATAAGAACATAAAGAACATAAGAATTGCCGCTGCTGGGTCAGACCAGTGGTCCATCATGCCCAGCAGTCCGCTCACACAGCAGCCCTCTGGAATCAATATAGCTACTCCTCTCTTTGGTTTCTTGTAAAGAGGAATAGATAACTTGGTTCATCCTTAATTGTTCACGCTCTACTGTATAGGTGAAAGAGGTGTTGCTTGTAAGAAGGTAATAATGGGATGCAGTTTTTTAAGGTAATTTAAAAATCTCTTAATTGACTATTTAAATCATGACTATTTCAAGAAAATAAAGCAGCAACCATAGGGGTACTTTAACCAAACAGCAGTAAAATTCGCCCTTACTACATTCATACTCGAGTCTTTTCTATTTTATTATTATTATTATTATTATTTTTTACATTAATGGCCTTTAGCACATAGCCATTAAAACAGAGTAGCATGTGAGCCCTTATCGCCACCCATTATGCTAAGCATGCCCTAATCAGTTAGCGCATGGCAATATAACCACACCCACTCCATATAGTGTCCACTGGATTATTACACTATATGGACACTACATATAGAAGTAATAATAGGACTTTTTATTCATGTATTTTTATATATATTTAATTTTGAGTTTATATAAATAAATATTGTTTATTTCAAGCTTGACCTGTTCTATCCCACTCCTCACTTGCTTTCTAAAATCAGTGTGTGACCACTAATTTGGAAAATGGGGAAATCTGTCAATTTCCAGCAATGAGAAAAGTGGCCTTAGTGTGCAGGAGAGACCCAAGTAAGGGCCGTGCTAAGGCCACTTTTGCTAAAGCTTGAAGAAAAGAGCCTCTTTGGCCCTCTTTTAATAAGGTGCGCTAACCTATTAGCGTGGGCTAAACGCTAATGCATGCATTTTAGCATTTCACGCGCTAATTCGATTAGTGCGTGCTAATCGGTTAGCGCACCTTAGTAAAAGAGGGGGTTTGGGTGCCATTTACTGAAGTCTCCTCTTAATGGATAGCTGGCCACACATAACCAGATATTTAATGTTAGTACCCGAACATGGACCAGAATTGAATATCCAGGGTAATCGCCAGCAGCAGTCAAAAAAATGCTATTGAATATGTATTCTTTGCCTTTTTTTTAAAAAAAAAATTGTCTTTATTAGCAATTGCAAAGGGAACATACAACCAGGAGCAAAACAAGCATAAAAAACATAGCCAGCATTGGCTTCCTGTATTGTGAAATATTTGCTGTCCACATTTGCTGTCATGGTACTCTTTTCCTTTTAATTATAGTTTTATTATTATTACATCAATAATACAAAATGAATAAATTCTATATATAAAGAAAATGCATTGATAAGAGGAAACTAAAAAAAACCCCAACACATTAATCCACTTCAAGGAGAAGAAAACAATAAAAACTGAACAAGAAGAAATCAAATGGAAATATGAAACATGAGAGACCCATTAAATCTTAACACCTCCCACATGAGCAAAAAAGAAAAAGGAGAGTGAGAACATCACCCTTCGGGGATTTTTATCCAAATTTTTCTAATTGTAATCATTCCGAGAAATATACTTGTTCCCTTTATAGGAAATTAAACACATGTAAGGAAACAAAGGAAGAATATAGCTCCCAGGGCTAAAAACTTAGGACTCAAGGAAAGAAAGCCCTTTATTTTAACCTGTGTGCTTTGAAGATATCACAGAATATGCAAAAGGTATACCAACCAAAAATTAGTCCATCATACAAAATAAGCCTTCAAATGTTTACTGTTATCCAACTCAGTTACAAGAGTGACCAGCAAAATGGTCCTCAGAAAACAGACAGCATAGTTAAATGGCCAGTATTCTCAATGGAAAATGGTAGCTAGTGGAGCTCTCCAGGGGTCTGTGCTGGGACTGCTGCTTTTTAATGTACAGCAAAACCTTGGTTTATGAGCATAATTCGTTCCCAAACCATGCTTGTAATCCAAAACACTCGTATATCAAAGTGAATTTCCCAATAAGAAATAATGGAAACTCGGATGATTCATTCCACAACCCCAAAACTTTAATACGAAATACTGTATGCACATGTATTGCAAGACCTCGCTCATTTAGAACAGTCACTACACTGATGCAGTGTCAGAGAGAGAGAAGAACTACCGGCTCAGTTGTGATGATGTCATATGTGTATACTGTGAGAGGTGTTCCTTTGCTGGATCAAACTTCCTCATCAATGCAGATGTGTATTGAATGTTATGCCACCAGGAACACCCTAGTAACCAGAGAGAATGATCTTGGCCACATGTCTGAAGGAGCAGACACTGCCCAGGATATTGAAACATCTTTATCTCCCCCAGATCCTGTAGTGTTGCCATGTCTGGCAGACATTTTGACAAAGGGTGGATATTTCCAGTATCAGAAGTGTTTACTGGGGTTTCACCAGCTGAGAAGCCTAGGATTAAAATGGTAGAGGCCGTGGAAGAAAACACCTTAGGAGCCTAGATGGCCCCTGCAAAGGTGACGCTGGAAGAAATCTGGAAGATGCTTTGAAGATTGGAAGGCTCTATTCTTAAGTCTACATCAGAAGTTACAGCACTCATGAGTAGAATGGACATTTTATCAAAGACTGTTTCAGACAATAAGCAAGCAAGTTCTAACCATCTGCGGTTCAAGTGGAACTAGTCTCAATGAATTTTTATTATCTATACTATTAAAAGATAATCTTCTAATTCATAAAAAAAAACTTGAACAGATTGAAAATTATAACAGGAAGTTGAATTTGAGACTTCTTAATTTTTATAAAGTGCTTGGTATGTCTCCAGTTGATGCGTTTTGTAAATATGTTATTGAGATTTTGACATTTACTTCAGAGACTTTTCTCACCCTTTAAATAGGGTCTATTTGCCTTTTGAAAGAAAAATGCATCTGCAGAATACTTAATATTGAAACCAGTTGCTGAGGATAAAATAGATATATTTGTATTAGAGACATCAAATTCTGAACCAATAGAAAGAACAACTTTATTGGCATTCTTTGTTTTTCAGCAGGACTTATATGCTATCCTCAGACTAATTTTGTAATGCTCAAGAGCTGTACTATGGACAACATATTTGGATCTATCCAGATGTACATAATAACACATAGGAGAGGCAAAGAGCTTTTTTAGCATTGAGGTAGTACACTGAGGGACAGATTCTGTAAGGACATCTAACTTAAGGCATCCACAATGTGAACATCCATTGACTTAGGCGTCCAAATAAAATGGTATAATAAGCCCAATTAATGACTTTAACAAGAAATAATTGACACTTAAACAACCAAAGGCTGGACGTGATTCACAACATAGGTGTCCACAATTTTGTGGATGCCCATCAGAAAAAGCTGCCCCTAACAGGATAAACATGGGCATAGCTGTGATATAGATGTCCATTTACAGAACCGCAAGCCACCCAGCATCCTAACACATCTACCTAACGCCTAAAATATAGGTGTTGCAAAACCAGGTCTACTTTTGGGTGTTAGGTGGACAGAAATTGGGTGGATGTGACTTAGCGGTCACTTAGGCGTTCTGGAGGCATCCATATATAGGTGAACAGGGCTTTATTTTTTTGGGATAAAAAAGACTCCAGTTTGATATAATGGCCAACAGATGTTTCATAATGCTTTACTTAAAGCACATAAAGAAAAATATATATATTGCACACTAAACCTTCTAGTTATGGGGGTAAAGAGGATTCGTATTTGATAATAATAGAAAAAGATGTTTAATGCTTGAGTAATTATAAAAAGTTTATAAAAAGTTAAGAAAATAAAATGAGAAAACCTACTCAGAATGGCTGTGATTCAGAGCAAACAGACATGTCTGATGCACAATCTAGACCATTGTGACATCATCAATATGCACCTAGATAGCAGAATATCACTAAAAATAATAGGAAACTCTGGCTAAACAGAAACATCTGTGGCTCAGTGCTTGAAGGCACTTCTTCCATCTTCTACAGGTCATGGGGTTCTAATCTACACTACCACCCCCTCTTCAGTACCTTAACAGCTTCTTATCTGGTCTCATAGGAGCGTGTGGATTGTGGATTTTGCCATTTACATTTGCACTCTGCCCTTTCCAGCATCCAGAGGGAAACTTATTTTTACCCTGAGATGGCTATGATCTCTTAAAGTACCATCTCACATGGCAGGAACCTCTACCTAAAAGGACATACCTGTGGCTCAGTGGTTAAAGGCACTTCTTCCTAGAGAATGCCACAGGGACAAATTTTTCCCTGTCCCCGCAGGAACTCATTTTCCCATCCCATCCCTGCGAGTTCTTCCTGTCCCTGCCCCATCCCTGCAAGCTCCATCCTCATCTGCACAAGCCTCAAACACTTTAAAATCATAAGTGTCCGAGGCTTGTGCGGTTAAGGCAGAGCTTACAGGAATGGGGCATGGACAGGGACAGCGACAAAACTCATGGGGACTGGACAGGGAAATTGAGTTCCTGCGGGGACAGGGAAAAATTGTCCCCATGTCATTCCCTACTTCTTCTATCTTCCACAGGCTGTGAGTTCCAATCCACACAACCCCCTGGTACCTAACAGCTTCTTTTTGGTCTCATAAGAGAGTATGGGTTGTGGATTTTGCCATTTTCATTTGCACTCTGTCATTTCTAGGGTCCAGAGAGAAACTTTTTTTTTCCCATTGAGATGGCTATGATCGCCTAAGGTATCATCTCACAATGCAGGAACACCTGCCTAAAATAAATCTTTTGTGACTCAGTAGTTAAAGGCACTTCGTCTATCTTCCCATGGTGGTGGGTTTAAATCCCTAGCATGGTCAGGAACCCTAGCACATATTCCTACTATTTTTTTAGTGACATTCTGCCATCTAGGTGCATACTGATGATATCGCAATGATGTCAAGATTCTGCATCAAATACATAGCCTATTGAATTTAGAATAATTTAGAGTGAAGCTAATAACTTAATTTTTTAAATAATGCATCACTCAACAAAGCTCATATTCTTCAATTCATTCTTTTCACTTTACTCGTGGTAGTTAAGAAATCTTTCCAAGTCACCACCCTCCCACCCTGCTGTGATCTGATCAATCACACGTCATCTAAGATCTGTTATACTGTGTCCCTTTCCCAGCCAGTGAGTCACTATAGGGGCTTGTTCAGACTTCATAACAATCCTGGATTTATGAAGGGAGAAGTAGCAGGCAGATTAAGATTAAGTTTAGACTGAATTGTACATGAAATAGATAATTCAAGCATAGCCCTGAGGTCAACAGAATAAAGAAGGAAAGATCTTGGAAAAACTCTAATCTATAAATAAAAGATGAAGTTATTTATTTACTGAAACAAATTTATAAGAAGAGTAAAGTGGAAAGAATGAATTGAAAAATATGAGCTTTGTTGAGTGATGCATTATTTGAAGAATTAAGATTCTGCATCAGACATGTCCACTTGCTCTGAACCACAGCAGTTGGGAGTAGGGATTCTCTTCTTATTTTCTTAGCTTTTTGGGAATAAGGTTTAGTATGCTATATATATTTCATAGTAAACTGTAAACCATAGGATTTTATACAGCTAACTCTTAGTGGCTGTTTGATATATAAGCTTAACCCCCAAACACTGTTAAATATTATAAACATCCATTTTATAGATCCTCAGCTGGCTTTCCAGAGTTTGTGTTCATACATTCTTTGTATGAGCCACTATCGTCATTGGCTCAGTTTTCCCTTTTAACTTAATTAATTTTACTTTTATATTACTTTTATTCACTTTCACTGTATATTAATCAATTCCAAATATCAAAGCAACTTATCCGTTTAGACTTTTGGACTTTTTGATTGGAGCACCTCTCCCGACATGATCGTGTTTCATTTACACTTCCTCAGGGTTGAGGCTCCTTCAGTGCTCTAAATAAAACCTTGCCATACCATGAGAATAACTCCAATTAAAAAAGTCAAAAACCTCGAGCGAGCTGCTCAAGCTTACTGTGTATGAACCTGGGGCGAGATTGCTTCCAAGGGTATGGACCCTGAGCTCTGAGAATTATTGATGCAGACTGGCCACACAGGACTGGTTCTTCTTTTCCTGTGGAAATTCGGGTCTCCTCGATTTTGTATGTGCCTGTGGGCTACAGATCTCAGCCCGGAGAGTCTGTATCTTCTCGCAGCCAGAGATGCCCAGGGTGACTGGGATTCTCTGCAGAACTGAAAGCCTCTGACTGGATAATAAAAACCCTAAAATAATAAAGATTAAACTTGAGCATAATAGACAGGCTCCCTATTCTTCACTTGTAGAATAAGATTTGAGGGGCTGATGCTCATCCTAGAGTGATGGGAGGTGGAGCATGAAAACAAAATAATCATGGCAGATGAGGGTTTAACCCACTGGTCAAAACTACCAGTCCTGTTGCACAAGAATGAGCAATATCCTAGTTTGATTTATGTGATTAAAAAATGTAAAATATATAAACTTATTGCCAATATTAGCAAAAATTTAATTCATCACTTTCAATTGATTTTGACAAGAAGGTTGGTAACTATGCATACCAGTTCTGTCTGTACTAAGTTTTCCTCTTAATGTTTGTTTGTTTGTTTTTTAAATTATAAAAACAGAAGATTGAATACATCTGGACTATATATAAGGAGGGGTGCTAGCAACACTTTCCAAAGAGAAAGCAACAACATAAAAAAAAGAAAAGAAAAAGCAAATGAAAATGAATATGTTTGAGAATCTTCATATTTTGCTTGTCACTTTTCAATTCAAACCCTCTTGTATAAAAAAGAGAGAAAAAATATGGCCATGCTTATACACACTAATTTATTTTACCCATGCATAATTCATAGACTACAATATTTATAGTAAAACCACTTACAAATGTTGCTAAATCTCTCGGTAGATACTGGTTGACACATGTCAGCTTTTTTTTATGTTGTTATTTTCCGAGATACTTCTCATCTTCTTTTTGCTGGAATTGCTAGTACTTTGTCACCATAAGTATAATTTGTGACGTCTGAGGAGGAAGGCCCGTGTTGAGGCACATCCTTCTTCACAAAGAATATTTCTGTGAATTGGAAACAAAATCACCACAGATAACATTAAAAAGTATAAACCAATGTAAGAGGAATAAATGGGAAGGGTTGATTTCATTTATAAAAAATTGATTTTCTGCTACAGCTTAATATATCTATAAGGAGCATGAATAAAATAGATTTTTTTTAAAAAACATTTCAGTGTTTAACCAACACAAAAAATAAAGCATTAACAAATGAAACAAATTTCTAACAGTATTCAGAATAATCGGTTGCATGTGTTAAGGGTGTAAACACACAGTTTATACTCATTAATGCACATTAAAATGGCAAAATCATTTGTCATTTTACCTTGACACACAGTAAAGGTACCATGGTCTACCTAATAATGAGATAAACAGCATCCAAATGCATGCAAACCACATCATTAAATAACACCATTTGCATTGAACATCACAATCTGTGTTATTCCAGGAAAAGAAATGCCAGTTGAGAGCTAACATTTTTCCTGCCTGGTAGTGTGATACAATATTCCTGTAAACTTAAAGCAGAGGAGAAAAGACCTCAAAAAACCCCTGGACTATAATCAAACAGATCATAACCAATTGGGGTTGGGTTTCATCACTGGTCAAAAACCCCTGTATAATTTTTAAAATTTTTTTGTGGATTTAATTTTCCATGATTCAATATTAACCAGCAGCTCTATATTAGAAATCTCGGGTGATATTACATGTGGCTTCATATTACATGTGGCTTCATATTAAGATAAGTGCTTGACACTATGAAGCCACATGTAATATCACCCGAGATTTCTAATATAGAGCTGCTGGTTAATTTATGCTCAATTGAATAATAAGAGAGACTTTTATATTTAATCACTACATTAATTTATAATTATAACACATTTTGAATCATGGAAAATTAAATCCACAAAAAAATTAAAAAATTATACAGGGGTTTTTGACCAGTGATGAAACCCAACCTTAATTGGTTATGATCTGTTTGATTATAGTCCAGGGGTTTTTTGAGGTCTTTTCTCCTCTGTTTTAAGTTTACATTATATGTAAAACTGAGTGTTAATCTAAGGATTTATATTTTGGACACTCAACCACGTTTCTACCAGTTTATACAATATTCCTGAACACAATCTTAAAGGGTTCAGATGTGTAGGAAAACCTAGACATATCATCTTTTTAAAGGACTGTTCAGGTTCCCGGTCAGAGTTTCCAAAACCCAGCAGTTTGCCTCTGAGCATGCACAGATGATGTCACACTCATCCACTGTCACCAGTCGGGACCGCCGACAGGTAGCAGCACGGCCCTGGCATGGCTCCTAAAGGGGGAGACCCTACACAGTAATTCAGTTCTCTGGTGTAATAATAATAATAAACCAAAAAGCTCTCAAACCATTGCAGTAAATTTAATAATTAAAAAAAAAAACCCAAAAAAACTGTTTTACTGGCTTTCACTCAACAAGCACACGGTTCATAATAGCCAGTTCATAATCCAACACAAATTCAAGCTCTGTCTCAGGTAAGTAGCCTGCAGTCATGTCCTGGGCAGTTCCATACTGTTCCCAAGAGGAAAAAGGGAAAAGCAAAAAAAAAAACCAACAACAATTCCACTCCACGTTAAGGAGTCCTGGGCTTTAGGTTAACAGTCCTGAGCTTCACCAGATTCTTGCAGTTCAAACACCAAAACAAAATCTTCAGCACAATGCAGTTCAAAAACTTTGCCTCTCTAGGCTGTAGCAACTCTCCAGTCCCTGGGACCTGGGAACAGAATTGCTGGGTTCACTTTTAATAATGGTTTTTAACAAGCACCCTCAAAATTCCCAACCCGAGGTCTTCTGTGAACCCTCCCCAATTCTGGAAGTCACTTTCTTGCAATGCAGCAAACAAACAAAAAAAAACAACAACACACCAGCTTCCTACAAGCTCAGTCCCAGCTGGTGTAGAGCAGTTCAATTAGTGCTGTGCACAATTCCAGCACTGCTTCCAGCCCAGCCCCCCCCCCTGCTGTGCAACAAGAAAAATCCTTCTCAAAGTTCCTTGGTAGCTACTTCATTAGCAAATTGTCCCAACAAAAATATCCCAAAAGAACAAACTAAATCACTGGCAGGAAATTGCCAAACTCACGTCCATTTGTTCTGGTTCAGCTCCAGGCATTTCAAATGCTATGGCCATGCTTTCTTTTTCTGGGGCTTCCAGCTCTGTAGTATCCTGGGGTACAGAACCTTCCCATTCCATGGGCTCCTGCTTGGTGCTTTGCCCTTGCCTGGCCAGAAGAGCCCTTTCAGCCAGGTCTTCCTGAGCTGCCTGCTTCAGACTCTTTGAGAGCTGTTTTAAGTTGGTAGAGCCACTCCCTAGCTTACGTGGTTGGGGCACAGGTCTGTATGCTCTCTGGCTCCTTCTCAGTTCATTGGGTATATTTAAGGTGACCTTACATCCCATTTTCAACGGGACAGTCCCGTTTTCAGACCGACCGTTCCGTTGTCCTGACCAACCACATCGGGACATTGAAATGTCCCGTTTTCAGGGACAGTGTCCTAAAGCTGTGCGCAGGGACACCAGGATGGGCAATCACTTTCCCTCCCTGCCGCGCTGATTCAAACCCTGGGACGCCACCACTGCTTCTTTGCCTTCTTCCCGACGTCAATTTAGACGTCGGAGAGGAAGTTCCGGGCTAGCCAATTGCTGCCTGGCTGGCCAGAACTTCCTCTCTTATGTCAAAATTGACGTAGAGAAGAAGCAGCGGCGGTGGCCCAGGGTTTGAATCGGCGCGGCAAGGAGGCAGACTGGCAGGCAGCGGCGGTACATGGACGGACGGGCAGGGGGGGTTGAATCTGCGGGGGCGGGGGTGAATCAGGCACTGGAGGGAAGGAAGGAGGTAGGCAGGCAGGCAGGCTGGCTGGGAGGGACAAAGGTAAGGGAAGACATAGGAAGGGGGCACTAGGGACACAGGACAGAGGCACTGGGGACATTATGGACATGGGAAGAAGGCACTGGGGGCACTAAGGACACAGGAAAGGCACTGGGGGCACTATGGACATGGGAAGGAGGCACTGGGGCACTAGGGACACAGGTCAGAGGCACTGGGGGCACTATGGACATGGGAAGGAGGCACTGGGGGCACTAGGGACACAGGACAGGCACTGGGGGTACTATGGACATGGGAAGGAGGCACCAGGGGCACTAAGGACATAGGAAGGAAGGAGGGAGGGAATAGAAAGGGACAATTGTTGGGCCTGAGTACAGAAAGAAAGAAATGAAAGAAAGGATACACAGTCAGAAGGAAACACAACCAGAGACTCATGAAATCACCAGACACCAAAGGTAGGAAAAATGATTTTATTTTCAATTTAGTGATCAAAACGTGTCAGTTTTGAGAATTTATATCTGCTGTCTATATTTTGCACTATATTTGTCTATTTTTCTATAGTTACTGAGGTGACATTGCATATTTTAAAGTCATCTGCCTTTACATCTTTGAAACCCCCCCAATATAAATGATAATTAACATTTTCTCTGCATATAGTGAGCTTTGTAGTTTTTTTTTTTAATTTTATGGTTACCATTATGAATTAATAAGATATTAAGTATATGTGGAAAATGAATGGAAGAAATTGGGGGTGGGGCTAGGGTGGGATTGGGGCGTGACTGACAATTAATAGATGTCCCCTTTTGATGAAAAAAATAAATGGTCACATTAAGTATATTACAGTTTGAGAACTGACTGGACTTTCTAAATGAGCTTGCTTTCCTGACAGGCTCTTGTTCTAGAATGGGTTCTGGGTCAGAGTCAGGCTCATTCTCTTCAGGATAGGCAGCCCTGTCCTCTACAGTCTCTGAGGCTCTACCTTCCGCTGGTTTCCTGGCTCTGGCAACTGGTTTAGAACCTGACTTAACCCTGACAGGTTCATCCCTAGGGATGGAAATGTCACACCACGCATGCTCAGAGACCCTGGGATGTGGCCCAGAGCTCAGGAATGAAAACATAGAACTTTCTGGGGCGGGGCTAGAGGTAGAATGAGGCGGGACTGGGAAGCGAGTGGGGTGTGGCCATGCGTCCGGGATTTTACAAATCAAAATATAGTAACTCTACTCCTAAAAATACCCTCAACGCCTTCCCTGAAATGACATAAGTGTCTAATACTATTTCCTTCAAACTAGCGGTTCTTAACCCAGTCCTCGGGACACACCTGGCCAGCTAGGTTTTCAGGATATCCACAATGAAAATGTATGAGATAAATTTGCATACACTAAAAGGTAAGGTGTGGCTTAGTGGTAGAGCTGCTGCCTCTGCACTGAGGGGTTGTGGGATTGAATCCCAGTGCTGCTCCTTGTGACCCTGGGCAAAGTCACTTAATCCTCCATTGCCCACCATTTTGAATGTGTAACTACAAAAAGGCACCATACAAGTCCCATTCCCTTCCCTTCAGCACAAAACTATCGCATGCATATTCATTGTGAATATCCTGAAAACCTGAGTAGCTGGGTGTGTTCCATGGACTGGATTGAAAATCCCTGCTTTAAGATGTGCACATGCACATGCATTAGTCTTCTCTTTGCCATGAATAACATTTTCATGTTGTTCACAGTCTATCACTGCTCCTTCCCATCCTTTACTACCGTGTGCCTCCATTCTGTCAAAACAGCTGCAGCCAGGATTGGAGCTCACTTTTATTACAACACAGGAGGCCGGCCATATCCCTACTCACTCTTTCACAAGCTTAATATTTTGGAGTGGGTGGGTACACATTAGGCCTCCTTCAAGGGCATATAAAGGCGGATTAAAAATGTATTAAATAAATAAACTTTGAGCCCTGATCCAGCTGACCCACGACAATAGCAGCATACAGCATTTGCTAGGAGGAAACCTTGCAAAACATCTTGCACTGTGCTTTGCTCTTGAATTTTATTTCCCTTTTTAGGTTTGATTTACCTATTTTCATTTTGTCAAAACAAAAGGGAAAATTGTAGGCTCCCTCTAGCTTGGGTCCAGTACCCCCTCTTCAAAAGTGGTACTGCGCACAAGCTGGAGGGAGCCTTCAAGATTCTAGATCTAGAGGCTGTGATGGAAGAGGCCGAGTTGGGTTTAGTGGCAATCACGGAGAGCCATGATTGGGATATAGTTATATTGGGCTATAATCTGTTAAGAAAAGACATTTTAGGAAGAAAAGAAGGGGGAGTGACATTATATGTTAAAGATCATATTAAAGCCACACAATTGCAGGATTTACTGGGTGAAAAAGAGGCACTGTGGATCAATCTGTAATGTGGGAATGGAAAATGTATTTACATTGGTGTGATAAACAGGCCTCCTTCACAGACAGAAGTTGACAGATTTAATTGAAGACATGCAAAAGGGGAAAGTACTACTAACAGGTGATTTTAATATGCCAGATGTTGATTGGGGTATCCCTGTTGCAGGGTCTCCTAAAAGTAGGGATATCCTAGATTCTTTACAAGGAGAATTGTTCTAGCAGTTAGTAATGCTGGATGGGGCCATACTGCACTTAGAGCCAAATTCTATAAACGGTGTCCCAATTGTAGGCGGCAGTAGGCATCATGCCGTTGTTTAACCAGTGACCAGGGCCGCCATCAGGGCAGTACTACCAGTCCTGCATTCAGGGGCCCGGAGCTAACAGGGGGCCCGGACTCCCCCAGGGTCCTAGGCAGTGTACTAAGGCAGGGGCACCAGTAGCTCGCCAAGGCAAAGTGAGATCGATCACCCAGGACTCACTTTGTCTTGGCGATCTAATCTATCGGGCCGATCAGTCTTCCTCTCCCCGACGGCAATTCTGCAGTCGAAGAGGAAGTTCGGGCCAGCAAATCGCTGCCTGGCTGGGCGGAACTTCCTCTCCGACGGCAGAATTGACGTCGGGGAGAGGAAGACTGATCGGCCCGAAGCAGGGAGAGCATGCGTCGGCGTCGGCTTTGGGGCCTGTTATCCATTGGTGGGTCCTGTACCCCGATGGTAGCGGCAGTGGCTTGGGGAACGGCAGGGAGAAAGAAAGAAAGGGGGCAGGCAGGGAAACAGAAGGAAAGAAGAGAAACAGAAAAAAAGAAAGAAAGGTCAGGGAGAGAGGAAGAAAAAGGGAGGGGGAGGGAATGAGGTGTGGAGGAGAGAAAGCATACAGGCTGATAGAAGGGAAGAAAGATTGGATGCACAGTCAGAAGAAGAAACTGCAACCAGAGACTCATGAAATCACCAGACAAGGTAGGAAAAATGATTTTATTTTAAATTTAGCAAAGTGGAGGCAGTATTACCACAGTTTTCAAAGGAATTTGCCCAAATAACTTAATAGTTAACTGGGTAAATTCCCAGAGATGAAAACTTCCCTTCACTTACTATGCACAGTTCTGAATTTATATCTGCTGTCTATATTTTACAATATGGTCCCCTTTTACTAAACCGCAATAGTGGTTTTTAGCGCAGGGAGCCTATGAGCGTCAAGAGCAGCACTGGGCATTCAGTGCAGCTCCCTGCGCTAAAAACTGCTATTGTGGTTTAATAAAAAGGATGGAGGGTATATTTGTCTATTTTTGTATGGTTGTTACTGAGGTGACAATGCATAGAGTCATCTGCCTTGACCTCTTTGAAAAAAAGCCCAGAATAGGAATGATAATTAACATTTTCTCAGCGTATAGTGTGCTTTGTGTTTTTTAATTTTATTGTTGGTAGATCATTTTGACTTGGTCATTTTAAAGTAGCTCACAAGCTCAAAAGTTTGGGCACCTCTGAGCTAGAGCGTTGAAACTGTGTATTTCTATTTTATCCCCCCTTTTACAAAACTGTGGAGCGTTTTTTAGCGCCAGTCGTGGTGGTAGCAGCTCTGATGCTCAGAATTCTATGAGCGTCAGGGCTGTTACCACTGTGGCTAAAATCCACACTACAGTTTTGTAAAAGAGTGAGGGGTTAGTTTGTGATGACATATTCCATACTAGGCGAAGGTGTTTTCTGTGTTCTGTGTGTTCGAAAGACATGGTTTTCTGTTAGGATTGACGGTGTAGGATTGATTTGTGCTGGTCTGGCTTGTTTAGTTTTACAATGGGTGTATTGATGTACTGCTCACTGCAATATGTAAGATGCTGCCTTTTCCTAGGTACTCATGTGTGACGTGTGGTTTGTTACTAAAAATCATGTTTTTCTTACAGATG
Organism: Geotrypetes seraphini; assembly: GCF_902459505.1. Lineage (NCBI taxonomy): Eukaryota > Metazoa > Chordata > Amphibia > Gymnophiona > Dermophiidae > Geotrypetes > Geotrypetes seraphini. The sequence continues at coordinate 246,733,039 of NC_047085.1, read as the reverse complement.
GGGGGGTGCCAAAAAATGATGGGCCCCGGGTGTTTCATATGCTACGTACGCCACTGTATGTAAAGATACCAGAAAGCTGCGTAGCAAAAACTTTAAGTAAATTGTTATTCTTCTAAGTTTTGAGTATTTAACCCTCCCACAATCTCACGGGCACTCGTTTCAAGTTTCAAGTTTATTGAGATTTTGATTTAAACGCAATATCAAATATTTTCAATGCGTATAACAAAAATAAATTTGGGGAAATAAATAAAACCATTTGAACAATAAACATACAAACATATCCATAGATGATTAAAATTACATAAGGAGTACAAGGATAAACTACATTTGTTTAAAAATGCGTTCTCCGTGCCTGCTCATAAATTTGTTGACTGGAAGGATCCAGCAATGTGGCCAGATGCCATTCAGGACAAAGACAGAGAAAGAATTGTGCAATTTGGATTAATGATGGAAGATGATTTAAAGCAAATGGCACAGTCTATGAGTAAAGATCTTGATGGACGTTCTTTTTATGAATATCTCCTCTATGCCAAATCACCCAATGGACGTGAGAAGATTTTACGGGACTGGCTTAGGTGGAGCATTAGCAGAAAAGTATGTGTGTATTCGGCCCATGGAAAAAGGGGGGACGTTGGGGGGGGGGGGAAGGGGTGCGTGGGGGGCCCGAAAGGATTGCTCAGTAAGGGGCCCAGAAATTTCTGATGGCGGCCCTGCCAGTGACATATGTTTTCTAAAAAAAACACTCCAGGGCAGGCCGCCTATACTGTCCCAAGACTGGTTGTGGTTTTACCCAGAAGTGGCCTTAGGTGAGCTTAAGCAGTCTTCAGTCTCCCTAGGGCTATGATAGTTGTCTGAAATGTAGGCCTTTGAAATACTCACGCCGAAGTTATAAAGGGAAGGGGGAAGGGGAGAAGTGGGAAGGGGGCAAAGAGCAGGAGGAATCTGCCCAGGGTGGACCCTCCCCTGCATTTCCCTACTAGCTCTCAATTATTGGCACTAAATGGTTCATTTACCAATTAAACTGCACATACAAATTAGGTGTGTACAAATTTGAGTGCCATATGTAACATTAGGATGCACGTGAATAATTGGTTTAGAAATGGTTGAGTGACAGGATAATGGTAAATGCAATTCACTCTGAGGATAAGGGTGTTTCCAGTTGTATGCCACAGGGATTAAACAATACTCTGAAAGGGCTATCGGAATAGCTATGCCTCCTTGCAAATAACTAAATCTAGGCATTCTGAAAGGCATTGAGTACATAAGAAGGGATACATCAAAACTCAAAAAATGGTTTAAAATTTGACAGTTGCGTTTGATGCTATAAAATACAGGGTGATGCATTTTGGGCTATAAAATCCCATGGCATCAGTACAATGTAAGTGGGGGTAATAATCCTAAAGTGGCTAATTAGGTAATCAAAAGTCAGAGAGATGCTTGGATGAATAAGGATGTAACCCCACCCCACCCCTTCTGTATAGATAGGCAGATGCCTAGTGTAAACTCGAAACAGAAGCACACTCTCTTATTCCTTTGTTGAGGGAACAGAGCCAGGGCTAAGATTTTTCATAGGAGGCAGTGCAAGCTTTGCATTATAATTTATATTCAAAAATCCACACCACTCACACAAAGCTGTGCCACTGAGCAGTTAATGCTAAATGCTGAGCTGGCCATTCTATTCTTATGGGCGACTCAGCATTTAGCATTCTTTGCTCGGCAAAACACCTTTATAAAAGCCCGCCACAGTCCTTTGTTTGAACCAACCTTTATGGTCCTTTAACTGACTATGAGACAGTGCAAGAGTAATTTGCCAACAAGTTACAACTAAGTACAGTCTTTCTCCTCTTCTCCAGTAATAACATTAGTTACATTACTTTCCTTAATTATTCAGACCAGCTCACCAGATAGGTGAGGGTCCTACAGACAAATAATCATTCTCTGCTGTTAAAATTTACAGATGGTAAAGATTTATCAGTGTTCATTATAGATGGTACACATACAGGTTTCTCCAGCATCTGGTTAGTGGATTCTTGGGTCCTTTGGGTGTGCCATTAACCCTTTTGCCTCAGAGATGCATGATAGGGTGCCTGGCTGTTACAGCAGAAAACCTTAAATGACCTTCTTCTCCTCTTTCAGGATTTTGCAGGGGTGTAGTGGTTCCCCATTCCATCACATTAAAACAAGGCAGCAACTGTGCGAGTTTGGTTCTTGTTCTTAATCCCTTTGAATCCTGACACAGCAACTTTTGGTGATTCCTGAAGATGCATTCAGGGACTGTTTCCCGAAGTGGGAACAGCACGGGATTTGAACCTCAGGGTGCTGAGGCTGTAGCTCTAAGGATTACACCACCCCTCAACTGCTCAGTGATAAATCAATTTGATCTAACTAGTGAATTTGACTTGGAAAGACATTTTCGATAGAATGTCTAAGTCCAACTTTGGATGTTTTGAGTAAATATAGATTTTTGAACTCGCAAGACGTCTGTCTTTTTTTCTGAAAATGGCCCAGCTAGACATTTTAACAAGTTAGATGCCTTTTTTTTTTTTTGCCATTATCGTAAAAAAAAAAATAAAAATAAAAAATCAAAATTACAAACATTCAAAACAAGCAATTTGCATGTAGGAGGGGGGGGGGGGTGTCAGCATTTTTAATGGACTGGCCACACAGACATGCCAGCAGAGAAGTGGGGCACCCTAAGTGGAATTGCTGTGAGCTTCATATTAAGGATGCTAGGTACACATCTCACCATAACCCTCCAAAACTCCCCCAAAACCTACTGTACACACCTGTCCACCACCCCAATAGCCCTTATGTCAGCAGGCAGTACAGTGGGTTTTTGGTAGTTCACACTTTCAACCACAAGTGTACTAGTTAGGGTGGTATATGGGTCTAGGTCCCCTTCACTGTAGTCCACTGCACTGCCCACCAGGTTACTCTAGAGACTTGCTTGCAGCTCTACTGGGACTGACCATAGTATCTGCAGCTGCTATAGAGACAGATAGGATGGACCTCAAGGATAGTTCTAACTGCAAAATGTAGGCAGCATCCTCCCTATTGGCTGGCAGGTTTCTCACTTTATAGATGTCAGCAGGAAGAAGCCTCACACCGAAATGAATTGGGGAATAGCAGTGAGCATTCAGGCAGCTTTAACCTGCTGAATTTCTCTTATATCTCTTATAAATTCTTTATTAATTTTAAAACTTTCAATAAGTGCAATATAAAATGAAAACATTTTACACTTTAAGATCACTTAATATTCTATCAGAAACTAATTCAAATCAAATATCCCACCCCCCGAAAACCCAACAATTATCTTCAGTTTTAAGAAAACAAAAATTATCCTCCCCCCCCCCATTTTGGACGTGTATGTTCAAAGGGAAAAAGTAATATTCATTCCTTACAATATTTTATTAATAATTTCTCATGATGTTGCAGTAAGTTGAATGAGCAACAGAAGATTAAAAAAAAAAAAAAGAGGTAATAGTGCCTCTGTGTAAGTCTTTGGTGAGATTTAATTCTGGAGATTATACCTTTAAAAGGCTATAAACAGATACAGGATAAAAGTGATCTGGGTGGGAGGGTTTACTAAAATGGTCAGTGATCTTTGTCATAAAGTGTATGGGATAGGCTTATATACATATAGTACTTTGGGGAAAAAAACAGGAGAAGGGAGATATGATAGAAACATTTAAATACCTCTATGGTGGCCTTATTTCATTGAAAGGTAGATTTGGAATGTGGGATGTTAGGATGTTAGTATGAGGGTAAAAGGGGATAGACTAGGAGTAATCTAAGGCAGTGATTCCCAACCCTGTCCTGGAGGAACACCAGGCCAATCGGGTTTTCAGGCTAGCCCTAATGAATATGCATGAGAGAGATTTGCATATGATGGAAGTGATAGGCATGCAAATTTGCTTCATGCATATTCATTAGGGCTAGCCTGAAAACCCAATTGGCCTGGTGTTCCTCCAGGACAGGGTTGGGAACCACTGATCTAAGGAAACATTACTTTATGGAAAGGTGCTGGATGCATGAAAAAAGTTCTTGGTGGAGATGATAGAGATGAGGACTGTATCAGATTTCAAGAATGCATGGGAAAATCGCAAAGAATCCCCCGAAGAAGAATGAAAGATGGAAGAGCTAAGTAATTATTATCGATAGTCGGACTGGATTGGCCATAAGGATCCAAATTCTCTAACCTTAAAAGCACCACTGATCTTGTGTCAATCACATAATTCCACCTCTGGCAAAAGTAGGTGCTGGAAATGTAGGCCAGGGTTTTCCAGTCCTACATTTCTGGCACCTACCTTTGACTTGATATACACCTTTGTAGGTGCTTTATGGTATCTAATGTCATTTCCGGCTTTAGCCAGTCCTACAGTGCCATTAGGTGCAGTAAGGCATCTATTGATGCACAATTCTGGCACTGGTTTTTTTTTTTTTTTTTTTTTTAGGCACTAGAGAATAACATGGGGGACAAATTTTTCTCTGGTCCCACAGGAACTCACTTTCCCTTCCCACCCCGACGAATTCTATTCCTATCCCTGCCCTATTCCTGGCAGCTCTGTCTTCAACTGCACAAGTGTCAAACACTCTATAATCATAAGTATTTGAGGCTTGTGCACTTAAGGCAGAGCTTACAGGAATGAGGCAGGGTCAGGGATAGCGACAAAACTCATGGGGACTGGACGGGGAAATTGAGTTCCTGCGGGGACGGGGAAAAATTTGTCCTCTTGGAAATCAGTTTTAAAACAGCATTTACCGTATTTGCCGGCGTATAAGACGACCCCCCAACTTTTACAGTTAAAATATAGAGTTTGTTATATACTCGCCGTATAAGACTACCCCTTCTTCCGCACACCTTCTCTACCGCCCCGGGTGCAGCACAGCCGGCCAGGTCCCCTTACTTTTGTGGCACTTCCCCGACCGACCGACAACAGCCCCGGTCCGACAAACCTCCCTGCCCTTAACCGCGAATCTAAATTACCTTCTTACAGCTGCTGTAAGAAGGTAATTTAGATTTGCGGCTACAGGGCAGGGAGGATTGTCGGACCCGGGCTGTTATCGGTCGGTCGGGGAAGTGCCACAAAAGTAAGGGGACCTGGCCGGCTGTGCTGCAACATGGGCGGGGCGGCCGCCCCTCTCCCTTGGTAGCCACTCGAACCGCGAGGCTACTCTCCTTCTCCTTATCTGCCCTGCCTGCAGCACAGAGCCGAACGGAAGTCTTCCCGACGTCAGCGCTGACGTCGGAGGGAGGGAGGGCTTTGTTTAAGCTTTGTTTAAAACCCTCCCTCCCCTCCGACGTCAGCGCTGACGTCGGGAAGACTTCCGTTCGGCTCTGTGCTGCAAGCAGAGAAGGTAGGGAGAAGAAGAGCCGCGTACATCCAGAAGACTGAGTACATCCAGCCCCGCAGGAGCCCCGCGACCCTCGGAGGCGTCCCCATGGGATCCCCGCGACCCTAGGGGCGTCCCCGTGCAGCTCTCTAATGTAAAGTAAGGGCATGTAAACAGTACCCGACTTTGGGGAGGATTTTAAGGTACTGAAAAGTCGTCTTATACGCCGGCAAATACGGTAAATGGCATTTTTTAACTTAACCTCTCTTTTACCAATGCATAGCGTGGGTTTTAGCGCCGGTAGCGTCGTTAACTGCTCCGGTGCTCATAGAAATTCTATGAGCATTGGAGCAGTTACCGCCACTGCCCATGCTAAAACCCACGCTATGCATTGGTAAAAGAGGGGATTAGTTTGGGCACCTACTGGCACCTAAAAAAACAGTGCCAGAGAATGTGGACCTAGGTCTTTATCTGCCATGGGAAGGGGTAAGACGCGGACCTCACGGACCTGATGGACCTCGCGGATCTAAACCCGCACGTCCTTAAAAATGTGAGGTCCGTGCCGCCTGTAGTTAGTTTCTGCCTCTGACAGACCTCGGTGACAATTTAGCGCTGACGGATCCGTCTCAGTATAGGGAGGGGAAACTATTAGGATCCGTCAGCGCTACAATGTCACCGAGGTCTGTCAGAGCCGATTTACTGGGGCTGCAGGAAACCAGTTTAAATGATTCGTTTTGGAGCATCGAGGTCTGTCAGAGGCAGAGACTAGTGCTAGTGCTGGAGCGGCTCCAAAACGAATCCTTTAAACTGGTTTCTTGCAGCCCCAGTAAATCGGCTCTGACAGACCTCGGTGACATTGTAGCGCTGACGGATCCTAATAGTTTCCCCTCCCTATACTGAGACGGACCCGTCAGCTCTAAATTGTCACCGAGGTCTGTCAGAGCCAGAAACTAACTACAGGGGGCACGGACCTCACATTTTTAAGGATGTGCGGGTTTAGATCCGTGAGGTCCATCAGGTCCGCGAGGCCCGCGTTTTATCCCTTCCCATCTGCCATCATTTTCAATACTTCTATGATTTAAGATAAAACAGAAGATCGTCATGGATTTTTCGTTTTATGCAGTAGCCAATAATCAGAAGACAAAGTATTGAAATGTCAGCAAAACCATCTATGTGAAAAATATTTTTTGCTTGATTGACATCTTGAAGGTGTATTTGAACTATGTCCCCATCTTGCATAAGGTGAAGAGGAAAGTTTATATATGGCCTGCTCTAAACACACTTGTATTCTGTTCTCCTGTGCTGTGCACATGCTGTAAAGAATGACAGAGTTATAAATTATCATTCTCCATATCATGTATATATATGTGCACTGATACAATCTGAATGTTGTTTTCAGTGATGGATGACAATTTTCTTGCATATTTATTGGACAGCAGCATTGGCATGGCATTTACTACACAACAATATATTAGCTCAGCAATAGATAAACCTTGTGTAAAAAAAAAAAAAATCAAAACACAGTATCACTGATTTCTGGCAGCATTATTTTCTCTACTGTCAGAGAATATAACTCATACCAGGATGTCCTACTGCTCAGACACTGTATTATTTTAACAAAACTTGCCAGAGGTCTTTCATGGTCATAAAGCTGTACCTTCTTTCCTCTGAAAATAACACCTTGCCAATAACAATCTTTTCACAAGACACATTTTCTCCAACTAGATAAAATAATACAAGGATGGATTACCAATGACTGTGCTTCATTGGCAACATTGCAATAGAATTTATTAAACTAAAGAAAAAGGTGTTTGCTTCAGTTTGCAAGAGGTTGGGGGTTGCCTCTCACATTTTTGACTGACATTCCCTAGAGAATTAGTGGTGTGGTTACTTATTTTTCAGATCCCGTTTTCACAATAGAAAAAAAAAGAGTACCGTATTTTCACCCATATAACGCGCGCGTTATACGTGTTTTTACAAACTGTGCATAACCTTGCGCGGTATACGCGTGAGCGCGTTGTACAAATTTTTTTTTACATAGTTCCCCCCCCGACGTCCGATTCACCCCCCCCCCGCAGGACCGCTCGCACCCCCCACCCCGAAGGACCGCTCACACGCACCCGCACCCCCACCCCGAAGGACCGCTCGCACGCGCTCGCACCCGCATCCCCACCCTGAAGGACCGCTCGCACGCACTCCCACCCGCACCCGCACCCCCACCCTGAAGGACTGCTCGCACGCACTCCCGTCCTCTTGCCCCAGCCAACCGCGGCACCCCCGACACGATCGGGGCAAGAGGGAGCTCAAGCCCTCTTGCCCCAGCCAACCGCGGCACCCCCGACACGTTCGGGGCAAGAGGGACTCAAGCCCTCTTGCCTCCCCCGACACGATCGGGGCAAAAGGGAGCCCAAAGCCCTCTTGCCCCGCCGACTCCCTAACTCCCCGACAATATCGGGCCAGGAGGGAGCCCAAACCCTCCTGGCCATGGCGACCCCCTACCCCCCACCCCGCACTACATTACGGGCAGGAGGGATCCCAGGCCCTCCTGCCCTCGACGCATACCCCCTCCCCAAGAACCTCCGACCGCCCCCCCAGCCAACCCGCGACCCCCCTGGCTGACCCCCACGACACCCCCACCCCCCTTCCCCATACCTTTATGTAGTTGGCCGGACAGACGGGAGCCAAACCCGCCTGTCCGGCAGGCTGCCAACGACAGAATGAGGCCGGACTGGCCCATCCGTCCCAAAGCTCCGCCTACTGGTGGGCCTAAGGCGCCTGAGCCAATCAGAATAGGCCCGGGAGCCTTAGGCCCCTCCCTGGGGGCGGGGCCTTGGCACATGGTAGGGTTGGGCCCATGTGCCTCAGGCCCTGCCCCCAGGAGGGACCTAAGGCTCCCGGGCCTATTCTGATTGGCCCAGGCGCCTTAGGCCCCACCAGTAGGCGGAAGCTTTGGGACGGATGGCCAATCCGGCCTCATTCCGTCATTGGCGCCTGCCGGACAGGCGGGTTTGGCTCCGTCTGTCCGGCCAAAACTACACAAAGGTACGGGGAAGGCGGGTGGGTGTCGTGGGGGTCGGCCAGGAGGGTCGCGGGTCGGCTGGGGGGGCGGTCGGAGGTTCTTGGGGGGGGGCGGTCGTTGGGGGGGGGGGGGTTTTGCGTCGAGGGCAGGAGGGCCTGGGATCCCTCCTGCCCGTAACTGTAGTGCGGAGGTGGGGGTAGGGGGTCGCCGTGGCCAGGAGGGTTTGGGCTCCCTCCTGGCCCGATATTGTCGGGGAGTTGGGGAGTCGGCGGGGCAAGAGGGCTTGTGCTCCCTTTTGCCGCGGATCGTGTCGGGGGGGGGGGCAAGGGGGCATTGAGCTCCCTCTGGCCCCGATCGTGTCGGGGGTGCCGCGGTTGGCTGGGGCAAGAGGGCTTGAGCTCCCTCTTGCCCCGATCGTGTCGGGGGTGCCGCAGTTGGCTGGGGCAAGAGGACGGGGAGGAGTGCGTGCGAGCGGTCCTTCGGGTGGGAGTGCGAGCGGTCCTGCGTTGGGGTGAATCGGACGTCGGGGGGGATCAGGTTTTCAGGGTGGGGACAGGACTTCAAGGGGGAGAGGAGAGTCGGGGCGGGCGAAAGGAGAGTCGGGATGGCCAGAGGAGAGTCGGGGCGGGCGAAAGGAGAGTTGGGCGGTGACGGGAGAGTAGGGCAGCATGCGCGGTATACGGGTAGTGGCGCGGTATATAAAAAATTTCTGTACATAGATTTGTGTTTTCCGCGCGCTATACCCGTGTGCGCGTTTTACATGGGTGCGCGTTATCTAAGTGAAAATACGATATATTCCTGCCTCTTTTGTGGCAGTATGCAACTCATGAAAATCACAGAGAATCCTCACATAAGTTGTTTTATTTTAATTGTCAAGATAATACAGTATGTATGACATATTGCATTGCACATATGTCTGGGTCAAAGTCTATTCCCTGAACTGAAGCAAACACACTGATACATCTTAAAATATTACTCCAGATTAATAATGGACAAAAATAATAAATGTTAGCATGGAAAGATTGTGTGGGGGGCAATGTCTCCAAATGGGTTACTTTTGGGTATCTACAAAAATGCAAAAGGTGAAGTGGGGAAATATAAATAAAGTAGTGCAAAAAATACTCCACTTAAAGCAGGGGTGTCCAATGTTGGTCCTCGAGGGCCGCAATCCAGTCAGGTTTTCAGGATTTCCCCAATGAATATGTATGAGATCTATTAGCATTCAATGAAAGCAGTGCATGCAAATAGACCTCATGTATATTCATTGGGGAAATCCTGAAAATCCGACTGGACTGCGGCCCTCGAGGACCGACATTGGACACCCCTGACTTAAAGGTAGCTAAGAGTCTACTCAAATGGAAGAAAAAGCCTCGGGTTTTATTGGCAGAGCTCAAGCTACCACCTCCACATCATTGGCTTAAAAAACTTCCGTAGAGTGACAACTCGCTGTTGAGGTTTAAAATAATTGAGGACTGAGATATTTTGCAACTGAAACCACTGTGAGATCATGAGCACAACACTGTCACTCTGTGAAGATTCAAGCAAAGTTATATTAGTCCTGAAGAAATGGCTTAGTGCTGTGAAACGTTGGCATTTTAACAGACTGCTTTAAACACTCACAGTGGTTTTTTTAGCCAATGATGTGGAGGTGGTGGTTTGAGCTTGAGCTCTGCCGATAAAACCTGAGGCTTTTTCTTCCATTTGAGCAGACTCTCAGCTAGCTTTAAGTGGAGGTTTTTTTTTTGTCACTATTTTACTTTTTGATATCACACAAAATCTCAAAGGTTTATAGCAAATTAACATATCCCCCACCCCTTTACTAAGCTGTAGTAGTGTCTTCATTTTCAAACTGCTCTTTGAAGTTGGTATGTCTGGAAGATTAGTTGTTTTATCAATAAATCCTCAAACACGATGGAGTGGATAAGTCCAAACAAAGACTGGTGAACTATGGGTATTTCACAAGATTATTTATTCTTTAATTCAATAAATATGGACTTATCCACTCCATCGTGTTTGAGTATTGGTCTTGTGGATTTGCTCTCCTTTGTTTTTCTGTCTTATCAATAAATCCAACATGACACTGAGGTCTTTTTCTCCACTTTTTGAATAGTCCGCAGTGATACTTTTTTAGGAGTCAATTTTGGATGCATTTTATTATACCATATGCTCTACTGTCACCTGTTACACATCTCTTTAAGTTATACTACCATGCATGAAATGTGTCTACTAGAAAGTCCATATTCCTATTCAAGTTATCTTTATTATTATTTTTAATTGTGCTCATTAGTAGAGAAACAGATGAAATACCATTTTGCAATTATCTGATTTAACTAAGGACCCATAGAATAGATACAGTGTATGTGTCATGTTTCCTACAAGTCTCAAAAGACCAATTAGCAAAAATAAAGTCTTAGATAGTCATCGTTTGCTTCAGTAGAACTAAACTATGGCATAGTTATCATGAACTATTTATATCAAGTCTTCAGCTGAGTCTACTTTGGAAGTTTAAAGAACTGCATTTTAAAAGTAAGCTTCATGGCAGACAAACTAATCTAATAATAATTACACTTTTATAATTAATGCAATCTTGATTATTATCTTGATCCATGGTTACATTGGATTAAAGGGGCATAGCTTTCATAGCTATATTAACAGTTTCAATGTTATATTTAAATGATGATGGATTTAAAGGGAAAGGGAATAAGACTTGTATACTGCTTTTTTTGTGGTTACACATTCAAAGCAGTTTACATATATACAGGTACTTATTTTGTACCTGATGCAATGGAGGATTAAGTGACTTGCCCAGGGTCACAAGGAGCAGAAATGGGATTTGATCCCAGAACCTCAGGGTGCAGAGGTAGCAGCTACCACTAGGCCATTTCTATGAAATATTTCCATGCAATGTTTTAACTCAAATACAAATCTATCCAGAGACTAATGGGAGTCGGTAGAAAATGCACCCAAGTCAAATCACGTTAAATTTGATTTTACTTGGTGACAAAGTGGGACAGCTGGCTTCTGGTATATTGTGGTGATTGGGGCAAATGATATATTATTTTAACAGTGTTTATTTTTGCACTTATCTAATGAAGGATTTCTCAATTACGGTAACTAAAATTTGCATGAAATCAGTTTTAGATGAGAAACATGATAGTGACAGTAAAGTCAGTTTCCAGCATCGATTTGTCATCTGAAATTGCTAGGTATGCACTATGATTAGCTGATATCTCGTCATCTAATCTAATCTAATCTAATCCTTAGGTTTGTATACCGCATCATCTTCACGTTCGTAGAGCTCGACGCGGTTTACAGTAGGAGAAATAGGAAGGAACTACAACAGAGGGTTAGAGGTAGAAGTGTGAAGAATATTTAGAGGACTTGGGATGCCAAGATATAAGAGTTTCCTTGATTCCTAAATTGGAGGGAGACTTACATTTTTTGAGAAAAGCCAGGTTTTCAGATGTTTGCGGAAAACTTGGAGAGAGCTCCAAGTTCCGAAGAGGGGAGGTAAGGTTGTTCCAGAGCTCAGTGATATGTCCTTAGATTTTTTATTTATTTATTTTTCTTAGTATTATTCATCCAAATCACCTCTTTATGTCTATTTATTATCCTGAGAGTTCTGATTTTTTGCTTTCTGGTATATTGTGCCATATATCTGTAGGTCTGAAAGCTGAAATTCTCTGTAGAGGCTCCCTTTAAAAGTCTAGACTGCTGTAGGGAATCATGTATTTTCTATCTGTGCACTTTTGCACCTGTTTTTAAGAGAGTGCAAAAGTACATATTAGAAAAGTAGACATAGAAAGTCTGATGCTATAAAAGGCACCTAACAATTAGGCACTTACTTATCTGGATGCCTAAATTTATTTATTTTTTTTACTCTTTGATTGGCTGATGGTGAAACGGCTACTTTATGTAACTTGATGTTAAGAACATAAGAATTGTCGCTATTGGGTCAGATCAGTGGTCCATCGTGCCCAGCAAGTCCACTCACGCTGTGGCCCTCTGGTCAAAGACCAGCGCCCTAACTGAGACTAGCCCTACTTGCGTACATTCTGGTTCAGCAGGAACTTGTCTAACTTTGTCTTGAATCCTTGGAAGGTGTTTTCCCCTATGACAGTCTCGGAAGAGTGTTCCAGTTTTCTACCACTCTCTGGGTGAAGAAGAACTTCCTTACGTTCGTACGGAATCTATCCCCTTTCAATTTTAGAGAGTGCCCTCTCGTTCTCCCTACCTGGAGAGGGTGAACAACCTGTCCTTATCAACTAAATCTATTCCCTTCATTACCTTGAATGTTTCAATCGTGTCCCCTCTCAATCTCCTCTGTTCGAGGGAGAAGAGGCCCAGTTTCTCTAATCTTTCACTGTACGGCAACTCATCTTAGTTGCTCTTCTCTGGACCCTTTCGAGTAGTACCATGTCCTTCTTTATTTACAGCGACCAGTGCTGTACGCAGTACTCTAGGTGAGGGTGCACCATGGCCCGGTACAGCGGCATTTGGAGATGCAGATCTCCCATAAGAGGCAAAAAGCTAAACGGCTATATTTCCAGGTTTAACTTTCTAAATCAACAAAAATAACCCCCAGACATTCTATTAAGGGTCTGTTTTACAAAGCCACGCTAGCAGCTGCCACGCGGCAACAGCCCCGAAGCCCATAGAGATTTAAAGGGCTTCAGGGTTGTTGTTGCACGGCTGCTGCTAGCACGGTTTTATAAAATAGGCCGTAAATATTGAATTTTAAAAAAATATTTTCTTCAGATCCTCAGTAGGCTCTTTTAAGGCTTGTGACGACAAAAATCACAACTAAAGTCCCATTCGTCATTGGATCTATACAGGTATATTTCCCTTTTTATATGCTTCAATTATTTCTTCTTATTTTAAAATTATTAAAATATTTTTTATAATATTTAAATAATTGAAGCATATAATTAAAAAAAGAAGAAATAATTGAATCATATAAAAAGGGAAATACAGTGGTACCTCAGTTCTATCTCAGAGAGAACGTGAACTTGCAGGCCTTGAGCATGCGCAGATGCTCAAGGCCCAGCAGAAGAGGAGGCTGATATTTGGGCACCGGCACCAACGCACAGGACATGCCGGTGTCGGTGCCCAGATGACGGTAAGAAGCGGCGGGGGGTGCCCAATCGCGGTGGGGGGTGCCGGATCGCGGTGGGGGGGTGCCCAATCACTGCGGCGGGGGGTGCCGGATCACAGGGGGGCCCTTCGGGGGGAGCAATGCCGGTTCTCGTGAGGGGGGGGAACGTATCAAAGCAAGTTTCCATTATTTCCTATGGGGAAACTCGCTTTGATAAATGAGCATTTTGGATTACAAACATGCTCCTGGAACAGATTATACTCGTAATCTAAGGTACCACTGTACCTGTATAGATCCAATGACAAATGGAACTTTAGTAGTGATTGTTGTCATCACAGGCCTTGAAAGAGCCTACTGAGGATCTGAAGAAAATATTTTAAAAAATATTTAATAGAATGTCTGGAGATCTCCCAAAAGAGCCATACAATGCCAAATAAAGGGTTACATTGGCTTGCCGTAGGTGCCATTTTCCTAGGCACCTACTGAGTTAGGCACTATTTATAGAATCAGGCCCAGAGGGCCCAATATTCAAGGTGATTGATTTTAAATGGGCAGGAGAGGGTTCCCACCTGCTTAAATCACAGTCAGCGGACCAGTTGCATTCAGTGCCACATAACCAGGAAGTGTCATGGCTTATTGATTACTAACTGGCTATTTTGAAAGTGGGAAGGAGAAAGGCATTCCGAGGGCAGGGACAGGAAGAAGCTATCAGTATGTAGTGCCAGTGCCTGCACAGCGAAGTGATCAAAGAGGACTGTACAAAAGGCTGTCTTAACTTTGATCACTTAGCTATGTGGATACCAGCAGTGAATATAGGCTGGCATTTGCATAACTTCCAGGTTGCCAATTGGATGAATCCCTCTCACCTATCCAGGTTCCCCTATTGATTCTGATCCCCTTCCTCCCAACCCCACTAAAGAGCAGGGAAACCCATCCCTCCTGGCCCTTGAATAGCAGTGCCTCCCCCCTCTCAAGAACTCTAAAGAGCAGGGGAACCTCTTCTCCCTTGTTCCTGTTCACCATGGTGCCTACTTCAAAATGGCTACCATGATCTCTAGCGACAAGGTGCTTTTCGATACTTGACAGTACATGAGCAAGGTACAAGGTACTTGAAAGTACTGCAAGACTCCTGCTAGAGGTCCCAGCAGCCATTTTGAGGTCAGCTCTGTGATGGCAGAAGTGAATGGGCATTGTTTCTGCTCTTGAGACCCTATGATTGCTTAAGGCAGGCCCAAAAGGGCCTATGGGGGTTGGGGGTGGTTAGAAGGGAAGGGTTTCCCTGGTTTTCAAGGGGTTCAGCTGACCCCTGCTAGCTGAATATTAATTAACATTTTCAAAATAAAGAATCATAAGTTGGAGATATGCGATTAACAGACTTGCTTGTTTGTTTACTTATTTGATTTTGACTGTTTGATCTTTGTTCTAAAATTTCATCCTTTTTAAATTTCATTACACAGAATCATTTAAAGATTTTTTTTAATGTACAGGCTTTAGACTGCCAATCTTATTCTGGAGGATGTCTTAACATGACCATGTCATCCCAGATTTATTCCAAGGTATTACTCTCCAATCCCCTGGGTGACTCTATTCTTCAGATATGGGGTTAAGGGTTTAATGTAGTCTGAGGATGACCTGGTGATAGTGGTTTGTGTGAAAGATAAGAGGGTTGAACTGATCAATCCCTACGGTAGTTTGGAGATGGGGAGATACAGTAACATTGTAAAGTAGCTGGTGGACATTTTTGTTGGATCCTGGACCAAGAAGAAGGTGCTGACTCTCCCACTCATCCCATTGTTTGTATGGTGGGAGGTGATAATTGGGGGTTTTATTTTGCAGAGTGTGGAGTAATAATCTCATTTAATCTTTCTTGATGGTAAAATTATTAGTACAATAATAATTTAAATTGGTTTTGGGGTGTGTGGATTCATGTGTGTCCCTGTAAAACCATGGAATGAGTGAAACAACCAACCAATGGAACCTAAACCACAACTTCTCATGAAAGATTAAAAATTTTCAAAGAGTTTTTATTTGTTCACAATGGGTCCTTTTGTGTACAAATAGACTCCTTGGAGATTTTTACCCATTCGTACAAAGTTGTGGTTCATGCTCCTTTGGTTGGTTGTTTCACCCATTCCCACTCTTTTTTTTGCTTTGCTATGTTTTGTGGGATTTGGTTCCAGTCTTTTTGTCTGGTTCTTTTGAAACTGCCAGATTTGAACCTATCCACAGGGCCAATTGATTGACCTCAACCAAAATTAGGTTATAACTATCTAATCAGGATGTACCCACATGGAAGTAGATAGCAGTTGGAAAAGTTGTAGAATTGTAATGGTTTTGGCTAATTGGGGGATGACAATTAATAAATTAATGGTTGGATATCTAATAAGATTAATAAAGCTATGGCAGGTTTTCTTTTACCACATAACCTCTCCCCAAACTGTGCTGCCAAGCAGTGCAAAAATAATTGCCAAGGTGCCCATTCTATTCCTATAGGTGGATTGGTATTTAGCTTGCGCTGCTCAGCAGCACGGCTTGATAAAAAGTGGGAAAGTTTGGCTTTCTTGCATATTATATTGTGGTGACTGGAATGTGTGAGTGCCTATGTTATGACTTAATATGATAATTTTCTTTTTCTTTTTTTATAATTTGAATCATTACATCAAAAGTAGCACAATTTTTGTTCTTGAGCATTAAGTATAATTTTGTATTTACTCATGTCTGTTATTTCCATAAAACTTTGCTTTTGTGACCAGGATAGTCAAATTTTGTAATCTACCTATTTAAAAAGTAAAAATGACAAATTTTCATCTTTTCATTGTTATAAAGTCATAAAAGGCAACATATGAATCAAAATTAACATGTATTTATAATGGAGGGTTTTTTTAGATTTGTGATTATATTGTAAGTCACTTTCATGGATCAGTAGCCAGATGTGGTCTCCTATCATGTTCTCTTTACATCAGAGGTGTCAAAGTCCCTCCTTGAGGGCCACAATCCAGTCGTGATTTCCCCCAATGAATATGCATGAGTTCTATTAGTATACAATGAAAGCAGTGTGTGCAAATAGATCTCATGCATATTCATAGGGGAAATCCTGAAAACCCAACTGGATTGCAGCCCTCGAGGAGGGACTTTGACACCCCTGTGTTACATTGTCCTTGGTAGCAGCATTCAAAGTCCAGTATATCCTGATGGAAGCACTCACCTTGCTCCTCTGAGTATGCTCCAATATTTTCCTTGAATGTCTAAAGATGAGCATTAAGGACATGGACTTTGAGAGACATTACTGTAATTCTTCACCAGATTCTCAACCAACTCTGTGTAGTTTTCAGTTTTAACTGCCCAGGAAGCCCTAAACCATTGTGGCAAAGCTGTTTCAAGCCACTTTCTCCTTTCTAGTTAGCTTCTTTGAAATTCTTTGCATTCCAGGATCATCTTTATCTCTGGTACGACGAAGAAACCAAATTTGACATTTTCCTCAGACAAATTAGGAAAAATGTCTTGAAGGTACTGTGAAGGCTGCACACTCCTTTTGTAGAGCTCTGACAAATTATTTATTATGACCAATTTGATGTGCAGTAGTAGCATCAGCACCTGCCAGGTTTCCACTAGTGGTTCCCATTGGTGGTTGTTTCTCCACACAGAGAATTCAGTCTGCTGTGACCAGTCCCTACTGTCTCAAAGGCAGAGATAGTTTTATCAAGTTTTCATGCTATCTTGGAGACTCATTAGGAGTATTTCCCAGCTGTTCTCATCATACTTCAAGGCACCTAGTAAGGTCTTGATGCTGTTGTAATCCTCTTTGAGGAGCACTGAATGAGCCAGTAGAAGAGATGGGTACTTGTTCCCATTATGGAGCAGTATAACTTTGATGCTACTGGATGAGCTGTCAGTGAAGAGATGCCATTCTTTCAGGTTATAGGTGATTCAAAATTGCTTCAAACAGATTGGGCATATTGTGGCAGAAGCAGAGCCCATCTTGATGGGTGAAGAATGCAGAAAAATCTTGGTGACATTTCCTCTGACCTATGACTTGAACACTTCCATCCAACAGGTTCCACTGCTTGAGCCTAGAAGTCAAAAGTTCAGCATTGAACTTGGTAAGACCAAGGTCTCTGATCAAAGTCATTGAGGCCTTTTTGGGATGTATGGTATAGATTTCTCTCATCAGCTGCACCACTGATACAGTAAACAGGATCTATAATGTCTCCCTCACTCTCTAACTTGCTGCTCTCATCTGAAAACAGCCGCTCTCTCTCTCTCTCTCTGGGGGAGTGGTTATGGGGAGCTATGGGCAATGTGGCACTAAAGCGATAGATAAAGGAATGTCCAGATAAGTGATTGCAGATGCATGCTTCCTAGTTTTACATTTAGAATAGAGAATGACATGAGGCCAAATGTTTCCCCATCCTCATGAGAACTCATTTTCTCGTCCTGTCCCCATGAGTTCTTTTCCTGTCCCTGCCCCATTCCTGCAAACTCTGTCTTCATCTGCACAAGCCTCAAAACACTTAAGTGTTCAAGGCTTGTGCAGTTAAGGCAGAGCTTACAGGAATGGGGCAGGGACAGCAACAGTGACAAAACTCACAGGTACGTAGAAATTGAGGTCCTGCGGGGATGGGGAAAAATCTGTCCCCGTGTCATTCTTTAGTTTGGAAGGGTCCACCATGCAGAAGTAGTAGTTGCTTGAGTGGTCAGTGGGTTCCCTGTCAGTTACTGTGTACAGGGAAGCAGCAGAGGTAAGGCCCCACATGTCAGGGTAAAATTGTGCCCATCATGAGGACCCCGGTGGGAGGGAGATTGCCTTAGAGATATTGGATTGGGGGCAGGGGGGTGAGAGAGACAAAAGGACCTTGAGGAGGGGTGGGAAAGCAGTCTTGAACCAAAAAGGAGGGGGAAGACAAAGCCGATAAGGCAGATCCTGGACTATTAAAGGGGTTAGAGAGGTTGAAACACTCTGAACCGAGGAGAGAGAGATGCCAGGCCCTGGGGAGGGGGAAGACAAAGAGAGTGAGAGACACAAAGACCTGGACCAAAGGTGGGAGGACTCAAAATGTTAGCAGAAGGAAGATAGTGAGAGGGATAAACCTGAATCAAAGGGGAGGCAGAAGAGAGGGGGGGGCAGATGTTGGACTATGGGAGGTGCAGACAGAAGAGACAGCAGGGGAAGACCTGTCCTAAATGAATTGAAATTGGCTTCTATAATGTCAACCTAAATATAAAGTAAGTTTGTTCTTCCATGTTTCTGATTTTCTTTAATATCATCTTTCCCTAATGATGCACATAAGCAGTTTTGGGACATGCAATATAATGACTGGACATAGAGCTTTGATCCTTGATTGAGCCTAAGGTAATACTGCAATCAGATCATGTACACCAGTCGTCTCAAACTCGTTGTCCATGGGCCACATGTAGTCTGCCAGGTACTATTTTGAGGCCCTCAGTATGTTTATCATAATCACAAAAGTAAAATAAAACAGTTTCTTGATCATATGTCTCTTTAGCTATAAATTACAATATTATTATTAAGACTTAGCCAAAAGGAAAGATTTATAAACTATAAAGGGTTTTACCTCGTGCAAAATTGCTATTTCTTTAATAAGACATTAACTATTTTTTTCTGAGGCCCTCCAAGTACCTACAAATCCAAAATGTGGCCCTGCAAAGGGTTTGAGTTTGAGACCACTGATATACACCATTCTTCCCTCATCTAATTCCAGATGTAGGAGATACTATGAGAGGAACCATATGCTTGTTATTGTGAAGTAATAATATGAAATGTAACTAACAGTATGGCTTAATCTAAAAACCTGCTCAAAAGGGTTTATTTGATTTTTCCGAGATGTGCAAGTAGTATAATAGGTACACCTTATGTAAAAATGTGTGCACTGTCTTGGAAACACATGTAGAATTTGATTAGTTTTATTTGCTAAAATCATAAGAACATAATAACCTAACAATTGCCATACTGGGACATACCGAAGGTCCATCAAGCCTAGGTATCCAGGTTCCAACATTGGCAAACCCAGGACCCAAGTTCCCAGTTAGATCCCATGTAGTACAACAGATTCTATGCCAGATTTTCTAAAGCTTCCAGTTTGAGTGAATGAATCCTGCTATGTGTAAACATAAAGTTAACTCTACTAATAAAACTCCTACCACCACATCCCTCATCAATACCTTCACCCTTCCACTAACCCCCACCCCAAATGATGATTGTGTTGAGTTGCTCCAATTATATAACTAAGCTTCTATAACTAGCACAGATTTTACCATTCAGTGGACATAAGTATGGACATCTGCCTGTGAAAAAGAGCTGAAATGTAAAAAATAAATGAAAAGCTCACACTGGTGCATAATATGGGTAGAGATGGGAACTGGACATGGCATGGTCAGTTTGAAGGAGTGGCTATCTATGTCAGCTAGCAACTGTGTTTATCTACGCCTGACGAGGTGTCAGTGAGTGCAGCCACACTATTGTCATTCTGATAGCACAGCCATGACCTCATTTAATGTCCCCCTCCAAAACTCTCTTACCCAATTTGATTCTCCTGGAGATCAGATTCCCTCCAACCCCTCTGACTTTATCCAATTCCCTTTCGATATGCACCCCAGCTTCAAAACACTCCCACATTTCCCCAAGTCAAGCTTCCTCCTACTGCTCCTGAAACACTTGGACGTTTTAAAAACTCCCTGAGATTTACTCCAGGAGCTCCTTGGCCATCCCTGCCTTGCCCCATTGGCTCCAGGTTCCAAAATGGCACCAATGACCCCTTAGAGGTAGTAGCATGTTACTGCTACTAGAGGTCAGTCGTCCATATAAGACAGCGGTTCCCAAATCTGTTCCTGGAGACATCCCAGCCAGTTGGGTTTTCAGGATATTCACCATGAATATTCTTGAGAGACAATTACATGCAGTGGAGGCAGTGCATGCATGAATATTCATGGTGGATATCCTGAAAATCTAACTGGCTGTGGTGTCTCCAGGAACAGGTTTGGGATCTACTGATATAGGGGCAGTTTGTTCCTGTGCTGTATGCTCAGGCAGTGCCTCCCACGGTTTATGCACAGTACTTCTCTATTAAGAATCTACCCCATGCAGTACTTGTGAGGCCTATGCTGGGCATAACCCTGCATTTACCCCATAGGCTTTGAATTTACTGTGTATTAATATGTTTTCCTTAACGTGTGGTGAGTACAAAAATTATCGCACGTAAGTAGAAGGGCCCATGGTGAAAGCATTATCTCAAATCAAGTTAGTTCAATTATTATTTTCATTTCAACCTTTACAGAAGTATGCTTTCAGAGAAATTACCAATGTACAATTATCCCTACCGTGTATACTGCTGTTATATTATGTATTTATCTCTTCTATTTTTTATTGCATCTCTAGACTGTAGATTACTATAAGTTATTGTGCATGGATTTTTTTTCCTGCTGTAGTAATAATCATAACAGAGTGGAGAAGTGCTCCCTGGTAGGATAATTAATCAATAGGTAAATGGTTTCTTTCCCCTGGACCGTAGCTTCAAAGAATTTATAGGACATCTGAATTGGTTTTTGTCCCTCTGAGTACGTTTAATTAAAATGATACCTTGGACCAGGAATTACTATTTGTTGTACAGTATATAATCGAGCTGGGACTACATTTCAGAAGGTAGGCTTAGGGATATAAAACTTGATATTTAGGTGATGATTATAAAGAGAAAAAAGGTTAAATGTGTTGTTGAAAACTACATAGTTAGAAAAATTGCAGAAAGATATCTCATCACTCAGGCTGGGTTCCTGAGGATAACAACACAAAGGAAACAAAGAGCCTTGAATTTTTTTGCAACGCTCCAAAATCTTTTTTTTTTTTTCCAAACTATATTTCCTTTTAAATAAAGAATTCATCCCCAAAGGACATTGCATTCAGTGGTGAAATCCCGTTAATGTTAACACAGAGATCATAGAAATGCCTATTAAGCAAGTTAAACGCTCTTTTATATTCAAGTTTTTTAAAAATTTAATTGGGAAAAATGACAAGTAGAGCTATTCTAAACATATATATATTTTTAGCAAATAATTTGTTCTACTGGCTCTGACACTGTTATGATTTCCACCAAAGGGGAATTTATCTAAGCAGTTTAATAACAGTAATGAGTGGAAGAATCTGGCTGAAACATACTAAAATGTTTCATTGTGACCCAAATTAAACTAAGCTCTTTTACTAAGTTGTGTTAAGCAGCTAGCAGGGGTTTTTTTTTACAGTAGACACTAGCACAGATCCATGCTAATGTCAACTGTGTGTTAAACCCAAAATGTGAATCTGGGATGAGAAATAGCCATGTGGGTGATACGTGAAATAGATGCAAAATATGAAAACACCAGCTCTATATTTAAATTCGAGCAGTCAAAAATTAGCCGTGCTCGGAACCACACAAAGTGGTAAAACAAAGAAGATCACAACAGGGTGAAACTCCTGAAAGCAATGTCTTCAAGGTTCAATCATTGCACTTCACATTTTATATTACTCAAAATATTAAGTAGTGCAAAAAATGCTATGCACTCATCTTAAAGGGCTGATTCTTCCAGGTTCTGACGCGTTTCACCAGACAAGGCTTCCTCAGAGAACCCACAAAAAGTTTCTTCCAAATTAATGTGATCTAAAAAATAAAACGATAAACAAGAATAAACCAACCTGAAAACTTTGCTTTCGGGGGTTTCACCCCGTTGTGATCGTCTTCGTTTTACCACTTTGTGTGGTTCTGAGCACTAACGTGATTAAGTTTTGACTGCTCAAATTTAAATAGAGTGGGTGTTTTCATATTTTGCAACTGTGTGTTAAAACCAACAAAGCAGCTGCATATAAGGAAGGATGACTCCCTAGAAGTAGTGAGGAAGAGATGTCAAAAATTCAGCCACGGCTGTAAAGTTCAAAGTTCACTTTATTGATAGTAGCACTGTGAGTCTTCGAGTCCTCGCAGTGCTACTATCAATAAAGTGAACTTTGAACTTTACACCCCGTAGATGAATTTTTGACATCTCATCCTCATGACTCCTTTGTTGTACCTGATTGTCTCATCTTTGAGTCCCCCTTAGGCTGCCTTTTTGGTGTCCCCAGAAATAGTAACATGAGACTACCGCTAAGGTCAGTAAAATTTTTTGAATCCCAACTGAACTGGGTGGGAGCAGAGGGGGCAGCTTCTGATTTTTCCTGTTCTACTCACCTCTGCGTCTGAGGGAGGCTGAGGGGTTGGCAGAGACAAGTAGGAAAGACTTTGTTATATTAAAACGTGTTATACCGCTTGCTCTTATGACAAATCCAAGTGGTTTACAAATAGGACAAACCTATACAAATAAGAAGATATAAACACACAGACAGCGGCCAAGGCGAGAGAGACAAAGTAAAAAAAGACATACAGACAGTAAGCGTCCAAGGAGAGAGAGAAAGAAAAAAAAAGACAGATACTGGCCAAGGAGAGAGAGAGAAAAAAAAAAGACATACAGACAGCCATCATCCAAAGAGAGAGAGAGAGAGAGAAAACCAGACAGGCAGCGGCCATGGAGACAGACACAAAGAAAAAAAGACAGACATACAGATAGACAGCAACCAAGGAGAAAGAGAGAAAAAAAAACCCAGACAGACAGCCAGCATCCAAGGAGACAGAGATAAAGAAAAAAAAAAAAAACCCAGAAAAACATCAACCAAGGACAGAGAGAGAAAGAAAAAAAAAAGGCAGACACCAGCCAAGGAAAGAGAGAGAAAGAAAAAAAGGCAGACACCAGCCAAGGAGAGAGAGACAAAATAAAAAAAAACATACAGACAGCCAGCGGCCAAGGAGAGAGAGACAAAATAAAAAAGACATACAGACAGCCAGCAGCCAAGGAGAGAGAGAAAAAAAAAAACACGACAGCCAGCATCCAAGGAGATAGAGAGAAAGAAAAAAAAGTCAGATGGGGTACCAGAGAGGACAGACAGAAAGAAAGACTATCTCGGAGAGAGCGAGACCAGAAGGCTTTGAGCATGCGCAAATGCTCAAAGCCTAGTCCAGCCCGGCGCAGGAAGAAGGAGGATCTCTCCTGCACCGCACCGCTCAGCCCAGCCCAGCCCAAACCAACCCAAACCAACGAGGGAGGATCTTCGGGCACTGGCACTGGCACATCCTGTGCATTGGTGCTGGTGCCGGTGCCCAATCGGGTAAGACATGTTTTGCGGTGCTGGGGGGGGATGTAGGATCGCGGGGTAGGGGGTAACGCGGGCGGGGGGAGGATGCCGGTTTGCAGGGGGGATGCCGATCGGATTGAAAAAAAAAGTTGTAAAACGCGCTCACACGTATAACGCGCATGGTTATGCACGGTTTGTAAAATTGTGTATAACGCGCGCGTTATATGCGTGAAAATACGGTAAATGCATCTGTTGAAGAACAGGAATATCAATGTAAAATAAATACAGAACAAAAATGAATGAAAATAGCAACTCTTACTCCAGAAGAACAGCAATCAAAGCGTCAGAAACACGCCAAAAAAGAACAGCAAAGACGAGAAAATATGTCTATTCAAGAAAAGGAAAATCAACGTCAAAAAAATTCAGAACGAAAAATAAGTAAAATAGCAACTCTGACTCCAGAAGAACAGCAATCAATGCGTCAGAAACATGCAAAAAGAGAAAACCAAAGAGACGAGCAAATATAACTATTGAACAAAAGAA
The DNA here is from genome assembly GCF_902459505.1 of Geotrypetes seraphini. Lineage (NCBI taxonomy): Eukaryota > Metazoa > Chordata > Amphibia > Gymnophiona > Dermophiidae > Geotrypetes > Geotrypetes seraphini. Next base: position 246,708,901 of record NC_047085.1, on the reverse strand, counting down.
AAATCAATGTCAAAAAAATGCAAAACACCATAGAACTAAAATAGCAACTGTGACTCCAGAACAACAATCACAAACTCAGCAACACACCAACCTATACCAACCCATTATAACACATCTGTCACAGAAGAAAAAAACCCATACCCAATAGTCAAGGACCGGAATACAACCAATGGCAGTTATGAATGACATGCAAAATATTAATAAGGACAACATTAAAACACACACATGTGGATATTTAGATCACATCTGCAACTTTTGTAATGCTAAACATTTTGAAGCAGAAAAACCTTCAGATTCTAAATTTTCACAATGTTGCTCAAAAGGAAAAGTACATCTTCCCCCAATTACTCCAAATACTTTCATCCAGCAACTCATGACCGGTCAACATCACTACAGCAAAAATTTCTTCGAAAATATACAATCCATAAATAGTGCCCTAGCATTTGCCTCCGTGGGAGCAAACATTGCTCCACCTCCTGGCCATGGCCCATACTGTTTCCGCATCATGGATCAATTTGTCACAGAGTAGGCACACTGCACCCACAACAGGGACAAAACAGACAATATGCACAATTATATATTTTAGATCCCTCTGAAGCTGCACAACAAAGAATGCTCATTTCACCTAACTCAGGAATAAATCAAGAACTTATGCAAACACTAAGCACACTTATAGCACAATACAATCCATTTGCTGAGGCCTACAAAATGTTGCAACAGGTTGAAAAAGAATATGAAGACGATGCCATCAGAACAGGCAATGTTACTAAGGAGGTAACTATGACAATAGTGCAAGATTGTAAAAATGACCAAAGGCACTATAGCGCACCAACACATAATGAAGTAGCATTTATTTTTCAAAATAATGACGGAGAACCACCACTTGAACGAGATCTCCTAATACACTGCAAACCAAGTGCAGAAAATCCAACACAAAGGATAACACAAAAAAATTAGTGTCCTTGATCCTAATCTGGAACCCATGGTTTACCAATTGCTCTTCCCATATGGGGATCAAAGCTGGGGAATTGACATACCTTTGCAACACAGACCACAAGCCTTACTAGGCTTAACAAATCAGTCAAGAAATCCTAGAGTTAGGGTAACACAAATGCAATATTATGGGTACCGTCTTTCCATCAGAGATGTATTTAATCCCTTCTTACATGCTGGCTGGCTTACACAACAATATATAGTAGATGCATATGTCAAAACTGAAGCCAACAGGCTAAATTACACACGCCAAAATCAGCCAAAATTAAGTAGAAAAATACTCAGGATTAATGGACTATTTAATTAATGAAGCCAACGATGCAGGAAAAACATATTTTGCTTTCCTCATTTACAGGTAGCCCCAGAAACATGCTACAAATTTATCAAGATGCAATGGCAATTGTCAGAAAATATGGCAAGCCTGATCTTTTCATTACAATGACGTGCAAATGGGAAGAGATTGTTAATAACCTACAACATGGTCAAACTGCTGATGCATGCCCAGATTTAGTTGCATGAGTATTTCACATAATACTAAAAGCTCTGATCAATGATATCTGTAAAAATCATATTTTTGGACTAATTTAATTTCAAAAGAGGGGTTTATCACATGCTCATATACTACTCATTCTTAAAGATGATAGTAAACCAAAAACAGAAGAAGTGATAGATAAAATTGTATCTGCAGAAATTCCAAATATAACCACTACTCCTCGCTTATATTCAATTGTAACAAAACATATGATTCATGGACAATGTGGAGTACACAATCTAAATTCTCCATGTATGACAAAAGGCAAATGCATTGATTACCCAAAGCCATTTCAACAACAAAAATATTAATGGTTATCCCAAATACAGAAGACAAAACCCAGGCCAAACTTCAAATTTTAACGGCAAAACAATTGATAATACTTGGGTTGTACCATATAATCCATATCTAGCCCTCAAGTACAATTGCCACATTAATGTTGAAGCCTGTGCTTCTGTGAAAAGTATCAAATACCTTTTTAAGTATGTATACAAAGGTCATGATTGTGCAAATGTTGTAATTGAAGAACACGGAAGTCTAAATCATGATGAAATTAAAACTTTTATGAATTCAAGATATGTGAGTGCTCCAGAAGCAGCATGGTGTTTGAATGGATTTGAAATGCATTATCAATCACATACCATACACAGATTAACAGTACATCTGCCTGACGAACAAACTGTATTTTTCAACCCAAATAATATTTCCACAGCAGCAAACATAGCTTCACAACGCAATACTCATTTGACAGCTTAGTTCACACTAAATCAAGGCCACGAAGAAGCAAGGAGTATATTATACCCAGACATTCCTTTACTTGGAAATTACGTCAACGGGGTGCTGAAAAAGTTATTGGACGCATGTATTCTGTGAATTTACTATCTGATCAAGAACACTACTCTCTGCGCCTCCTATTAGTGCTGCCCGATTCACGATTCAAATCAATTCACCGATTCACTTTGAGTGAATTGATTTGAATCGATTCGTTTTTTTAGAAAAAAAATCTGCACCTGGAGCTACCCGCAGCAACCTCAGCATTCTATTATTACTGAAAAAAGACTCGGCAAACTTCCCCCTCTGCTGCGGCCAGCTAATAGGGAGGGAGAGGGAGGCGGGGTGAAGCGACAGGAAGAATCCTCCAGAGGGTGACTCGTTGATCTGTTGCTTATGATTGAACCGCGAGCGATTGGTGAAGGGAGGACTCAGTAGGCTCGGGATAGGCGGAGAAGTGGCAGCGGGGATTAAGGATGATCTTTGTGGGGTGGTCTGTTTTTCTTTTTGGTTTTCTGGTCTAGCGTTGTTTTCCCATGTTTTGGTTTGTTTCGGGGGGGGGGGGGGAGGGAGGAGCTTTCCAGTAATCTATTGTTTTTGGACCTGTGTTTCTAGCTCTTTCAATAGGAAATCATTTCTTAGTCTGCCCCTTATTCTTTTTTTTTTTTTAAGTATTTAAAGTGGCTTAAGCCAGACCTTTATTTTTGAGGGGCCTTAAGTCCACAGTAGGTGGACACAAAATTGGGCTTTGGCTTCTTCCCTGATCTCTATACACTCTATACCCTCCTACCCTCCCTCCCCCTAGTGACCTCAACAGAGTGTTTGTCAACTATCAACTACATTTTGAAAGACATGTTTCAGCATTAGTGAAATCATGTTTCCATTCATTAAGAATGTACTTTCGTGAACAAAATTTGCATACTCTAATTCATGCATTATTAATCTCTAAATTAGACTATTGTAACATCATATATATGGGTCTTTCAAAGAATAACTTGAGGAGATTGCAAATAATTCAAAATACTTCTATAAAATTACCACATATGCTTGAATATAAACCGAGATTTTGGGGCTAAGAAATGGCCCAAAAATGGGGGTCTCAGTTTATATTCAAGTCATTTCCCACCCACCCCCCTCCCAGACTTGTTACAAGCATCCGCTGGACATGCTATTTGGCCTGGTTGGGTAGGCCAAAACAGGAGGGAGCCCTCCCGTCTCTTGATCCAGCTATCTTTGCCCATTATTATTTTTTTTTTTTACTTCTCTCCTGCCTCCCCCCTGCATACCTTTTTGAATCCTTGGTGGTCCAGTGGTGTACCGGGCAGGAGTGAGCTTTCCTCACTCCTGCCCAGCTCTGAGCCGCTTGCTGAATGGGGGCCTGGGTGCAGAGCCTGGCAGGGAGGGATGGGGGGCATGGTTGAGATCCTGGCTTGGAAGGAGGGGGGCAAGAGTGGAGAGCAGGAAAGGAGGGAGTGCGCACAGGGTGCAGAGCCTGGAAAGAGAAGAGGGATAGGATGGAGAGCCTGGCATGAAAGGAGGAAGTGGGGATAGGTGGAGAGCCTGGCAAGAAAGGAGGGAGGGGGGCAGGGGGGAGATGCTGGCAGGGACGGAGAGGGACAGGGTGGATAGCCTGGCGAGGGAGGGAGGGAGGAAGGGAAGGAGGGGGGCTGGAAGCAAAGCCTGGCAGGGAGTGAAGGCAGGCTCTAGTTTATATGGTTTATTTTTTTGTTTTAATTTTTAAAGTTAGATTGTAATCATCTATCCATGTGTTCTGAATTCAGTCTGCAGAGTTTTCATTATCTATGAATATACAACTTGTAAACCACCAATGAGTGGTGGTATACCAAATGAATAGAAAATATTTTTTGTGAAATGTCATATCAGTTGTAAATACACTTTGGACAAAAATGCTACACACATCTAGAAAAAAAATAAGTGAGGTATAGCAGGGAGTGAGGAGGACTGGGTTCAGAACCTAGCAAGGAAGTGAATGAGGGGGCGGGGGCATGGTACAGATACTAGCAGGGCACATGAATATTAACACCCTCCCCCTCATCATATATTTCAGTCAACCTTGTTTCCTCCTTTTTAGGGGGAAAAGGGTACCTTATACTAGGATTGACTTATATTGAGTTTTAAAAAGAAATTTGATAGCCACCCCATTTTATTTGCAATTTTATTGTATGCCAGTGCTTTATAGAGTCCAGTTTAAAGCACTGGTACTTACACATAGAGCATTTTTTCTTCAACAACCTAGTTACTTAAACTCTAACAATTTATTATACGCCGACTAGACATGACATAAATACGCTCGAGAAATGGCAAATGAGGTTTAACATGGATAAGTGTAAGGTGATACATGTCAGTAATAAAAATCTTATACATGACTACAGGATGTCCGGTGCAGTACTTGGAGAGACCCACACAGGAAAGAGACTTGGGAGTACTGGTCGACAAGTCCATGAAGCCATCCGCGCAATGTGTGGCAGCGGTGAAAAGGGCAAACAGAATGCTAGGAATGATTAAGAAGGGGATCATGAACAGATCAGAGAAGGTTATCATGTCGCTGTACCAGGCCATGGTACACCCCCACCTGGAATACTGCATCCAGCACTGGTTGCCATACATGAAGAAGGACACGGTACTACTCGAAAGGGTCCAGAGAAGAGCGACTAAAATGGTTAATGGGCTGGAGGAGTTGCCGTACAGTGAGAAATTAGAGAAACTGGACTTCTTCTCCCTTGAAAAGAGGAGACTGAAAGGGGACATGATCGAAACATTCAAGATAATGAAGGAAATAGGCTTAGTAGATAAAGACAGGTTATTCACCCTCTCTAAGGCAGAGAGAATGAGAGGGCACTCTCTAAAGTTAAAAGGGGATAGATTCCATACAAATGTAAGGAAGTTCTTCTTCACCCAGAAAGTGGTGGAAAACTGGAACGCTCTTCTGGAGGCTGTTATAGGAGAAAATACTCTCCAGGGATTCAAGACAAAGTTAGACAAGTTCCTGCTGAACCGGAACATAAGAACATAAGAATTGCCACTGCTGGGTTAGACCAGTGGTCCATTGTGCCCAACAGTCCACTCACACAGCGGCCTTTTGGTCAAAGACCAGTGCCCTAACTGGGACTAGCTTTACCTGCGTATGTTCTGGTTTAATGTGGATAAGTGTAAGGTGATGCAAGGGACCTGGGGAGAGGAAGAAGCGATATGGATTGCTCTGAAAAGAAAAGATGGAACTTCTATCTACGTGGGTGTAGTCTACAGACCTCCGACTCAATCGCAGCAAATTGATAAGGATCTGATTGTGGATATCCAAAAGTTTGGAAGGAAAGAGGAGGTCTGCTGTTGGGAGATTTCAACCTGCTGGATGCAGACTGGAATGTTCCATCTGCGGAATCGGAAAGAAGTAGAGAGATAGTGGATGCCTTTCAAGAGGCTCTGCTCAGACAAATGGTGACGGAACCCACAAGGGAAAAAGCGATATTGGATCTGGTCCTCACAAATGGAGAGAGTATCTCTAATGTTCGAGTGGGTGCTCACCTGGGAAATAGTGATCATCAAATGGTTTGGTTTGATATAACGGCTAAAGTGGAGAGCGGCCGCACGATACTTAAAGTCCTAGATTTCAAACGTATGGACTTTAATGCAATGGGAAAGTACCTGAAGAAAGAGCTGTTAGGATGGGAGGACATAAGAGAAGTGGAAAGACAGTGGTCTAAGCTGAAAGGAGCGATAAAAATGGCTACGGACCTTTATGTGAAGAAAATCAATAAAAACAAGAGAAAAAGGAAGCCGATATGGTTCTCCAATTTAGTGGCTGAGAAAATAAAGGCGAAAGAGTTGGCGTTCATGAAATATAAAAAACCCCAAGAAGAGGAGAGCAGAAAGGACTACAGGGTGAAAATGAAAGAAGCCAAGAGAGAGATACGTTTGGCGAAGGCACAGGCAGAAGAACAAATAGCTAAAAATGTAAAAAAGGGAGATAAAATTTTTTTCAGATATATTAGTGAATGGAGGAAGATAAAAAATGGAATTGCTAGGCTAAAAGATGCTGGGAACAAATATGTGGAGAGTGATGAGGAGAAAGCAAATGTGCTAAACAAATACTTCTGTTCTGTGTTCACAGAAGAAAATCCTGGAGAAGGACCGAGATTGTCTGGCAAAGTTACACGAGAAAATGGAGTAGATTCTGCGCCGTTCACGGAGGAGGGTGTTTATGAGCAACTTGAAAAACTGAAGGTGGACAAAGCGATGGGACCAGATGGGATCCATCCCAGGATACTAAGGGAGCTCAAAGAGGTTCTGGCGAGTCCTATTAAAGACTTGTTCAACAAATCTCTGGAGATGGGAGTGATTCCTGGGGATTGGAGGAGAGCGGATGTGGTCCCTATTCATAAAAGTGGTCACAGGGATGAAGCAGGAAACTACAGGCCGGTGAGCCTCACTTCAGTTGTTGGAAAAATAATGGAAGTGTTGCTGAAAGAAAGGATAGTGTACTTCCTTGAATCTAATGGGTTACAGGATCCGAGGCAACATGGCTTTACAAAAGGTAAATTATGCCAAATGAACCTGATTGAATTTTTTGATTGGGTGACCAGAGAGCTGGATCGAGGACATATGCTAGATGTAATTTACTTGGATTTCAGAAAAGCCTTTGATACAGTTCCTCATAGGAGGCTGTTGAACAAACTTGAAGGGCTGAAGTTAGGACCCAAAGTGGTGAACTGGGTCAGAAACTGGCTGTCGGACAGACGCCAGAGGGTGGTGGTTAATGGAAGTCGCTCGAAGGAAGGAAAGGTGACTAGTGGAGTCCCTCAGGGTTCGGTGCTGGGGCCAATCCTGTTCAATATGTTTGTGAGTGACATTGCTGAAGGGTTAGAAGGAAAAGTGTTACTTTTTGCAGATGATACCAAGATTTGTAACAGAGTAGACACTGAAGAGGGAGTGGAAAATATGAAAAAGGATCTGCAAAAGTTAGAGGAATGGTCTAATGCCTGGCAACTAAAATTCAATGCAAAGAAATGCAGAGTAATGCATTTGGGGATTAATAATAGGAAGGAACCGTATATGCTGGGAGGAGAGAAGCTGATATGCACGGACGGGGAGAGGGACCTTGGGGTTATAGTGTCCGAAGATCTAAAGGCGAAAAAACTGTGTGACAAGGCAGTGGCTGCTGCCAGAAGGATGCTGGGCTGTATAAAGAGAGGCGTAGTCAGTAGAAGGAAAAAGGTGTTGATGCCCCTGTACAGGTCATTGGTAAGGCCCCATTTGGAGTATTGTGTTCAGTTTTGGAGACCGTATCTGGCGAAAGACGTAAGAAGACTTGAGGCGGTCCAGAGGAGGGCGACAAAAATGATAGGAGACTTGCGCCAGAAGACGTATGAGGAGATACTGGAAGCCCTGAATATGGATACCCTAGAGGAAAGGAGAGACAGGGGAGATATGATTTAGACGTTCAAATACTTGAAGGGTATTAACGTAGAACAAAATCTTTTCCAGAGAAAGGAAAATGGTAAAACCAGAGGACATAATTTGAGGTTGAGGGGTGGTAGATTCAGGGGCAATGTTAGGAAATTCTACTTTACGGAGAGGGTAGTGGATGCCTGGAATGCGCTCCCGAGAGAGGTGGTGGAGAGTAAAACTGTGACTGAGTTCAAAGAAGCGTGGGATAAACACAGAAGATTTAGAATCAGAAAATAATATTAAATATTGAACTAGGCCAGTACTGGGCAGACTTGCACGGTCTGTGTCTGTGTATGGCCATTTGGTGGAGGATGGGCTGGGGAGGGCTTCAATGGTTGGGAGTGTGTAGATGGGCTGGAGTAAGTCTTAACAGAGATTTCGGCAGTTGGAACCCAAGCACAGTAGAGGGTAAAGCTTTGGATTCTTGCCCAGAAATAGCTAAGAAGAAAAAAAAATTTTTTTTTTAATTTAAATTGACTCAGGTTGGGCAGACTGGATGGCCCATTCGGGTCTTTATCTGCCGTCATCTACTATGGTAATAAAAATCTTAAATGTACACAGGTAAGGCTGATCTCAGTTAGGGCACTGGTCTTTGACCTAAGGCCGCCGCGTGAGCAGACTGCTGGGCATGATGGACCACTGGTTTGACCCAGCAGCAGCAATTCTTATGTTCAAAATAGGTTAGATCTTCCTTCAGCTAATAGAGCTAGATGGGAATCGATGAGAAATAAAGCATTTTATTTTGCTGTTCCGCAATTATGGAATCACTAGTGTTTAAGCCCGTCAGATTAACGGGTGCTAGAATAGATATGCAGACTTAGTTTAAAAAATGTACTGAAAACTTACCATGAGAGCTTTAATATCCATTGCACGGTTGATTTCTTGTAAGTTTTTCTATTTTTCTTATTTGTTGTTGGATGTTGTTGGCTTAAGAAATTGATTGGTTTCCCATTTTTCCAGTAGATCTGTGTGCCAGTAGGGCATATAGGTGCAATTAAAAAACCCAAAGTGTCTGAGAAATATCTTCATTTTGTGAGATCCTTCTGTTCTGCAAAACTATAAATGGCAATATTGTATTCCAAACTGCTCCCCCCTCCCCAACTAACTATGCATACAAACATGCAAACATGTGTACCAAAGCCTCAATTACCTCAAACCTCTGTCAACTGAACATAACGCACATACTTCCCAGTCAACATAAGAAACCCTGACTTAACTCAAGGGTGTAAAGGAATGCTTGGTGCTCAGATGCTTCTCTGTTTGGTGGTTATATTATATAGTGCATTTGCAGGCATGGAGTTTAAAAGTGTGCATGTGCAGCTAAGGGTTTTATTATTATTGTTATTAAGATTATTTTGAGAAATTTTGATTTTTGTGTTTTTTAATAGCATATATCTATAAAATGTCCTTATAGGCAATATTCCTTGTGAAGATTCTGTTTGAGTTTGGTAATAGTTTTCCTTGGTTAGGGCCATCAGAATGTCTGAAAAACTTCTAACTCTAGAAAGAGCTACATATAAATGGCCATGGCTGAATACTGGTTCTGGCAAGTTAATGCCCACTTTTTCTAAAGCTTGCCCCTGAGCTTTATTGATTGTCATGGCGAAGGCTAATGTGACAGGAAATTGTCGCCTTCGTAACGTAAAAGGCAGATCAGTGGATGTTGGAGCCAAATCAATACGTGGAATAAAAACTAATTCTCCTTCTGCTGAACCGGTTATTACTTGAGCAATGATGAGGTTGTTCTTTAAGTCATTTAAGTCTTTAAGATATTTATATCTACCCTTGGGTGTAGATATGGGCCTGTTATCCAACAAGAAGTACACTTCTTGACATTAAGAACTAATTTATGATCTCTAAGCTATTTTGATATTGTTATAAGACCTTCATCAATTGTTTTTAAATCAAGTCAAATTGGAAAAATTTTTGCCACAATAAGTATATCATCAGCATAACAATATAGTCAAAATCCAAATTCCTCAATTATAGTGATCAGGCGTGCAATTAAAATATTAAACAGTACAGGAGACAATGCAGAACCCTGAGGCACTCCACACAATAACTGAAACCTTCTTGAGACAGATGTACGCACACCCATAACACGTCCCTTCCTCTGCCCATTCCCACCCACAGCCGCAGTAAGCCTAACCACCTGAATTGTCATGTGCAATATTGTTTTCCACACAATGCCCTACAGTGCTTTAGTAAAAGGGTCCCTAAGTTTACTCAGCTTGAAATTAATTAATCTAGAATGTTATGCAAAAAAGGTAAATTTCAAAATATCAATGTCCTGGTCACAAAAGCAAATGAGGGGAATGATAGCCATTTTCTATACTTTTGTGCAATAGGCAATTACCCAGGAACAAAAAAAAAAAAAGCATTTTGTTACATAGTGATACCTATTTATAATATATAGCAGTTTTGTTGATATTTGCTGAGTCAATAACTGTATTTCATGTGTATGCTTGGCCACAGAAAGCCCAGAATCTTCTTAGCTCCATTTGTATGGCTTAATTTATAAACTATTAAATTGAATAAAAAAATGTTTTATTTCGGGAAGTCCTGTCAAAGCAGTGATATGCTGGATTGTGCTCCCAGGCATCCTCAAGAGTCCTTTGTCAAATTATGCTAATGGTTTTGTACTGAGTGGAGCAGAGCTCATGAAAAAAAAAATCTTGATGAAAAATTATGCAAAGGTTATGATTTTTTTTTTTTGTAGGAATGCTTCCAAATCTAAAAATGAAATATGGTTTGGTTTTTAGATCCTAGAAGGATGCAATAAAGTTAGAGACTATATGGAATCAAATAAATATGTTTTCTTGTGTCTGTATCTGTTTATATGTATTTGATTGTTTTTATTTTTAGCATATGCTTCTATACTTATCTCTGTGTCTCTACAGGCATAATCGTAGTGTGGTTATGCATGCAGTCTTCACATGCGAGGGGTGCTGAAATGTTCTCGGTCCAACCAAGAAGAGAATGATGTGGATATGGTTCAATCAAAATACCAAAAGCTGAAAAATGTGTTAACCACAGTATAACAGCTCCTCACAAGGTTAACTGATGACCAAATTCAAACTGAAACTTAACTCAGACAAAACCAAATTTTTCCTGGCAGGCCCGAACAACAAAATTAAAGACTCGTCAATCTTCTTGAATGGTTAGGTCTTCCCTATTGACTATTCCATAAAAATTCTGGGAGTGACTCTGGACCGTCACTTTACTCTAAATGTTCACACAGATTTATTGGCTAGAAAATGCTTCTCGATACTCTGGAAGTTCAGAACCATCAGAAAATACTTTGATGCAGCATCATTCCGCTTATTGGTTCAATCTTCCATCTTAAGCATGCTCGATTATTGCAACATCATCTACTTGGGTTCCTTAAAAAAAAAAACATTCTAAGACAGAGTTATTCAAAATTCGGCAGTGCGACTGATTTTTGGGCTGAAGAAATGGGAACACATTAGTCCCTATTACCAAAAACTTCATTGGCTGCCCCTGGAAGCAAGAGTTCTGTTTAAATTTTTCTGTCTTTGTTATAAATCAATATTTGGTCTGGCCCCCACGTACCTGGTTTCTCAATTTAATCTGGATAGTTTTATTAGGCCCACACGTAGAATTCATCTGCTCACCTATCCGACAATTAAGGTCTGCCACTACAAAAGATTCCTGGACAGAACTCTCGCCTTTCAGGCAGGCAAATGGAACGATTGGCTGGGTAACATTATCACGCAATCCTCATCCTACCTCAATTTTAGAAAATCTGTAAAAACGAATTTGTTTAATCGATTTGTAAGCTAAGAATCTTATAACTTTCCACTTCTTCCACTCTGTAAGCTTGTATTAGATAACTTTGTATTGTGACCACTTCGCTGTTTGTTCAGCACCTTTCGTTGTAAACTGCTTTGAAACATTATGACTTATATTCGATAACTCTTTATTGTAACGACTTCGCTGATTGTCCAGCTCAACTTGTTGTAAACTGCCTCGAATTATCATGGCTTTGGCGGTATATAAAAATAAAATTATTATTATTAACTAAACGAACTAGTGCCTATCGTGAAGGAAAGATCTCAGATTTCCACCCCAGGATCATATTGCTATTGTCCTTTGGATATTTTTGGTGATTGAGGTTATCTTTCATTGACCAAAATCTTCACATTTAAATAACTGTGCATTGTATCAGTCTTACCTTATTTTTATACTCTTTCAATAATTTATATTAATTTCTTCATTAAAAAAACTTTTTATATGAAATATTATTTTTACTGAATTTTTCTTTTTTTTGTATATATATTAAACTTCTTTTCACCGTAAGTGATAATTATATTTATAAGTGATACATAAATTCATTCATCACATTATTTAATTAAAACACCTTATGGTTCAATCAAAACACACACGCAAAATATCTGTCCCCTAAAATAAAATTAATAAAAGACAGGCAGCCCTGTCAAAAAAAGATGCTCACACACAAAAATGCGCCCCCCAAAGAAAAAAGCAGGAAGGATGCCAAATCCCTCCTGCCATCAGTGATTTAAAAAAAAACAACAACCCCCCAATGCTGCCCCCCTATCCCACTCAAATATGGCAGGAGGGATGCCAACTCTCCCTCCTGCCATCCCTCCCCAACCGGCATGGCCTTGCCCCCCCCCCCCCAACAGGCAAGGCCCTCGCCCTATCCCTTCCCCGACCAGCATAGCCCCAAAAAGTTGGGAGCAGGAGGGATGCTCAGTCCCTCTGTTCCTAAGCCTCCCACCTCACCCGCTGCCCGGCCGGGCCCCCCAGTACCTCTATATTGGGAGCAGGAGGGGTGCTCAGTCCCTCCTGCTCCTCCGGGTCCAGGGACACATCTGCTGGGCCTTAGGCCCCGCCCTGGTGCATCATGTGATACACATGGAGGAGCCTAAGGCCCTGATTGGCTGAGGCACCTTGGGTTCCTCCCTCCTTGGGAGGGGTCTGAGGCACCTCAGCCAATCAAAGGCTTCCTTAGGGCTGAGCCTTAGGAAGTCCCTAATTGGCTCAAGCACCTCAGGCCCCTCCCAATGGAGGAGGAACCTGAGGTGCCTCAGCCAATCAAGGCCTTAGGCCCCTCCCTGTGCATCAGATGATGTGTTCGGGCATGGCCTAAGGTTGCTATTGCGCAGCAGCTGCCGGGGGTACAGGAGCAGGAGGACTTTGTGCTTCCTCCTGCTTCTGAAGATTGAGGCCTAGGAGCAGGAGGGACTGGGCACCCCCTCCTGCTCCCGAAGAGGAGCCTTGATCTAAGGAACAGGAGGGACCAGGCACCCCTCCTGCTCCCAACAGTTTAAAAGGTATGTGGGGAGGGTGGGCTGGGCCCAACCTGGAATGGGCCAGTCGTGGGTGAGGCGGTTGGGCCGGTCAGGGTTGATTCAGGGGGGATGTCGGGTCGGACCAGGCCATCAGGCTACTGCAGACTACTGCAGACTCTCCTGTCTGCCCTGCTCTGCCCCGATCTCTCCTTCCTGCTCGCCCCGACTCTCCTGCTCTCTGCCGCTGTTCCCCGCAGTGCAGGCCTGCTTTAAAATCATGGGCTTGCACTGCGGGGAATGGCAGCAGAGAGCAGGAGAGTCCGGCGAGCAGGCAGGAGCGATTGGGGCAGAGCAGAGCAGGCAGAAGAGATCAAGGCACAGCCCTGACAGGAGGCTAGTTCTCCTGTCACTACTGTCAGGGTCTGCGCATGAGCGGGGATGGCACATTTCCAATCCCTGCTCGCAAATGGGGGCGTTCCTCCAATCACCCCCATTTGAATATGACTGCTGAATCAGTCGGACCTGCCCCAATTAGAAATGGATTGTTCTGATTCGGGCAGGTTAGTGAATCTAGCTCATAATTATAGAATTAGGGGCATCCATGCATAACTCTAGGCATGAAGATGTGCACCTAAAGTTAGATACAGCTCTCGGGCTTAAGCATTATTCTATAAACTGCACCTAACTTTAAGTGCCTTTTATAGAATAGCACTTAAGCACTTTTTTGGGCACTAATTTTTTTTTTTTTTGAGAGAGAAAGAAGTCAATCCCATATGCAGTTCTGGTTGGCCATTCATTCATGTCTGTCTATTTATTTTTAGTCACTTCCGCCCTTATGTTTTGCAGAAATTGTCCCCCTGTTCCCCTGCCTTATAATATGAATATTTATCCTATTATGTAATTACCTTTAAATTTCTTTATTTTTATTGTTTTGCATCTACTATACTGCTGCAACCATACAGGACATAATTAAGCGGTTTATAGTCTAAAATTAGAGAAAAAAAAAAAGAGGAAAAGAATGCCATTGAATGGATTTGAAAGAAGCATATCATTCACACAGGACAAAAAACATCATTATGTAGATGGGAAAGAAACATATCACACGAGACACAGGGTAGAGTGTAGGACAATGATTCTGGTAGGACAATGATTCTGCATGGAAGAACATAACATAAGAATATAAGAACATAAGAATAGCCTCACTGGGTCAGACCAATGGTCCATCAAGCCCAGTAGCCCGTTCCCACGGTGGCCAATCCAGGTCACCAGTACCTGGCCAAAACCCAAGTGTAGCAATCTTCCTTGCTACCGATACAAGGCTTCCCCTGTATCTTTCTCAAAAATAAACTATGGACTTTTCCTCCAGGAACTTACCTTCTTCCCTGAGATTAAACTCTGGTGATATCTTGAAGATTGAGGGCTCCTTTTACTTAGGTGTGCTAGTGTTTTTAACACACACACATGCTACACTGCGCACCATGCGGCAAGAACTAACACCAGCTCAGTGCTGACATTAAAGTCTAGCGCACGCAGCAATGCGCTAACGCAGCTTAGTAAAAGGAGCCCTGAATTTTCATCCAGAATCTTAGGGTTTGTTCTGGATTCTACTCTTTCTTTGACTAATCAAATTAACAATATATCGAAAAAATGTTTCTCCTTTTACTAAGCTGCGATAGTGGTTTTAGCGCGCGCTGAATTGTCACGCGCGCTAGACCTTAACGCCAACAATGAGCTGACGTTAGTTTTAGCCATGTAGCATGGGTTTAGCGTGCGCTAAAATCCTGTGTGTGCTAAAAATGCTATCGCAGCTTAGTAAAAGGAACCCTTAGTCTCCGGATGTAGAGGAGGGCCGGTTGTTTTTTTCATCAACAACATTTTTGTTGTGTTGGTCCAGGCTATTATATTAGCTCATTTGAATTATGTAAACTCACTTCATATCAGTTTAAGTGCAATTTAAAGAGATTGCAGCTTATTCAGAACACGGCTGCCAAATTAATATTTGGTAAGAGTAGATATGATCATGACACTCCATTACTGAGGGCACTGCATTGGCTTCCGGTATACTGGAGGGTTCAATTTAAATGCACCAGTGTTGTATTTAAAAGTTTATATAGGATCTTTTCCCCATTACTTACTCTTTCTTTTAATTCTCATCAACCCCTTTCATCTAAAGGAATACACAAATTCAAATTAGTATTCCCTCCCACTAGGGGTATACAAACCTTAGGTAGGCTTTCTCATTCTATGGCATTTGCTTTGGTAAAAATCTGGAATGATCTTCCTTCAGAAATTAGACTCCTCTCTTCTTTGACACTTTTTAGAAAAACTTTAAAGACGTATCTTTTTAAAAAATTCTTAACTGATAAATAAGGGACTGTAACAAATGAATCTTTGTCCTATCATTGTCTCCTTTGCCTCTTTGGTTAATTCTGTTAACCGGATCGAGTCCCTTTCTGAGAATGACCCGGTATATAAGACCAAGGATTGGATTGGATTTTTTTTTTTTAATTCTTTATTTGCATTTTATCCATTTGACAAAACATATTCATAAACAAAGAAATAATACAATACCAGTTTTAACATCTTTGAAAATGGGAATAAATACATCAAATAAGCAAATATATCAGGAACCATCCTTCCATAGATTCAAAGATACAGAATAAACCCAGGAATCAAGTATACCGGTTTGTATACAGGTAGTTAGTCCTTAATAAAGGGGGGGGGGAAGCTGTGAATTAACTGGCATTTTACTAGTTAATATATACAAAGGAAAATAAAGGTATGGCTGGTTGGGCTCTAAAACTTAGAGCTCATTTTATGAAGCCGCATTAGCGGCTTTAGCGCACGTGACTTTTAATCACGCGCTACCCCCGCGCTAACCGAAAAACTCAAGAGGAGGCGGTAGCAGCTAGCGCGTCTGGCGGTTTAGCACGCGTTAAACCGCTGCCGTGGCTTTGTAAAAGGAGCCCTTAACTTCGCTGAGCTGATATTGAAGAAGGGAATCTCAGGAGGTTACTACACTTTGCTCTTTGGCAGAAATAAACTTTGTCAGCTATTGAGGTTCAAAAAAACCCCATATCTATTCCCTTGATAGACCATCACACATTTACAGGGGTATCTCAGAATGAACATCGCACCCAACTGTAATACCTGAGGTCTCAACATGAGAAACTGTTTTCTTTTCTTTTGGGTAGATCGTGACACATCTGGATACATTCTCACTATTTTTGACATAAATGGAATATCTTTAAATTTAAAAAAACAGTTTAAGCATCCATTCTCTGTCTGAATCAATTGCAAATTGTACAAGCAGCGTAGCAGTTGCCGGTACCTCATTATCTGATCTCTCTAGGAAATTTGTTAGATCCAAACTGTCAGCAGATAAATTATGCTGGTTTGGATTCTGAGCCGGAAGTCTACTTGGTAAGTAGTAAATTTTTGAGAGAGGCGAATAAGAGGACTCAGGAACTTTCAAAATTTCTCACAAACATTTCTTAAATGTATCTTGCGCTGGTGTAAATGGTAATTTTGGGAAATTTGTAATCCAAAGAATACATCTCCTGGTCATGTTCTCCAATAGTTCTACCTTAAAATTAAGATTTCCACTGTCCTTAACCCAAGTTAAGGCCTGGGACTCCACAGATTTTACTCTAATCTTTGTTTTCCAGGGTATATAGTCTATTTTTCAAATCCAAATTTTCTGAAACAACCATAGTATAATGTGCTGTAAGTTGCTGCATTTTGGTCCCTAAAGAGAGTTGCAAATTAGATATTGCTTCCCAAAGTGTTTCCATATTAAAGTCCTTGGGTCTTTGCATGGGCACAAGCTTTAAATCAAGATCCTCTGATGGAAATAAAGTAGCTGTAGCCTCAACGGAAGATGAATTAAACTTAAGAAAATCCTAGGAATCCGCTGCTTCAACTCCTCCGAGTGCTCCGATGATTGAATTAGCTTCTCTATTCCTCCTGCTGAGTTGACCACCGCACTCAGCTGGTCGGGAAAGAAAACACTCTGGGACATTCTCTCCTCCTCCTCCAGCATCTAAGCCCCAGGGCGACTCGGAGGACTCTGCTCCTCCGGAGATAGAGATGCTTCCTCAAGAAAGAGTGCTTACGCTTCAGCTTGCATGCCTCTCGCAGCCGAGGAAAACTCTGGCTCGCTTGTTCGAGCACCACGCTGGAGAAAGGCGTCCATCGGGCCTGCTGCCACCAAAGGTTCCTCTGGGAAAACCCGGGGTTTGGATTTCCGTTTAACCATCAAAACAGTAAGAAATATGCTCCCAAGAAAGTCTGTGGTGTCTCAGCTCCAGCTACCAGCCACCATCTTAGTTGAGCCACTCTCGCTCTTAGCTGTTGGATTGGATTTTTTATAATCATTTCTACCATTTTGCCCAGCACTGAAGTGAGGCTTACCGGTCTGTAATTTCCTGGATCTCCCCTGGAGCCCTTTTTAAAAATTGGCATAACATTGGCCACCCTCCAGTCTTCAGGTACTACAGATGATTTTAGCAGGTCAGCAATTTCATTTTTGAGTTCTTTTAATACCCTGAATGCGTCAGAAGTGGTTCCAGGATAGAGCCCTGACAATGGGATTGTGGTGAAGGATCCACCAGAATATTCACTAAAGCACTGAGACTTATCTATTCACTGAGGAAACACGACCACATCACCATAGCATACCTCGACTCACACTGGCTCCCAATACAAGCAAGAATACTATTCAAATTCTACTGTCTACTATTTAAAACCATAAATGGAGACAGCCCAGCCTACTTGAACAACTGTCTAATCCAAACTACCACAACCAAACATAGGAGAACCCACACACCATTCATGCATCCTCCAATCAGAGATGTCAAACGAAAAAAAATTTATGATAACTGCCAACTCTCCAATTTACTGATCATAACCCCAGACTACAAAACTTTCAGAAAAGAAATAAAAACCCTGATATTCATGAAATATTTGAAAACAAACTAATCACCACAGGAATCATCTCAAAACCTGGAAGCAACCTGCTCTACTCTACACTTCCTCTGGAAATGTCCAGATAACTTCCTATGTAATCTGCCTTGAACCACAAGGTAATGGCGGAATAGAAATCACTAATGTAATGTAATGGGATAGATAGGAAGAGAACCATGAGATAACAAAGCCTTGAAATGCAAGCAAGGACAGCTTATCGACAAGTAGGTAGTGATTTACTGTGTCAAAAGCTGCAGATAGATCAAGGAGGATGAGAACAGAGTAGAAGCCTTTGGATTTGGCTATGAGCAGGTCATTGGAGACTTTTGTAAGAGCAGTCTATATAGAATGAAGAAGGCAAAAGTCCAATTGAGTTGGGTCAAGGATAGGGCAAAACAAGAGAAAGTCAAGACAATGGTGGTGAACAGCAAGTTCAAGTAGCTTGGATAAGAAAGGAATAAGGGATACAAGGTGATAGTTGGAAAAGCAGGTAAGGTCCAGCAAGGTATTTTTGAGGCATGGTGTAACAACGGCATGTTTTAAGGCATTGGGAACAGGTGCAGTGGAGAGTGATAGGTTGAGGATATGGTAGATAGAGGGGCTGACAGTAGGAGAGAGAGCAGTGAGTAGATGGGTGGGGATGGGATCTGACGAAAAGGTGGTGAGTTTGGAGGAGGAAATAAAATGTGCAGTTTCCTTCTCAGTGATTTCATGGAAGATAAAGTAGCAAGGGCTGAGAGGGGCTTGGCAAAGCAGGCTGGGGGAGGTGGCTTGGTTGAGAATTCAAGATTAATTTTGTAAACCGTGTCTTAGAAGTACTGAGTCATAGTGTTGGGTTAGAGGTGGAGGGACCTTAAGCCAGGAGTTCAGTGTGGCAAAGATGCTGTGAGGGTTGGAGTCGGTCATACGGGTGTAGTAGTTCTGTTTGGCAAGTGAGAAAGCAGACTGGAAAGCAGACTAGTCTGCCGAGAAAAAAAGCGAGGGGGCGGTCTGGCTATCCTAGTGAAAAACAACCTTACCATTACAGTCCTAGACAAACACTCCACCCCCCAATCAGACCTGCTTGCCTGTCAACTCTCCAGTAACTCACTCAAAGATACCCTAACTTGCATCCTCTGCTACATCGTTCCAGGAAAATGGAATACCACAAAACATGATCTTGAAGATTTCATCTTCCGGAACTCATTAACCTCAACACACAACCTGCTTCTTGGCGACATAAATCTCCACCTAGAAGACAGCTCCTCCAAACAAGCTGAAGGCATAATCTCATACCTCAATGCACTCTCCTACCAAATTCTGTATCCGCAACCCACACACGAAAAAGGCCACCAACTCGATATTGCAGCTTACATGGCCCAACACCCCCATACACCTAACATTCATATCACCAATGGGGCTTGGCACCCCTCTCTATGGTCAGACCACTTCAAATTCACCTTCAACATCAACTGGACACAAAGCACAAGCAAACACGAAACCCACAAAACCACCTTCAAAACCCGTCCAAAAATCGACCCCTCTACCTTCTGGACCACAGTAGACCCCGCAATCGCCTCCATAGACCACAAAGTATTCATTCGCCAGTGGCGCTCCCTGAGCGAAACAACCCTGAATGGACTAGCCCCAGAAAAGACAAAACACAAACTTTGCAGATCCTCTGACAAATGGTTCGACACAGAACTTCTTCAACTAAAAAGACACTGTAGTCAACTCGAAAGAGTATGGCAAAAAAAGAACCAAGAACTAACCAAAGTAGCTTGGAGAAACCTAATAAAACAATACAAAGCCAAACTTAAAGAAAAACGAAGAGCTTACTACTCCAAACTAATAGGCACAGAATCCATAGACACAAAGAAACTCTTCCAACTTGTGAAAAGCCTCACAGACACACAGCCATTCCTAGCCACTCAAGGAATCCAACCTCCAACGGCCACCCAACTAGCAGACCACTTCAAGAACAAGATCGCTACCATCAGAGCCTCCTTCTCCAATTCACCGACCCTCCTAGAAGAGATCATAATAAACCCAACAACTGATGAAGCCACTGCAGCCGACAGACACTGGTCCAACTTTAAAAAGGTGCAATGGTGGGACTTTAACCAACTCTACAATAAATATAGTCGAGCCTCATGCGACCTGAATAATTGCCCCTCATATTTACTAACAAATGCCTCCCCCAAATTTAGAGCTTGCCTATTGCAATGGATCCAAACAACGCTCACGGAAGGCCAATTCCCACAAGACCTAGGAGAAATCATAGTCACTCCAATACTGAAAGACCACAAAGGACCAATAGACACCCCTTCCAACTACCGACCCATAGCCTCTATTCCATTTTATGTTAAACTAATAGAAGGTCTGGTTGCCCAATACCTCACCAACTACCTTGAAGACCACAACCTACTCCACCCAACTCAATCAGGGTTCAGATCCAACCACAGCACTGAGACACTGCTAGCCTCCCTTCTAGATACAGCCCGACAACACCTTAGCAAAGGAAGAAGGATGCTGATAATTCAACTAGACCTCTCAGCCGCATTTGACCTGGTTGACCACAGTATACTTCTTCAGATATTAGAAGCAATAGGGATCTCAGGCGGAGTATACAATTGGTTCCAAGGATTCCTCAAAACAAGAACATACAGAGTAAAAACAAAAGATCTAATATCGGAAACCTGGACCAATCCCTGCGGAGTACCTCAAGGCTCACCACTCTCACCCATGCTCTTCAATGTCTTCATCGCCTCCCTTGGTACCCTATTAGACAAACTCGAAGTAACCTCATTCAGCTATGCAGACGATATAACCATACTCCTTCCCTTTGACTCACAAGACCCCACTACAACAGATAACCTGGTAAAAACCCTAGAAATAGTGGAAAACTGGATGACAGAACACAAACTGAAGCTCAATCCAGACAAAACCAAATTTCTACTGCTTGAAAAAGACAAAACCCCCTCGATAACAGAACTAGAAATAAAAACCACCAAATATCCTATACAGACCACTCTCAAACTCCTTGGAGTAACAGTAGATAGATGTTGCACTCTTCAGGTGCAAATCAACAAAATCACACAAAAAGCATTCTTTACCATGCGCAACCTTCGCAAAATTAGAAAATTCTTCGGCAAAGAACAATACAGACTCATAGTTCAATCCCTAGTCCTAAGTCTACTGGACTATTGCAATATCCTCTACCTTCCTTGTCCCACCTACCTAATAAAACAACTACAGACTGTCCAGAACACTGCCCTCAGACTGATCTATTCCCTTCGAAAATTTGACCACATCACCAACGCCTTCCTAGATTCACACTGGCTTCCAATACAAGCCCGCATCCAATTTAAGCTATATTGCATAATATTCAAAACATTAAACGGAACGGCACCCTCCCACTTAAACAACCGCCTAAATAGAAACCTCTATTCCAGACAAAGGAGAACCCAGTCCCCTTTCTCCTACCCCCCTTATAAAGGAACTAAGCGCAAAAAGATGTACGACAACCTACTAGCAACACATGCAGCTAAATTGGACCCCTCCATCACCAACCTACTGACAGCTTCAACTGACCTCAAAGCTTTTCGAAAAGAAATCAAAACCATACTATTCAAGAAATACATTCTAATTTCCTAACCCCACTCCTCTCCCCTCTCTCCCCTTCTTAGGATCCTCCCTTCAACATGTGATTTAGACCTAACGCCTTTAACTGTATTCCTCTTCCTGAAAACGTCCAGCTATCGTTTAGATGTATTAGGCCCTACGTCGTTAATTGTATTCCTATTCCTGGAAATGTCCAGTTATCTTTTTGTTGTAATCCGCTTAGAACTGCAAGGTACAGGCGGAATAGAAGTCATTAATGTAATGTAATGTAATGTAATGTAATGGAAGAAGGTCAGGAGGAATTTTAAGTGAATGAAGTCAGCATGAGTATGGGACTTGATTCAGAGCTGTTCAGTAGACCTGGCACAGGAGCTTAAGTAGCAGATTTTAGAATTTAGCCAGGGTTGGGTTTGGCACGACTTACAGAGTATGTGGTATGGGGGGGAGTGATGATTTTTAGAACAGAGGAGAGAGTGGTGTTATAGTAGGAAACTGCCTCGTTAACAAACTTGTGTAGCACAGTGATAGACAGAGTGTTGGCATTGATGGCCTGGAGATTCTGAAATTTACAATGAAGATTGGTTGGGACTGGGGGAGAGAATGATGGGTTGTTAAAGTTAGATGATGGTCAGAGAAGGGAAGGACTGGTGAGGAGAAATTTGTGCTAGAGAAGTTGGAGAAGACAAGATCAAGGCAGTGGTTATTCAGGTGGGTAGGGTTGGTGGAACAAAGTTGAAGATCAAATGAGCATGTTAGGTCTAGAAGCCTAGAGGCATAAGAGTTAGAGGGGTTGTTAGTGTGAATGTTGAAATCACCAGAATAAGGGAGGGAAATGAATTTTCAAAGCATAGGGTATAAACAGGGGGAGGAAAAGGCTGTGGCTGTCAGCAACATTTAAGATAAGTACCTTGAAGATATATTGAACATCATTTACATTAATATGGTTTTAATGAAGATTTATTAGAGAAGTTTTAAGATAAATCATTAATAAAATGATTAAAATTACTATAAGTAAAAATAAATAAAATAGGAAGAAGGAGGTTTTTCAGGATCAATGAATGAAACGTGGAACCTTGTCAGACTTGGCTGAGGTTTATTCTCTGTCACCAAGCAGGTTTCTGAGATCCTTTTCCTCCCCCTGTTTATGCCCTATGCTTTGAAGAGTGGGATTTTTTTGTCAGTTTGGGTTTGATATCCCCAGCAGACAGCAAAAGAAGGAGCAAGAATATACGGGTGAAAGTGGGGGAAGCATGGGTGGCCTGATGTGCCAAAGATGAAATGCTTGCAGGGAGTGAGGTTGGCTAAATGAGAGAAAGAAGGTGTTGAAGTTTTAGGGCTGAGAAGAGGGTAATGGAATAAAGGGAGGGTGATGTAATGGATTCAAAAAGTGAGTGGTGTTGAGGAGTTCAGTGGTTTGGGGTGAAGGGAGTGGTTGGGAAAAATCATTATCAGGAGGAAGAAGTATGCAGTAGCCATAGAAGTGGAAGGGGAAAGAGGAACCCTGGTAGGAAACTGGCTTTGGGCTAGTCTCAGAGCATGAAGGGGATGCATAGGGAGGTTAACTTACTTACCAGGAGGGTTTGCGCACATGGTTATGTCAGTGTCATAGGAAGGCTGCAAGTATTTTTAAAAAGAGTCTATTGACAAATGCCTGCAGGAGTGCATTTATATTGGCCAATGCATGTAGCAGAAGAGTCATTTTACAAATATACGGGTCGGAGAAATCAATGGAGGAAATTTGACAACTTAAACAAGTGAGCTGGTATGTTAATCATTTTGCAAATCTATCCACTTGAATATTGCTAATATGGAGGCCACAATCTTTATTATCAAATTGGAAGGGAACATAAACAATGGGGAGTTAAAGAGGCTAACTGCTTCAATTCCTCCTATAAAGGAAAGGCTGAAATGAGCACTTTTAAATGGGCTTCTTTTACAAAGCTGCGGTAGAGGTTTCTACTGCCGGTCAACGAGGTAAATGCTCCAGTGCTCATAGGAAAATTATGAACGTCAGAGCATTTGCCACACCATCCCGCAGTAGAAACCTCTACTGTGGCTTTGTATATGTGTATATGTGGCAGGAAGCAGTTGTAAATGCCCATGTGGAAATATTGGGTCATTTGTGTATATCCCATTTCACAAAGGGAATGCACACGTGCAGATTTTAGACCTGGAAGCGCTAACACTCCTAACATGGTGAGTCCCTCTCTCACACCATACATTAGTGAGCAAACATCTTTCACATACCCTCTCTCTCACAGCCAACCCATTCTCTACCCACGGTCATGCAGACAACTCACCAAATGGCAGCCCGATGCTAACTGCTGCTCCACACAGGGGACTGTTGTGCTGCCAGGCTGTCAAACCTCCACAGAACAACCCAAACTGCCACTCTCCATTGCAGCTACTGCTTTCTCAGGCAACAAATCCAGCACTCTGACAGACAAAATAGCTTGCCCTGACTAAAAAACAATCACAGAGAAGGTTACTGAGGTAAAAAAAAATCCCTTCCTAAAAAGCAATGTTACTTACCGTAACAGTTGTTATCCAGGGACAGCAGGCAGCTATTCTCACTAGTGGGTGATGTCATCAGACAGAGCCCCGGTACGGACGTCTCACAAGCACGTGTTGCTTGTAGAAACTTAAAGTTTCTAGATGCCCGCACCGCGCATGCGCCGGTGCCTTCCTACCCGGAGATCCGGGCGTGTCTCCTCAGTTCAGGTAGCTAGCCTGAGAAGCCAACCCAGGGGAGGTGGGTGGGACGTGAGAATAGCTGCCTGCTGTCCCTGGATAACAACTGTTACGGTAAGTAACATTGCTTTATCCCAGGACAAGCAGGCAGGTATTCTCACTAGTGGGTGACCTCCAAGCTAACCTCAGTGGGATGGAGGGGGAGTTGGCGACTTAAGAGAATAAATTTTTCAATACTGTTTGGCCAAACTGTCCATCCCGTCTGGAGAGGGTATCCAGACAATAATGTGAGGTGAATGTGTGAACCGAGGACCAGATGGCAGCCTTGCAAATTTCCTCGATTGGTGTTGATCTGAGGAATGCTACTGAGGCTGCCATTGCTCTGACCTTATGGGCTGTGACCTTACAAGGGAGTGATAATCCAGCCTGGGCATAGCAGAAAGAGATACAAGCCGCCATCCAGTTAGAGATGGTGCGCTTTGATACGGGTCTTCCCAACTTGTTAGGGTCGAAGGAGACAAAAAGTTGAGGAGTGGTTCTGTGTGGCTTGGTGCGATCCAGGTAGAAAGCCAAGGCACGTTTACAGTCTAGAGTGTGAAGGGCCGATTCTCCGTGGTGAGAATGAGGCTTAGGGAAGAATACTGGAAGTACAATGGATTGGTTGAGATGAAATTCGGAGACCACCTTAGGCAGGAATTTCGGGTGAGTGCGGAGGACCACCTTGTCATGGTGGAATACTGTGAATGGTGGGTCCGCCATCAATGCCTGGAGTTCGCTGACTCTGCGAGCGGACGTAAGGGCTACAAGGAAAAGCACTTTCCAGGTGAGATACTTCAGAGGGGCCCTGTTGAGTGGTTCAAACGGGGGCTTCATGAGGTGGGAAAGGACTACATTGAGGTCCCAAACCACTGGGGGTGGTTTGAGAGGAGGGTTAACATGGAAGAGTCCTTTCATAAATCTGGCGACCACCGGATGGGCCGAGAGGGGTTTCCCTTGTAGAGGCTGGTGGAACGCCGCAATAGCGCTCAGGTGGACTCGTATGGATGTGGACTTGAGCCCAGATTGAGATAGGTGCAGGAGATAGTCCAGCACGGAGGATAAGGAAGCTCGCTGAGGTTCCTTTGACTTAGAAACGCACCATGAGGAGAATCTGGTCCATTTCTGGGAGTAGCATTGTCGAGTGGCGGGCTTCCTGGAAGCTTCCAAGACTTCCCTCACTTCTTGAGAGAATTGGTGAGGGGTTACGTTGAGAGGAACCAAGCTGTCAGGTGGAGAGACTGCAGGTTGGGATGAAGTAGTGATCCTTGATGTTGAGTAAGTAGTGAAGGAAACACTGGAAGTGGTACTGGTTCCCTGCTGCTGAGTTGAAGTAGGAGGGAGAACCAAGGTTGTCTGGGCCACCGAGGGGCTATTAGAATCATGGTGGCCCGTTCGAGTTTCAGCTTGACCAGAGTCTTCTGGATCAGCGGGAATGGTGGGAACGCATATAGAAATCGTTTCCCCCAGTTCAGTAGAAAAGCATCTGCCTCGAGGCGATGAGGAGTGTAGATCCTGGAGCAAAACTGAGGCAGTTTGGCGTTGTGGGGAGCCGCAAAGAGGTCTATCTGAGGCGTCCCCCATTGCGTGAAGATTTGGTGAAGGGGGTTGGAATGGAGAGTCCATTCGTGCGGTTGTAGCAGACGGCTTAGTTTGTCTGCTAGGACGTTGTTCTCCCCCTGGATGTATACTGCTCTGAGTAGGGCGTTGTGGCGCACCGCCCAGTCCCAGACTCGTAGAGCTTCCTGGCAAAGGAGGGACGAGCCCGTGCCCCCTTGCTTGTTGATGTAATACATGGCAGCCTGATTGTCTGTGCGAATGAGGATTACCATGTCGTGAAGTAGATGTTGGAAAGCTTGGAGCGCATTGAAGATGGCTCTGAGTTCCAATAGATTGATTTGGTGTAGTCTTTCCGCACTGGTCCAGAATCCTTGGGTGCGGAGACCCTCCAGGTGGGCCCCCCATGCGTAATTCGACGAATCGGTTGTGAGAACTTTCTAATGGGGGGGAGAGTGCATCAGCAAACCTCTGGATAGATTCGAAGAGGTCATCCACCAAAGTAGAGACTGCCGAAGAGCAGGTGTGACTACGATGCGTTTGGATAGTGGATCGGATGTCTGATTCCACTGTGATGCCAGGGTCCACTGGGGGATCCTGAGGTGGAGTCTGGCAAAGGGTGTCACGTGTACTGTGGAGGCCATATGGCCCAGGAGCACCATCAGTTGTCTCGCCGGTATGGTTTGGTGAGTGATCACCGACTGGCAGAGATGAAGAAGAGACTCCATGCGTTGCCGGGGCAGGAATGCTCGGAGTCGGGTGGTGTCCAGGACCGCTCCAATGAAGGGGAGGGACTGGGTGGGTTGTAGATGGGACTTGGAGAAGTTGATCTCGAAACCCAAATTCTGGAGGAAGTAGGTTGTAGCCAAGGCCGCCGAAGTGACCTCTGGGGCTGACGGGGCCTTGATGAGCCAGTCGTCGAGGTATGGAAAGACCTGTAGACCCCTGTCCCTGAGTGCTGCGGCCACTACCACCAGGCACTTTGTGAAGACTCTGGGGGACGAAGATAGGCCGAATGGTAGCACTCGATACTGTAGGTGCAGATTTCCCACCCGAAATCTGAGGAACTTTCGGGAGGCCGGGTGGATGGGGATGTGAGTGTAGGCCTCTTTGAGATCCAGGGAGCATAACCAGTCGTTCTGCTCGAGGAGGGGGTATAGAGAAGCCAAAGTCAACATGCGAAACTTCTCTTTGACCAGGAACTTGTTGAGGGCCCGAAGGTCTAAAATGGGTCGCAGGTCGCCCGTTTTCTTCGGGACGAGGAAGTACCGGGAGTAAAACCCTCGGTTCAATTGGTCTGACGGGACCGTCTCGACCGCCCGAAGCTGAAGTAAGTTTTGGACTTCCTGAAGAAGAAGGGCGGTCTGCGTCGAGCTTGAAGGATACTCTCTTGAAGGATGGTCCGGGGGGACCCGGTGGAATTGAAGAGAGTATCCTTCTCTTATGATGGAGAGGACCCATAGGTCCGTGGTTATGGCCTCCCATCTGTGGTAAAAAAGATGGAGGCGGCCCCCTATGGGAGAGGCCGAGGTTATGCTCCCGGGAGGGGCGTCAAAAGGGCTGGGGAGCCTTAGGTACAGCGGGTGGCTGGACTTTTTGCTGAGACTTCTGGGGGGGTTGTCTCTTCGCAGGCTGTCTCGCCGCGGGCGTTTGTCTGGGCATGTAACGCCGCTGGTAAATCAGGGGTGGCCTGGAAGGTCGAGACTGTTGAGGTTTGGGTTTGGGCCGTAGGATGGATTGAAAGGATTTTTCATGATCCGACAGCTTCTTGGTAACAGTTTCGATAGACTCATCGAACAGGTCGGCTCCAGCACATGGTACGTTGGCGAGTCTGTCCTGTAGGTTGGGATCCATATCGATAGTACGGAGCCATGCCAGGCGACGCATAGCTACCGCGCTTGCGGCGGCGCGTGCCGAGAGTTCGAATGCATCGAAGGAGGATTGCATCAGCTGGAGTCGTAATTGGGAGAGGGAGGCTACCACTTCCTCGAACTCGAATCGAGCTTGGTTGTCTATAAACGGAGTGAACTTGCGGAGTACCGGCAAGAAGAACTCCAGATAGGAAGAGAAAAAGAAGTTGTAGTTTAGCACCCGTGACGCCATCATGGAGTTTTGGTAGAATTTTCTACCAAATTTGTCCATCGTTCTTCCCTCTCGGCCCGGCGGTACAGAAGCGTAGACCTGGGAGGGATGAGAGCGTTTGAGGGAGGACTCGACCAATAGGGATTGGTGGGAGAGTTGGGGGCCCTCGAACCCTTTATGGTGCACGATGCGGTATCGAGCATCGAGTTTGCTGGGGATCGCCGGTATGGAATACGGCGTTTCGAAGCACTGCATGAAGGTCTGGTCCAGTAATTTATGCAAGGGGAGCCGAAGCGACTCCGTTGGAGGGTTAGGTAAGTGCATGGTGTCCAGATACTCTTTGGAGTATCTGGAGCCCGTGTCAAGGGTCACATCCAGATCATCCGCCATTTGTCGGAGGAATGATGAGAAGGACAATTGTTCCGCCAGCGTCGGTCTGTGGGACGGGCTGGAGGAGGATGAGGCCTCCAGGTCTGTGGACATCGGGGAGTGACAAGGAGAATCGGGTACCGGTGTCTCCTCGTACTCCGGGCCCCTCGGAGGGGACACCTCTGTTGAGGAGTATCCCCTACGTTGCAGTTTTTTCTGCGGTGACACCTCCGAATGGCGTGAGGAGTGCCAGGATGAATGTCTCGATCGGTGCCCGTCTCGGTGGCGGGACGGGGATCGGGATCGTCTGTGCATCGCATGGTCTCCCGAGGCCCCCAAGTGGATAGGGCTGGAAGCGGTGGATCGCAACTGGGTTTGCGATGCGGGTTCTTGCGATGCTACCCAAGTCTGGTAAGGAGTGCGGAAGAACTCTTCCTGACTATGCCCAGGGCTTCGAGTATCGAGCGGGGGTCTGGTCCCATGTTGGCGCGGAGGCGTAATGGGTTCTAATGGCGGCATATCGGTAAGCGAGGCTTGCCGCGTGGGCATCGCCGCCCTCCCCCGTTCGTCCTCGTCGGTTGTCGAGGTCGAACGGTGTGGGGGAGGGGGAGGGGGCGGACCGCCCCTTTGGATCGGTACCGGGAGGTCACCCTGTATGGCCGCGATGAGCCCGGGTCCGATGGTCTGCATGAGCTCAACGAATTGAGCTTCCAGCACGGACCGTAGCGAAGCCGATAGGGAGGGATCCGCACCGAAAGGGGGTCCTCCTGCACGGACATCGCGCTCCTTCGAGGTCGAGTGCTTCTGCTTAGTAGCTTTCGGCACTTTGATGACCATTGGTGGCACTGTGGAAGGAAGAGGTACCTGAACCGAGGAGACCGGGGCAGGCACCGACGTCGAGCTCGTGGATGGTGTCGGGGCGAGCGATGCCGGTTTCACCACACTCGATGCAGGGGTGGTCGATGCCGGTTTCGCCCGAACCGGGGAGGTATCAGATGAAGTGGAGGCTGTGGGATCCTTAGCTGCGTCCATCTTGAACATCGATTCCCACAATAGGCAACGCCGCTTGAATGAGCGTGCCGTAAGGGTAGAGCAAGGCCCGCACGATTTCGGGATGTGGTCAGGGCCCAAACACTGCAAACAGCGCCAGTGAGGGTCCGTGAGTGAAATCGCGCGTTGGCACTTGCTACACTTTTTAAACCCGGTGGTTGGCCGGGACATAGGCCGGAAAATCTCCGCCGCGAGGTCGAAGCCAGTAGGCCTGAGCCACGTGGCCGGCCCGTTCGACCCGCCGGAGGAAATAATCTTCTTTTTTTTTTTTTTTTACGAAAATAAAAGAACTGTTAACTGTAATTAAAAGAAAAGCGAAAACGCGGACAAGGAAGGCAAATTTAACTGAATTCAGCTAGCGCATGATGAAGTTGAACTTCTCAGCTCCGCGGAAAAGAAAGAACTGAGGAGACACGCCCGGATCTCCGGGTAGGAAGGCACCGGCGCATGCGCGGTGCGGGCATCTAGAAACTTTAAGTTTCTACAAGCAACACGTGCTTGTGAGACGTCCGTACCGGGGCTCTGTCTGATGACATCACCCACTAGTGAGAATACCTGCCTGCTTGTCCTGGGATAAATATTCTTCTTCATTGGGACTGTAATGTTAGGAAGTTTGGTTTGTTTTGAGTAAGAACTAATATACTCTGAAGAGAATCATTTTTTTTCCTGAAGAAACTACTCTACTCTTCCCCTTTCCTCACAGAACTCGCTCCTACCTGCCACAACATCCTACCAACCCCATGACTGCGCCACCCGCATTACCTTAGAAACCTCCCTAATCCTTTTTTCTTTCTCACAAGCTCTATTAATCGTTTCTTACCTCCTCTTATAAACTTGTCAGTCCTTATTCTACAGACCCTTGACATCACCTCATATATTCCCCTCCCCCACTGCCCCCTCCCCATTTCACCGACACCACCATCCAATAAATATTACCAGCAGGTGGCATCAGCTCAGCTAATGATATATCATACCAGATGAATCTGATGTATATCTGAGTATATGCGGCCAGTTTGGTGCAACATTCAGCCCTTAACTGCATAAAATGAACTGCATAAAGATATTGTATTTCTGTGGTTATCTTATGCAGTTAAATGCTGAATATTGACATGCCAACCATATATGTTCCAACGCCACCCCCAGACTGCCTACAAACTAGTCAGTTTTGTCTTAGGTGCAAGCCACAAATATTTTTTGGGGGGAAGAATTCATCAATGTGTGCTACTGTTAAGATGGGTTATTTTACCACAAGTCATGCTATTTTAGCACGGGGTCCCATTTTATCCAATGAGACCGTGTGATAAAATAGCACAACCTGTGGTAAAATAACCCATCTGAACAATAGCACACATTGATGAATTCCCCCCTTAGTGGCACTAATCGGTTGAATCCAGTTGAATATCCATAGTTATCCCTAGACATGCAATTTAAATAGCCAGGAGCCTCTTGGCCATTTTAATGTGCTTTGAATATCAACCTTATTATTGCTAAGTGAAGAGAGATACCTGCTATCATCTTCTGCTAGAATCAGTGTTAGAATTATGATCCCCAGACAGAGGAGCAAGTTATAACAACTTATCAAGTGATAAGCTATTTAATCAGGAAGAAAAGGTATAAGTGCAACCTGTTTCTGTTAAGGAGAAGGAGCCTCTGCATTGACCTTTAATCTACAGGTTAAGGCCGTTTTATCCAGGTTAAAAATATCATGCTGTGCAATAAAGGCATTGATTTACAAATTAAAGTGGTCCTGAAAATGTTAGTTTGCTAGAATTAACGTCTGCACATATAAAGGAAGGAATATAATGGTAAATGCAAAAGAGGATTTAGTGTGAACCAACCTTCTACTGTATATTATTTGTGGAGCTTTCACTAACATACAATACACTATTTAAAATGTGTTTTGGAATACAAAGTTTTCTGCTAACATGTATGCTATTAACATAACTCAGTTATTCCAAGAAGAGGTCCTTCTAATAGAAGTGGGTAGCGTATTCCGGAGAAGGGATGCACAGACCACACTCTGGGCATTCAAGAAAAAAAAAAAAATAACCTCTTTAATTAAACAGTAGTGCAGAGCCTGTTTCTTCACAGGTTCCTATAAGTTTGTGTTCTTCCAAGAAAACAAGTAAGCTTTTCCCAATCACAAGTCCCATTCTCAGTAGGTACTGACACCCCCCAAACAGTCTTTATTTTAGGTGCAGGAAACAGGTAGACAGCGTTTGGTCCCAGGTCTTAGCAGGCACTGAACAAAGGTAGGTTTTTAAATGCAGTAGTGTCTTACCCCCTACAAACTCTGTCAGTGTCAAGCCCTTCCAAGCAGCTTCTCCAGCTCCTAGGTTCCCTCTAGCACACCTCTCCTCCTGGGTCTGGCTCAGCCTTTTAAGTTTTCCTGAGTCATTTCCTGGTATTCTACTTTTCTCCCCTCCCAGCTTCCTGAGGAAACTTCTTTCTCACTGGTACTGTGACTGTGAGACAGGAGGGGGAGTGTCGGGTTTTCCTGAGGTTTATTCCGAGTCTGAGCAGCAGTGTCAAGCAGGAGAAGTGGCAGGGTTTCATACCCTCTGTCACAGTCCTTAAACAGTGAAAGTCATGATAAAACATTTACTCCCTGTTTTACGAAGGTGCGCTATGCGTTGTAGCATGTGTTTAGCATGCGCTAAATCTACGTGCACACTAAACGCTAACGTGTACATAGACTAACATGCATGCGTTAGTGTTTAGCGCACGCTAAAATGCTTAGCCCATCTTAGGAAAAGGAGCCCTTAGTGACACTTCTTATTAAATCAAAGCAAAGCCAACACAAAATTTCTTCTGGAAAACTTACAAACAAACATAAACATGGTACAAATGTGTCTTCCACCTCACTATGTACAAGGCATATAAGATTCATGCAGGTGTGTAAGTGAATAGGCTCAAAGTTATTAACATAATTTTTAGGATCTTTGCTGCCCTTATTATGGTTGATCCAGGGCATGTGTTAGACATGCAGGAGCCTAAAGTAGACTGGGGAGGTGTCCCCTTACTCTGCTTATAACCAATGCCTCCTTCTCTTTGAAGCTGGCTTAAGGACCTCTGTGGAATGGAGGCCCAGGGCAATTTCCCTGGCCAAGTTTCAAAGGCAATTATACATTCGCTAGTAGCCAGTAAGCACATAATTAGCGCTCAGAATTTAAACGCCTAATTTTAAGCTCCCTTCAGAGATTTGCTCCCAAAGAGCCTAAAAAAGATCCCAAATGGAGCCAACTGGTCAGAACATCAACCTCTTAAATGCACTTCAGAAAGCGCCTAAAAACACTCCTCTTCCCCATACAGGATGACCCAGCTTAAATTTTCCATGAAAAGACTCCCGACCCACTGACTATCCCACATTGTTGCTCTAAGACAATGGTCTCAAACTCGCAGCCCAGGGGGCACTATTTTGAGGCCCTCGGTATGTTTATCATAATCACAAAAGTAAAATAAAACAATTTCTTGATCATATGTCTCTTTAGCTATAAATTACAATATTATTATTAAGACAGCCAAAAGAGCAGATTTATAAACTATAAAGAGTTTTGCCTCATGCAAAATTGTCATTTCTTTAATAAGATATTAACTATTTTTTTCTGAGGCCCTCCAAATACCTACAAATCCAAAATGTGGCCCTGCAAAGGGTTTGAGTTTGAGACCACTACCCTAAAACTATGAACATTCCTACCTGTCTATCTGTCTCCTTATATAACCTTGCTTAACCTCCTCCCTCTCTGCAATCTATACAATTTTCAATACTCTCTTCATTGCTGTAGCTCACAGATTCTCCTCAGCTTTTTTTCCTGTAAACTGCCTCAAACCGAAAGGCTTTCGTGGTATATAAATAAAGATTTATGTTATGTTATTCATTTACCATTTGTCTAAAAACAAATGCACTTCTCAGACATATAGCACGGTAGAAAATTGTTTTGATTGTAGTACACACAATAAAAAGAATTCAAAGTACAAACAAAATTTAAGCTAATTATTTAGGGCTCCTTTTACGAAGGTGCGCTAGGGTTTTTAGCGCATGCACAAAATTAGCGCACGGTAGCCAAAAATCTAGCGTGTTCGGGAATTTAATGCACGCTATTGCACGCGTTAAAGCCCTAGCGCACCGTTGTAAAAGGAGCCCTTAATCGCCCCAACACTTCAGACCATGCTCTGCATAATTTGCTACATTTAGTCATGGAATTTATCTTTAAGATACTGAGGGAAAAGACCCTTAGGAGACCCTCAGCTGAATTAAACCTACCATAAGGTCTATGAATTGTTCAAAAAGTACATATTTTCCTGTAAG
Source organism: Geotrypetes seraphini (assembly GCF_902459505.1). Classification (NCBI taxonomy): domain Eukaryota; kingdom Metazoa; phylum Chordata; class Amphibia; order Gymnophiona; family Dermophiidae; genus Geotrypetes; species Geotrypetes seraphini. The sequence goes on along the minus strand of NC_047085.1, from coordinate 246,675,201 downwards.
CACAAATAATACTTTTGCAAGAGGACTTCATCTTTGCCCTAGAAGCTGGCAAACATCTGCTGACTGTGACAAATGGTGGATGTTCTATTCTGGGACACTCGAAGAAATGCTTGGGCCACAAGAAAGCCACAATGTCAGGTCAAGATGACATAATCTGTAAAAGCTGTTGGCAATCTACAAGTAAGATTAGGAGGGGGGGGAGTGAGAATGCCCATCCTCAAGGATCATTGACTTTAGTATTAAGAATGCATTGTCAGGAGAAATAGAGAAGTCATATTTGACACCAAGTGACACCATGCTTCATTATGACTCAATTGCCAGTACGTATACCATCCAATCAACAAAAATGACAAGTGTAAAGATCCAATAGAAATGAAGGGCTCCTTTAACTAAGATGCACTAGCATTTTTAGCACGCACACGCCAAAAAATTACCACCTGCTTAAAAGGAGGTGGTAGCGGCTAGCATTTTAGCGTGTGCTATTAAGGCCCTAACGCACCTTTGTAAAAGGAGCCCTAAGTATGTAATTCATAACCAGGTAGCACTCAACCTAAAGTAGGGTTTAAAAGTAGCATACCTGCTGACTTAAGCTTTAGAACGGAATGGGCAGCACATGACATACCGGTACTCTGTGTTATTCTTCCGTTAGCCTAAATGCTGTTTGCTATATCCTATTTGGATGCATCAATGTAAGCTGTCTTTTGTGTATTACTATTAAACATATATTATATACAGCAATTGGGTTGTTGGTGTGAGGTCATTTAAATACATTGGAGGGGCCAGCAGCGACCTCTTCAATACCACAGAAAATTCAGACACTGTGATAGAGCACAGGGAGGAAGGGACATCTAAGGGCTCCTTTTACAAAGCCATGGTAAGACTGCTGCTGCGGTAATCACTCTGATGCCCGTAGGGATTTAATGGGTGTCAGAGCATTTGTCGTGTGGCAGCCACTACCACAGCTTTGCGAAAGGGGGGTAAATGATGATTTTTTTTTTGTGAGGGAGGGCAGGTGGAAAACTTCCTGCATATTTTTGGAAAGTTTTAAAATGACTTAGTAGTAGTCAAATATTCCTTTTAGTCAGTAACTATTTATCTGACAAAAATCACTACTATTTGAATGCCAAACTTTCCAGGTAATGAATTGATCCAATGTTATATGCTAAATTTTTACTTATGGAAATTATTGTCATTGGTTATAGTTTAAAGACAGATTTTATTACAGCCAGCTTTTTTTTTTGTTTGTTTTAACCCTTTCAGGACCATAAGGATCGTAGGCCAATTTTTGTGGTTTTGACGACATTTTTATGGTAAAAAGGGCTTGCAGATGCCAAAATATTGATTTTTTTTGTGAAATATCATTATTTTTTTAAAAAAAAATCACACTTCTGGCTTATGGACAGTGTGGCAAGTGAATCTTCTCGTCAATCTGGCAACGACGCTAATGAATAAATGTCGGAACCAGTTTGTTTACATAAAGGCAGTATCATATGGAATCCGTACATATCAAATTTAGAACTGTAGACTATCCCAATCAAAATTTATAGGATTTTAAAGTTATGGGACAAATATGTCCCTTGGTCCTGAAAGGGTTAACTGATATGCACATAAACAAATAAGATGACAATACATCCATGTTTATGAAAGAGTAAATATTTTCTGCCAGTTTTTATTACTGTCATTTTGCACTTTAACATTCCATGCAACTATTGTTCATGAAGAAACATTCCAAGGCTCAGCCTCATTAGAGTCTGCTTGTTCATGATTTATATCACTTTAATAGTAATGATGTTTGCTGTCCGCGTTCAAAAAATGCAAATGAGCTGCTCAGTGTGAGTCCAATACAGAACAAAATGTTAGTGTGAACATAAAAATGATTGATTTATGCCTATATTGTCCTGGGGCTGATCTAATTTTAGATAGGAATATATTTTATTTACAGTAACATAGCCTTGTTGACTAGATAGGCTTATTGAGTCTTATTGTGTTCCTGGTTATCCTAGATTTTTACTTTCTGAATTGGTAAAATGTCTGTGCCCTGTTTGTTTTCACAGTAAACTCCCCACTATAATAGGATTACTAAATTGAGCATTAATACTAGCTGAAAACCAACTGAAAGAGAACATCACATGACACTCTGGGTTTAAAGAAAAATTGATAGATTATTTTTTTCCAAGACATTTTTATTAAAGAAATATAAAGCAGAAGTACAATAAATGCTCAACATATTTCAAAAACCTTATAAGGCACTGTTTAAAGTCTTATTCCTGGAATTGTCACCATATAGCATAAATCCAATATCAAATTCCAAGCTTCCGTTAACGGCAAGGTAAGAGCCAGCGAAAGTTTTGGTTGTGGTAGTTTATAGTATGGGACTAAGGGAGTTGCGTGAGCGGCTTAGTAACATAATTCTGTAATTTTTGCTTTAGAGTGGATCCCTGACGAAGCGGCAGCGAAACATGTCGGGTCCACCAGCCTAAGTACAGCAACACTTTTGAAGATAAGTACATAAACTTCATTAGTCGTTTTAAAGTATAAAAAGTGTTCATAATAAATATAAAATTATTGAGCATCAGCCATTAAAAATTTAAGCCTTGACCGATGAGGAGGTTACGCATGAATCTCCCCGTTATGAGATCATAACCTTTATGGGACGGAGAAGGGGTGTTTCTGAGGTCTATGGCTAAAACAGAAGTAGCAACATCAATTAAGGATTTAAAGGAGTAACATAGAAAGAATATTCTAAAGGTTGGAAGCTTGGAATTTGATATTGGATTTACAACATATTTCAATAACATATTTGAACCTAAGCATATAAAGAGCACAAAGCAAAAAAAAATATTACAAATATATTGCAAAAAATATTACAAAATATTGCAAAATATGGAAGCAAAGTGCATACGAAATAAATGAAGTTGTATCTCATTTCCATTAAAAAAAAACTTGGTGTTTTCAAAAAGGAACTATGAAATTACTTCAATTGTGGTAAAGACGGATCACAGAAAGAAGATAAAAGGGACCAATGTTTGTGAACAGATCTAAGGGCTCCTTTTACGAAGCTGCGATAGCATTTTTAGCGCACGCAGAATTGTAGCGCGTGCTAAACCTGCGCTGTGCGGCTAGAACTAACGCCAGCTTAATGCTGGTGGGTAGCGTATGTGGCAATTCTGCACATGCTAAGCACGCGCTAAAACCGCTATCGCAGCTTAGTAAAAGGAGCCCTAAATGTCCCCAGCTTATCTGCTATTACCATTTCACATCTCTGATGGAAAAGGATTGAGTTCCACCAAGCACTAATATTAAGAAGATGTGAAGTTTTCCAGTTGGAAAGAATTAGTTTCTGGGTAATTGTAAGTATAATATTAAATAACAAAATATATATATAAATATATATTTTTATTTTTTTTTTTAATAAATCTTTATTCATTTTTTAAAAACTCACAATAAGTAAAAAACAAAATACAATAATTTTATACTTTAACATTACTACTTATATAATCAAATTATAGCTTTCATCAAATATCCCCCCTCCCTTATATCCAACAATTTATCATAAACAAAAGAAATCATAAAATATTTCCACCCCCCACCCCATCCTGGACGTGTATGAACAAAAGCGAATTAATATTTATTCTATGCAATAATTTCAATCTTTACAGTATCTTGTTAATGGCTCCCAAATAACCTGAAATTTCTTAAAATTTCCTTGCAGCACGGCAATTATCATTTCCATTTTGAAAATATGACACAAAGAGTTCTACCAAAAGCTGTAATTCAGCCTCTCCCAATTTTTCCAGTTATTTGTAATCTGTTGTATGGCAACCCCTGTCATAATGAGTAGAAGCTTATTGTTATTAGAGGATATTTGGCTTTTTCCCTCATTTACATGCTAAACAATACAGCAGTGATGGCTAACCTTTTTGAGCCCGAGTGCCCAAACTGCCGCACAAAACCAAAGAATTTCCTCAAAGTGCCAGCACGTCAATTAAACCTTAATAACAAGATTTTAGTATCTAAAAACTCTTTATAAAGTTGCCTGAACTATGTAACATCATTTTTAAAGGTTGGAATCTTTGTATTGTCAGAGAATCAATTTGATTCACAATCCTTTGGTTTTCATTTCAATTTATTGGCAATTTATAATTTTTAAATGATTTCATTCAATTTAATGAATTTAGGAAGAATTTGATTCAGTTACACAATATATTTTAAATGTATTATTCACATAACATGTCAAATGTATCCTGAGTAAAAAAAAAGATAAACTTCTTAAAACTGTTAACTGTGTCAAGACTCGGTGTGTATTCCCAAAGAGTCTATACATGTTTTTTTGTAAAATTTACAATCAAATTAGAAAATAGTTAAATCATTACATTTCTAATAATATGATGTAAAGAAAACAAAAGAGCTTTCAATTAAACCAACCGTTTTTATTGGAAATTCCAGATTGGAATACAACAGGGCCATGTAAAGTCCTTTTTTTAAATAACATCTTTAAATAATATTTAAATAACTTAGAAAGTGTCTTAACTGCAAACTGAAAACACTGCTTCATGTAAACATATGCATCGGGCATGTTCTGAAAAAAATTAATGTGATTTTTGTTGTTGCATGCATGCTGATAACTTGTCAATCCTTGGCTCATAGTGCGTTAATTTCAGAGCAACACATGCAGCACTCATGTCATCCGTTAATCTGTTTCTAGCATCAGATTTTATATGATTCAAAGCCGAAAACAGCTGCTCACAAGCATAGGATGACCGAAACAAAGTAAGAAGAGCAATCCCAAGTGCTTTCATGGACTTAAAATTGTCTGGCAGAGAATTCCACGCTTTTAGGATTTCATTTTCAGAACTGCTAGCAGTGATTTCATTTGTCACCCTTTCACACTCAATACGTTCAAGAGCCGCACGCAGGTCATTGAATTTACTTTTCCAGATAGAGCTTTCTTGAAATTCCAGTAGCTCCATTTCCAAATTTTGAATATCCAACCACTGTAAGCAGGAAAGATCAAGATCTTCAAATGTGGACTTTTCTGGGGAAGTTATAAATGAAAGGGTTGTCTCCATCTTACGGAACTGAGAAAATCTTTTACTAAAATTCTCCTTTGCTTCGGCTACAATGGTGGAATATGCTTTGTGAATTTCCTGGTGTTTTTTATGACTGTCCACAAATGTTGTAGAATTATCCAAATGTATTTTTAGGTTGGGAAAATATTTTAGCTGTCCACTCTCAAGGTCTTTTTCAAAAACATGCAATTTAGCCTAACTTCTTCCAAGCAGGCCACAAATCTCTCTAACACTCGTCCTCTGTTCAGCCACCGGACATTATTGTACATCAGTAAAGTGTTATATTATGCCTGAACCTCATCAAGAAGGGCTTGAAATTGTTGAAAATTAAGAGCACGCGCCATGATCAAGTTCACCATTTTTGTTACATCTTTGAGGACATCGTCAAGTTTTTTGCTGCTTTCTTTGGCGCAGAGAGCCTCTTGATGTATTATGCAGTGAAATTGAGTCAGTGGATGTTTTGCTTCCTTAGCAAAGAAATGAATGAATCCTGATGTTGTCCCCACCATGCTAGGTGCTCCATCGCTAGTAACTGAAACCACTTTTTCTGGACTTATGTCTAGTGATGAAAAAGCCTCCATCACAGCATTGTGGATATCTATCCTTTGTGTTCTTCCAGGCAAAGACAGCAGTTTTACCAGCTCTTCTCTCATGATGTCACCAGTAGCATAACGCAAAATGAGCGCTAGTCTTGCATGGTTAGTAATATCTGTACTTTCATCCAAGCACATGGAGTAGAAGGGTTCTTTTTGTAAGTCGCAAGTAAGCTGTTGACTAACATCAGCAGCCATTCGCAGAACCCTATCTTTTGCAGTATTTCTGCTTAGCGGCATCTCAGAGATGCGCTGCACAATTTTATCCTTGTTTTGGAAATCATGGAAGAGTGAATTACTCCCAGCCAAAACTGCCTTTTTGATAAAATCTCCATCAGAGAGGGGCTTACCATGTTTTGCCATGCACAGTGAAATTTGAAAGCTGGCAACTGTAAGATGATTAGTTTTTGAAAGATAGTTGCTAAAACTAAGAGACTGAGAGTGATATTTCTTTAATTTTCCTACAAGGAACTCTTTTCTTTGAGCTAAACCAAGTTCAGCAACACTGTTATGGTTGGTCTCAAAGTGACGTTTGACACTTGATGTGCGAGACACAACACTTTCATTACACATAATACACAATGCTTTCCCACTGCGTTCAATCACTCCATATGTCTCTGTCCAGGCCTCTTGGAATGGTCTTCCACTATCTGTTTTTGCTTTTTTTGCTGTACTCATTTTCTTTGTTCAAGACTTCAAGTTTACAAAAAGATAAAATTTGTATAATAAAAAAAATCTAATGAAGTGCTGTATACAAATCCGTCCCCATAAAAAAATATGTGATTGGGGAATTTTACTAATTGTAGACATCCGTTTTGGTCAAAAAATATACTGTCCGGGTGAAAACCGGACTTGTGCAACCTGAGTGTATGGGAAAAGGACTTTTATTTTTCATTATTGGAGCCTTTGTTATTTTATTATGATTTTACAAAAGCACTGTGAAGGGCCACATATACACTTTACTGTTTTTTTTGCTATATTCAGTTTTCCATAAGGTACAGCGCAGAGGATTAGTGTGTTGGTTGTTCACAGAGAGCCCAGCCCTCCTCTCAGCTTACTGAACTTCTCTATGCAATCATCATATGCAGCTTTTTTATTTCCTCGAATTTAGCATGTCCCCCATGGAAGATACAGAGGTTTTTACAGAGGAGCACATTATTAGACACATTAACATCCCCCCATATCCTCACCTCTCTAGCATGGGAGCACTAGGAACTGTTCCTGATTACAGATGTCACATGTGGAGTCACACTACAGCCTCACTGAGTTCCTGTGACAGACTCAGTGTGAAGCTTCTCTTCCTCCCCCCACTTCCCCCTCACACACTGCCTGGCTCATAGGATACTAAGGGGAAGACAGGCAGGCTAAACATCCACTCACAGGACTGCCCGGTCTCCCAATGGCCAGTCCGGCCCTGTTGCCAGGTGAGCTGCAAAGCAGACACCGGCACACTCGTCTCCCACCACGCCGCATATCTTAATTGCGGACTAGAGAGTTGCGCGGGGACAGAAATCCCACCCGTCCCCACCAAAGTCTCACCCGTCCCCACCCGTCCCCGTAGGAATCCCACCCATCCCCACCCGTCCCTGTGAGGAATCCCTCCGTCCCCACCCGTCCCCGCGAGGAATGTCCTCCGTCCTCGCCCGTCCCCGTGAGGAATCCCCTCCGTCACCGCCCGTCCCTATAAACTTCAGAAATAGTTATTTCATTTAATTATGCTACTGAATTAAAGGCTCTGGTAGAAACCCATTTACAAATAAGCAAAAAGACTTTATTAATTTGGAAATATTAATTGGGAAGAATACACACTTTGTAAACGGGTTTCTACCAGAGCCTCTTTTGTTTATAAATTTTTGTCAACACAACTAATATACTACTTTATCCTGAAGCAAGAAAAAAAGAAATAGAATTCTTTTCCTACCTTTGTTGCCTGGTTTCTGCTTTCCTCATGTTCTCATTCAGTTCCTTCCATCCACTGTCTCTCTTCCTTCTGCGTCTTCCATTTGCTCTGTTACTGTGCCTCTCCCTTTCTCCCCCCTTCCAAATTGGTCTGGCACCCATCTTCTTCCCTCCGCCCCCCCATAGTCTGGCAATCTGTCTTCTTCCCTGCCAGCGTCTTCTCCCCACTCTCTCTTCCCCATTTCCTATCAGCGTCCTTCTCCCCCCATCTTCCCCTTGTCCTGTCAGCGTCCTTCTCCCCCTCTGTCTTCCCCATGGCCTTTCAGCATCCTACTCCACCCCCCGTCTTCACCATGGCCTTTCAGTGTCCTTCTCCACCCCCCCATCTTCCCCATGTCCTTTCAGCATCCTTCTCCACCTCTTTGTCTTCCCCATGTGCTTTCAGCATCCTTCTCCCCCCCGTCTTCCCCATGTCCTGTCAGTGTCCTTCTCCCCCTTCTGTCTTCCACAAATGCTTTCAGTGTCCTTCCCCCCCCCACCCCGTCTTCCTCATGGCCTTTCAGCGTCCTTCTCCACCCCTTTGTCTTCCCCAGTGCTTTCAGCATCCTTCTCCCCCCTCCTTCTCTCCCGCCCCAGGTGCAGCACAGCCGGTCAGGTCCCCTTACTTTTGTGGCGCTTCCCCGACCGACAGACTGACAACAGCCCCGGTCTGACAAACCTCTCTGCCCTTAACCGCTAATCTAAATTTCCTTCTTACAGCTGCTGTAAGAAGGTAATTTAGATTCGTAGTTAAGGGCAGGGAGATTTGTCGGACCAGGGCTGTTGTCGGTCGGTCGGGTTAGCGCCACAAAAGTAAGGGGACCTGGCCGGCTGTGCTGCACACGGGGCAGGGCGGACCGCCCCCCTCCCTTGGTAGCCGCGAGGCTACTCCTCCTTACCTACCCTGCCTGCAGTACAGAGCCGAACGGAAGTCTTCCCGACGTCAGCCCTCCCTCCCTCCGACGTCAGCGCTGACGTCGGGAAGACTTCCGTTCGGCTCTGTGCTGCAAGCCGAGCAGGTAGGGAGAAAAGCTGCGCGACTTAGTACATCCAGCCCCGCAGGAACCCCGCGACCCTCGGAGGCGTCCCCACGGGATTCCCGCGACCCTAGGGGGCGTCCCGTGCAGCTCTCTATTGCGGACCTTCCCGCGTGCCATCTGCAAGGCCTTCGCATGCCATAGGTTCGCCATCGCTGCAATACAGTGTCATAGGATAATGCCACCGGATTATCAAACAAATTATTTATTTGACCCCATATTGATTTCCAGAAAGCAAGTATCAATGGACAATAGAATAACAAATGATCTAATGTCCCAGCTTCAAGATGACAGTGCCAGCATCTATTAGATTTAGAGCTATCTAACTTCTGTAAATGAACTGGGATCCAAAATGCTCTATGTAACAGAAAAAAACAAGTTTGTCTCATAGATGCAGACACTGTACATCTCATCTCCCAAGCCCAAATACGTGGCCATTGAGATGCAGTAATTTGATGCTTGATCTCAATGTCAAACTATGCAACATAGGCAAAAGCACAGTGCCCGATTGTATGACGCAGGACCTACTCTTACTGGAAAAATGGTCCATAACTTGGCAACTAAGTTTTAATGCCAAAAAGTGTAAGGTCATGCACCTTGGCAGCAGAAATCCTTGCAGAACTTATACCCTAAATGTTGAGACCTTAGCAAGAACTGCAAGAACGAGACTTGAGAATGATCATTAGTGAAGACATGAGGACTGCCAATCAAGTGGAGAAATCTTCATCCAAGGCTACACAAATGATGGGTTGTATCCGAAGAAGTTTTGTCAGCCAGAAGCCCGAAGTTATAATGCCGTTGTACAGATCCATGGTGAGACCTCATCTGGAATATTGTGTATAATTCTGGAGGCCACATTATCAAAAAGATGTAATGAGAGTTGAGTCAGTTCAGCGAATGACCACTAGAATGGTCTCAGGACTCAAGGATCTCCCGTATGAGGAACGGCTGGGTAAATTGCAGCTATACTCACTCGAGAAACGCTCAAATATGACGTTCAGATATGACGCTCAAATATGACGTTCAAATATGTCACGGGCCGTATTGAGGTAGAAGAAAATATATTTTTTCTTAAAGGACCTACGGCAACAAGAGGGCATCCGTTGAAAATCAGGGGTGGGAGATTTCATAGCGACACCAGGAGATATTTCTTCACCGAAAGAGTCGTTGATCATTGGAATGATCTTCCACTGCAGGTAGTTGAGGCCAGCAGCAGCATGCTTATCCCATTTTATCCTGGCTTCGGCAGCGGCAGTCTGATCGGCGCTTGCCCGGCCCGGAGTCTGGGAACTTCTGCCCCGGAGTCTCATCGTCCATCAGCCCGGCTTTTCTCCAGAGCTTCCTGCCAGTGTCGCACAGTCTGTGTGCTGTGATGAACGCAGCAACAGCAGGGCAGGGGTCCCCTGTCAGCCCCAGCTCCAGCGGTGCCAGCACACACCGTCAATCAGCACCGGGCGGCTTTTCCGCAGAAGAGGAAATCTTGCAGTCACCGTGGGCCTCATCTGGGGCAATCTCCTTGAAGTAGAAGCCCTTTTTCTGGGAACGTCATCGCTCCTACTAAACTTACTTGCTCCATTTCATCACTGACGCTGAAACCGTGGATTGAAAACAATGTTTTCTTTTTCTTTTTCTTTCCAGTTTATGAATTATTTTTAATCTTATTTATTGTTTTGCCACTTGTTTTGTTATGTTCTATTTCTATTATTTAAATTTTTCCAGAATTCTATTGTTCAACGGTTCCTCCTTCTGCATCTATTCCTTTCTCTCCTCTCTTCTACCTTCCAAAGTATTTAGATCAATGCAGTCTTGTTAGAATGTTTATTTTCTTATTTTTTCCTCTATCTCTACTTTTCACTTCTTTATTACTCTCCAGGTACTTTAGTTAGATTGTGAGCCTTCGGGACAGTAAGGGAATTTTTTAAGTATCTTTCTTATTTATAATTTTAATGTATATTTTCTGTAAACCGCTTAGAACCTAATGGATTAGCGGTATATAAGAAATAAATTACATTACATTTTAAGAAAAAATGGGATAAGCATGTGGGATCACTTCAAGGAAGAAATTAGGGGTGTGGGTTATTAGAGTGGGCAGACTTGTTGGGCCGTGGCCCTTTTCTGCCGTCATTTTCTATGTTTCTATGTTTCTAATGCTCCAAATGTCCTGAAGACCAGTTTTTGGTTTCTTATTTAAAAATCCAGATATTAATTTATACCACTGAGTGGCCTGATGTCCCAGGAAGTCCACCTGAAAGCATAAGATCGGCAAACTATACTGATTACTGAGGTTTTTCCATTCAGGGAACCCAACCTAAATGGCCTTCTTCAACTGCAACCATCTATAATTTTGTATTTTATTAAGACCAAATTTGTGTTGCAATTGTGAAAAATCAAGCAGCTTACCAAATATTAATGTCTGGAGAGTGAGATTTGAATACAATAATTGAAAAAGATATCTGAACCAAAATATGAAATATCTTTTATATAATTACCCAAACTTCTTTCCAAAAGGAATTAACAAGGGAACACTCATACATTATATGTATGAGAGATCCCATGAGTTGTTTGCAATTCCAACATTAGATGAAACTAAGCCCAACACTGAGAGTTTGTTTGGAGTCTGTAGTAGTTTGTGATAAAGAAAATACAAAGATTGAATGGAGTTTGCTGAAGTAAGAGGACTCATAATTATAGTAGAAAAATTGATAAATGAA